>NC_049187.1:9316363-9621022 GCF_009769625.2 Cygnus olor | reverse complement strand
AAAGGTGGGACAATGTGGAATCACCTTTTAAATTAAAGCTAGTAACAGAAGAAGAAAATGCTGGTCCAGGCTGGCACTACCAAGTTAATTCTCCAGTGAGTAGCTTTGAACTTTGATAACATTTAGTGATTTACATACATTATGCCTACAGTTATGCCAGCGTCCTATGACCAAACCTTAATGCAAACAGGAGCAACAGTCCTAGTTCTTGATTGAGACATTACATAAATTAAGCTGACAGCAAATGAAACAGTACAGTTACCATGTATCTTTGTAACATCCAGATTTAATTATTCTAAGGAATAGCTAGGACTCCCCACCACCATCCTCAGCTCATCCCTAAAAGACAGTCTCTATTTCAGGCACCACTTCACTGGGCGAGAGGGACCGACCCATTTGAAGTAGCCTAATCAGGGCCTGTAATTCTCTACCGTGTGATGGGAAGGTAACCATGCAGTTGTGCCACTCCGCCTTGACCCCCAAGATCTGAAGAACTGCTTTAGAGCTTGGCAGCCTTAGACTGAAAACTCAGCACCCGACTGACTGGCTGGAGTTGGTCTGTTTTTAAACCAGG
This sequence comes from Cygnus olor, assembly GCF_009769625.2. NCBI lineage: Eukaryota > Metazoa > Chordata > Aves > Anseriformes > Anatidae > Cygnus > Cygnus olor. Next base: position 9,620,448 of record NC_049187.1, on the reverse strand, counting down.
ATTACTGAGCTGTCCTACTGAGTGTTAGCAAAGCGTAACCTTCCAGGTTTGAAGAAAAATAAATAAATAAATAATTGCATAGCAATTTTAAGTAGTGTCAGTCTGCTTCATAGGAGGAGATTCAAAACCAATACAATATAACCCTGTCTAGAAGAGACAGCTTTCCCTCCGACCTGCCTAGATTTGTCTACAGTTATACCTGGTTCTGGAGATCCATATAGTCCTGCTGGATCTGGCCAAGCTCTTTAATAAGACGCTTGGCTCGTTCCCGGTTATGGTGCGCTACTTGTTCAGCAGTTGCTATATCACTCTGCAAACAATTATTTTCATGCTTTTGTTCCTAGGAAAATGCACAAAGATTGTCTTTAATGTGAGCACTCGCTTCAGAAAAATGGATAAAAAGAACCCACACATGACAATTTCTTCAAGTTAAAAGGTAAAAACAGCATAAAGTAAGTGACTAGAGAGGTATTCTGCAGCACAGTCTAGAAATACCAGAATTTGTTTGCCTCAAAGTCTGTCTAGCCATGAAGTTATAATGCATGACTTTTGTTCTTCCTGCAATAAAAGGGGCTTTTTATCATTTTGCCAAAAAAATCACCAAAAACTTCCAATATTCCCCCCATCCAATCAGGGCTTACTCGCAGTTCTCTTTCAAGCTGTGTCCTCTGCATTTTCATTGCTTCTTTCAGACTCAAGATTTGTTTTTCTGTTTTTTTCCTCTCTGATGCCAGCTGACCTTGGAGGTGGTTTAGCTCAGACCTGGAGAGTTCCAGTTCTTTTTGAAGAGACTGAATTTCTTTATTTTTTTGTTGTAACTGTAGTTCTTTCTCTGAGATCTGATGTTCTGTAATCAACATTTAAAATAAACACTGATTAGCAGAAGTGTAAATACCTTGGTACATTTCATACACATAAGATAGTTTCAAACATTTTTCTGCCAAACACTGTTTGGAAAAACATTGGCACAAGGTGGGAGGGGACAGAAAACCAGTTTGCTTTAGAAATTCAGTTCTTTCAACAAATCAATTTAAGGATCAAGAGTCAATCCAGGCGCTGAATTAAAATCCAAGTGACTTATTTGTACAACAGATCTTACTGTATTTTCTGATAGTTTCTTCAAGTGCTGCGAATCGGGATGCTTCATTTTCCAGCTTCCTGTTGTTTTCTTCTGTCAGCCTTACTTTTGCTATTGCCTGCTCCAGTTTCTTCTGTTGATCTGTTAGTTCCTTTTCCAGTAGTAGTTTCTGATCTTTCAGTTTAGCAGTACTTTCTTCCAGTTTTTTTCCTTCACACTCTGAATTTTGCTTGAGCTGATGAAGAATCTGGCAAAAACAAACAAGAGATCCCATCAATTCAAACTTTAACTAGTAGCAACTCAGTAAGAACAAATACCATCACCAGAAGACCTAAGTTAAAGCATCAGAAATCTGAAAGAAGAAATGTAGTATAGTACTCAATCCAAACAAAATTCATCTTTTTTCCTATTTTTTTTTTTCCAGGACAGTTTCAGTTCTTCTTCTGGCTAACACTTTGTTGAAACTGCTTGGCCAACATATGTTAATTTTACTACAGGAATATATGATTAAGCCCTAGTTTTCATGAAGAGCTGATGGTTTTGCACAGAAATACAGTAGAACAGAAGAACAAGAACTAGCTGCAAACATTAACCCACTCAAAATCAAAAGTAAACTTCAGGAATAGAGGACCATGAACTTTTTGATGCTAATTTTTGAATTCTAGAATACAGCTGGACTTAAGTTTTGATTAGTTTCACTTGAAATACATTTCATCAGTTCAGGTATACTAAACTGTTCACTTACCTCCGACGAGAAATAAAAATCATGGGAAGAAATTCATTGAACTATATCTAGCTGCTATATTTTGTCAGCTGACAAAGCAAAAAGTATGGAGAATAATCTGTACTAGTCCATTCCCTCATCTGTACCAGTAACACAACAGCAGCCCACATACAACATTGTACAGTGCCTGCCACTACACTAGCCCTTCATGCACTCAGCGGTCATTGCTGATTTTACTGGTTTTGTTATCAGTTCAGTATACGATGACCTTGCTAAGAAGGAACAGTCCTTTTTTGGGACATAGTAGCTTTCACTAAGACATAACTGAATGTTGAAGCTGTGTGTTCATTGCTATTTCTCTAGAAATGAGACTTCATGTTTCTTGCACCGAAAGCTTTTCTGTCTGCATCACTTTTAGAGGCCAGGCAAAAGCTAGACACATTATCAGGCTCATTACCGCTTCTTGTTTGGCTAGTTCTGTTTCTTTCTCTTTGATCTCTTTCTGGAGCTTCTGCAAATGGTTCTCCCTCCTTTTCTGTCTCTCTTGGCAATTGTTACATTTCTTTAAACTTTCTAGGATATCTTCTTTTAGGGTTGCCTGCTCTCTAAGCAGCTCTTCCTGATGCTTTTTATTATTTTTCAAATCCTGTAATACAAACAGAAAATCAAGTGACATAACCAGCTGGTAAAGGTAACAGGTGTCTGGCTCAACAGGCTTGCATTTGAAAGAAAATAACTGATCACCCCTAAACACACTGAAAGACTACCTTCTTTTTAAACCAGGCACTGAGTGAATAAATACAATAGGAACCACAGGATGCCTAAGTTTAAAGATGCCAGAGTAAAGGCTGTACTGTACTTTAAAACAAAAACAAATTGTCTTTGCTAAAGACAAAAACAAAACAAAAACAACAACAAAACACACACAAAAAAAAACGGTAAAACAGGTTGATTTTGCCTCCATACCTGAACTGTTTTCAAGAAAGAAAAATATAAACACCACCACCACCACCCACCAAACTGCCACCACCACACCGCACAAACCCACCCCACCCACAGGCTCCCGTTAGGTGCATTTGGTAATAACAGCCTGACAGGGAGCCTCACCACAGTTGCCACTTCCATTCATGTTCAAAAATGGAAAACAAAATAGAAATCGCCTGGTTAGGTACCTGTCATAGTCCAAATCACTCCAAACTCAGCGAGACCAAAAGAAACTAGACAGTGTTTATTAGCTATGCAAAGTGTCTGATTTCAAGATAACGTGCTTACAGGAAGAGACAGGCAATGGACTATCAACGGTGATAAAAAAAGGTCCCTTGTTTCTGTGCAATCTAGTCACTACGTAAGAACAAGCATAAATTTGACCAAAACTAACCTGTTCCACCAGATGAAGACGTTGCCTGGAGTCACTGAGTTCTCCTTTCAGCATTTCTAGTTCTTCCTTTTTTTCTAGGAAAACATTTGAAGAAAGACATTTTCAATCAGCAATCCACAAAGTAACTATACAGATAAAATTTCTCTTCTTGTAAATGAATAAAAAAGTTTCCATCTTTCTGACACATTAAATACTTTCTGCCTGTAGATATTTGAGCATAACAGATCATTTATCATACAGTACAGTTACACACACTGTGCCTTTTAATGCCATTCTTTTAAACTACATTACAGCTTAAAAAGAAAATTTGATCTTTACCTTGAAGATCTTTTTGTACAACAGTAATGTCTCCATTCAGTGACTTTTTTTGTTTGTTCAGTAGATCTATCTCCTGCTGCAGGCTTTTAACATCCAATTCCATTTTTTCTACGTTGGACAATGCAGTTCTGCTGCTATCTTCAGTAGCTATCAAGTCTCTGTAAAATGTGAATGTATGTTCTCAGTTTGTTGGAAGTACATGGTGAGGACTCTAAAAGCAGTTGCATTTCAGTAGTTTTTTCAGCTCAAGGGCATGTTACTTAGTAGTCATGAGAACAAGACAGAAGTCTCATTTTAAGACTTAACATTTTGCTTTTCATAACATTCTCATTGCATTGCCAGGATGTAACAAATGCTGCTGCATTCAGCAGCTTCAATTGCTGCATACCTTCTGTAAGCCTGCTATAGACATTCTACAGACATACATACTTAAAATAAAGCCTCCACGGGGCGTAAGAAATGACATATTCTACAGTATTCTATAGAATAGATGCCCATATTGTGTAGGGCACCTCAGACTTCCAGTAATGTTTTTAACCAGGATAAATTGACATTCAAGACACTTCTGATCTTCGCAGAATGCATATCCCCCCCTCACACCTTCTGGTTTGTGACAACTTCTTTTCCAAACTCTGACAGTCTTCTTCAAGCTTTTGCCTTTCTTTATTCAAAGACTCGATATTACTTTGCAGAGTGCGCATTTGAGAAACCAGATGTTCATTTTCCTGACGGTCTTTCTCAAGTAGTTGTTCCTGCCAATCTACTTCCCCTTGCTGACACTGAAATAATCTCTGAATATTCTCCAATTTCAACTTCTCCTAAGGAAGAAAATATTGTGAACAACACATATGGTGAAAAAGAACAAGTTAACATCTTTATCTGCAGCAGTTTAAAAACCTTTCATTCACAGATCATGTGCAAGCAGATACAGTACTCTCTAACTACTGCATTAGAAGAGGGAGGAACGGTTTAAAGTGCCAGATTCATTTGAGTGCATTTATGATAAAGTTTAGCATGAATATTAGGATGACAACTGGAAGATGAAGGTGCAAGTATTCGTTCCTTCATAGCTTAATCACTATTGTTTTCTCCCAGCCATAAGATGAGTAGCAAATCCCTTCATCACGGGGATTTTGAGAGAATGACCACTTTAAGAGCTACAGTTGACACATCTAAGTAAAGAAGTGTTATCCTGGGCTCTGACCTAACAATCCCGTAGCTATTACAAGGCTGCCAAATGGACGCCACTGATCTTCCTGCACGCTCGTGGCAAAGTTGAATGCCTGTCCGCCCGCGTTCATCAAAATAGGAAGAGACTAGCTGAGCTGAAATACCTTTACAGTTATAGAAAGCATCATCCAGCTGAGTTAGTATGCTGTCTTCCATGCCAACTTTGTGAGTGAGGGCACAAATAGAATTTGGATAAAACAATCTGGAAGCTAATGCTAAGAAAACTGTATTCATCATTCTGCAGATAACAGAAGAGCCTTCTGTCTTTTTGCCTGTCTTTTTCACCCTCCTTCCCTTATATGCACCAAAAAATTCCCATCGTTTTTAAGTGCTCAAGCAAGCTTTTCTATGATAAGCTGAAATCAGACTAGTGACTCAGATTTAAGAGCACAGGGACTCTGTCACCCAGATCTTAATAGGACCACAGAACATGCAGGTCTCTTCTTCCAGTTACTGTACTAGCTATAAAAGAAATACTCACTTCTAGAACTGCAACTTGAGTCTTTTCTAGTTCGTTGATCTTTTGGTCATGTTGTAGTTTCAAACCTTGAAGTTCATTATTTTCAATCTCCAGCATTTCCAGAACATGTTTCAGTTCTAATAAGATGAAAAAAATCAAAAGGTTATTAGCACGCACATGAAATTAATTCTATTCTTTAAAAAGACATTAAGGAAAAAAAAGAAAAAAAGGACAATCCTGATATCATCCCTGTAAAAACTACACTTTCATTTGCTGTGGCAGACACAGCAAGTGTTGTATCTGATGCAGTTCCACTGGAATGTTGCAGGTCCCTAGGTCTCCTGTTTTTCCTGTTTTCTAGGGAGTTATTCTGGGACAAGTACCTGACAGACAATGAAGTAATATTTTTTTTCAGAAAGTACAAATTTTGCAAGCTAACGCTGATTATATTTCCCACAATCTGACAGGATGTAACTGCCTGGAAGGGCAATCCTTCATTTCCCTTTGCACCCATGTTTAATTCTTCTGTCAGCGTGTCACAAGTGGCTGGTATCTCCCAAACACGTAACACCAGAACGCAAACTTAACCAGTCGGTCCTGATGGTAGATTTGTTTACATTTCTCACTGGGATGAAGAACTCCAGTCCCAAAACCAAAGCAAAACTAAGCACAGCCTCAACTCAAACACAGAGAAATGGTCAGACTCTCCAGTACACAGTACAGAGCTGAGTCTCCAACTACACCAATTACACAGAACTCTTTCTCTCTAGGACAATATTTAAAAAGAGTGAAGAAAAGATGACTACACAGATGTACGACTAGCAGCTTAGAGTGTATTTCTATTCAAATTGCACAGATTAATATCTACCTGTCTTATGTTTAGTAATTTGCCCAAGTATTCCCTGAAGATTTTCTTCCTCTTCTCCAATATCCTTCTTTATGAATGAAAGCTGTCTTCTTTTCTCATTTATTTGGATATCCAGTTCTTTCCTCTCAACAGTAAGCTCCTTCAGAAGCAGCTTTATTTCCTGTGGAAATGTATCAGTGTTAAAATGACTGTCAATATTTGCCATTTGATTTTTTTTTCTTTAAATAAATTGTAGATATTTAAAAATATATTTTAAAAGTCTGTCAACTATAAACTGGACAGTTTAATTGCAGAATTTATAGTTACAGTTAACAATTAATATAACTACAGTTATAGTTGTCAATTTAAAGCATTAGTTTTGTGAAGATTTTGACCTAGAAATCTCACCGTAACAGCATAATTCAAGTGAACAGCAGGTAGGCCTTAAAACAGGAAGCCAGACAAAACATCCTCTCAACTCCCCCCCCCCCAAAAAAAATAATTTTGATCCTTTGTTTTTATTTCAGTGCTGAGAGTATGAATCTAGTAAAGTCTTTCTTCCACAAGAAAGTATAGATGCCTTTCTGAGCAAGCAAACGGGAAGGAAGGAGACAGACAGCTGACTTATGCCAGCTTTGTTAAATTTTATGCACGCTAATCAGATTGATTTGCTTTAGCTGATTGCCTCAGCAACAGTAAGTCATTCAGAGACTTCTATTCAATATAGTTTCATTCTCAAGGGACCAATCTGTAAGTATTAACAAAATTAGAAGAGTTCTATTTCTCATCTGTGCACCTGGTCTTAAGCACACAAAACTGTAAACTTGCTTGTTCTATTTTTCACTGGGTTTGGGGAGGATATAGAAAGCAGAGCTAGTTTTGTGGAAGTTCTCTGATGTTTTTGATACTTTATTCTTTTGCTGTTCTTCAAAGATATAATAAATTGAAAAATCAGAGTTACTCTTATTTGGCGTTGTTTTTCATTTGCTTCAGTCTCCCCATCTCGAAGAGCTTCTTTGAGGTCACCTTTCTTTTGACAAATACAGTCTTGAAGGACATGGAGCTGCTCTTTTCGTTGACTTAACTGTTGCTCCAGAAACAACAACTCTTGTTGCTGAGCAGTAACCTATAACGTAGAAATTCAGAAATTTAACAGAACAAGCATCTGAAGGCTTTTGAAGCTACACAAATATACAAAAATAAATGCAATGCACTGTTCCCAGACAGATTTATTTGAATTCCATAGCACATAAGGATTCCATCAGAGCAGTGAGCTAGACCCGTGTAACAAGGCCAATGCTAGAGACTAAGCTCTGATCTGGACAAGTACAGTCCTGTATCTCAGAGGTTCTTACGCTTCGTGTTCTGAAGCATAATAAGAACATAGTAAATATTATTGCAGAGTTCTCTATGCAGAAACAACAGCAAGACTGGGGTCATACTTATCACAAGTCAAGAAAAAATCACATTACCAACACTAACATAAAATTATGAATTAAATTCTTTAGACAAGGTAGTTTGGAACGTAAGATTCCCCAGTTACATTAAAAACAGTAAAATTGATAGTCCACAGTTAACCAGATACATGTTACCTGATCTTTCAGTCTTTCCAGTTCAGTTTTCTTGCACTGAAGAATGTTTTCTGCTTCTCTGAGGATTTGGAGGTGATGTTCTTCATTGCCTTCTGCAACTTGAACATCACCTTGAAGCTTCTGAAGACTGACAGTGAGAATAAAAGCATGGTGCAGAACAAACAAGAATATAATTAGGCAGTAACTTACCAGAAAAGGTCATGATTAGCATATCTAATATTGTTTAAGGTAAATTTAAGATAAATTCACCTTTCAGTCAGCATCTCTATCTTCTGGTTTAAGGACTGGAACTCAGAGTCTCTTGCAGACACCATTTTGTTGATTTCCTTCAAAATACCTTCTTGTTCCATCTTATGCTGTTCTAAATCCCTTGTATCTGCCTGTAATAATCTAAAGAAGCATTTATGCCATTTCATATTAATATTTTAACAGCTCTCCCTCTCCAAAAGCATTATCTTGATATTTGAAAGAATCTTGTTCTTCTCCACATTTAATAGAAATTCACAAGAACAGCGTACCTTAATTGCTGATCCGCTTTCACAAGTTTAATGGCCATTTCCTGAGCCCTTCGCTCCAGCTCCTCTGCCTCAGTTTCAGTACGGGACAAGTGCTGTTTGGCATGATTGTACTTTTGAATAGTGTCTTTAGTCTAAAGCAAAAATTGAAGACTGAGACAACACAATTCCATCTTACCCTTCGCACACCTATAATCTGCAGGTTAGCTGTCTCCTCTTGCCCCAGAAAAAAAAAATAGAAGAAAGCATCCTCTTCTTTGGCAAGGACCAAAACATTTTTCTTTTAGCACACATTATCCCAGGGCTTATTTTAAAATAGAAGCATTTTTAAAAGGCTGCAGGTTACCCAAGTAAAAAAAATAAATGGCTTAGACAAAAAGCAGACATTCTCCACCTAAAACAATCTTAACATAACACAAAAATCCTTCTGCACTTAGTTACAGCTTTACATACCTTTCCCCGCGTGCTCTCAAGTTCCACTTCAGCTTCTGAAAGTAGCCTATCTGCCTCTCTAAGCTCTGCTCGTCGTTTTAGAAGTGTCCTCTCTATACATTCAATTTCCTCTGCAATATCTTCCTGACGCTTAAGAGATTTTTCTAACTGTAATTCTGCCATTAGGTTTTCAGTATACCCTTCAATGAAGTCCCTAAAACACCAGGAAGAAAAACATTGCATTAAAATACGAAATGTTAGAGGCCCAGAAGCCTCTTGTAGTTACTCCATTTTATGTACTATACAAGCACATTAACTGTAAAGGTGTCAAAATTGACTAAAAGTTTTAGGTATTTCCACATGCTGACTTTCTACATGTTCTAGTGCGATATTCTTACTTGCGTTTGTTATATTTTTGAGCTGCTCTTCGCAGCTCTGCTACTTCACATTCCAGCTCTTCTCTTTCGTGCAGAAGATCATCTATGTTTTGATGTAATTTTTCCACCTCATTCTTGCATTTATGTTCAGTTGTCCCTGACCGTTTATCTCTGGATTTCCAAGACTTTAAATGATGCACAGTATCTTCTAACCTTGAGATTTCATTCTCCTACACAGAACAGAAAAACAGGAAAATAAGTCTTAATTTTCCTATTTCAGCCCTCCAAAGCAGGGCTTTGAGACACAGGAGCACCTACAGATAACAGACACCAGACTACATACAGAAGACAGAGCATTCTTATTAGCAAGCTCTCTCAGATCCAGGATCTTGCTAAAAAAGATTTTTTAAAAATGAACTTTTAAATTTGTAGAAGTCAGATATTATTGTTTTCCCTTACTTAAGAAAGCATATAGTAAAAGATGCTCCTGATCTATTCATAAGTCAATTGCCTACAGCTAAACCTGCAGCCTACAGCTCTGTATCTTACCAAATTATGATGTTCAGGCACATTGCAGTGAAGTACTCCAACAGGAATGAGCGGTAGAGTAAAGTTCGGAGGAAGAGGGCCATAAACAACCTGGGCCCCCACAGGAGGAGGGCCATAGATAACAGATCCAGGAGCAATTGAGCCTCCATTTGCAGCTGCAGGAGGAGGGCCATACACCACGGTTCCTTGAGGTACAGGGGCACCATTTGGAAGGGCTGTGTAAATAACTGTACCAGGTGCCGGTACAAAGGCTGGGTCTTCGTGAACACGAGCTTCCTCATTTCCTTTATTATCTTCTTTTGTTTTTCTAGCTTTATGTACAAAAAAAAAAAGTTACTTAATCACTTTTTAAATGAAACATTTTTCAAATGCACAGTTCAAAGTAATACACAGTATATATACAAAAATAATAAACACTGCTTGAACTAAATAATGAGTTCAGCAGTAAAACATTTGTAATTCACTCATGCATATCAAAAACATTCATTATGAACTCTAAGCAAATCCATGCTTAGTATGCTCCTGAACATTTGGAGACCATGAGACTGACTTACCTTTATCAGGATTCATTTTGTACAACCTACTTCTGACTGGTGAATACACCCAACATCCTCTTGGATTGGGTGAGTCTTCCTTTCTGATTTGACCATGCCCTCTCATAGGCGGGGATGTGCCAGGACACAGTAAACCCACTCCAGAATCTTTTGTGCTGTGGGAAGCAGGAGTTGAGGCCTAAAGAAAAAAAGATGTGTTAATATGAGATACCCCATTCTACATAATAAAGGTAAAATAATTCATTAGCTGTAGGCATTCTAAAACATTGTTTTTTTCAAGAACATGCTATACATAACTGTCTTTCCATATTTCCAAACATTTTGCTGCTTTAAAGAGATCAAATATATTTTCTCATATCATCAAGCAAGTGATATACATAGTAATGTTTTTATAAAAATTGTCCTGTGCTATGGGGGAAAAAAGTCTGAGAACTGTCAGTATGCAGGGCTGTCTTCAACCTATTACCAATATAACAGTAGAAAGTGACCAAAGGAAAAAATGAATAAATAAAAATCCGGATTTGCGTATCTACAGCTTTGCTGGAAACCAACAATAGATGTATGTACTGTGTCCCTTTTAAACTTTTATGTAAATGAATTTACAGTACTGCATTTTGAAGGGTGGCCTCCAAGTCACGTGTTCAGATTTCTATCACTAAACAGCTCTGCAAAGACTTTGTCAGCAGACCTGTTTGTTTACGTGTTGTTTCTGTATTTCTCTTCCATGCCAGTCAATGTTTTTCTTAAGTTCTCCCCAGACCTAGCAAGATTATAGTGGACTTTCCCCACATCATATTGCTCTCCACATAATAGGATTTGATTTTCTGACCTGTGATGATGGCATGTAATACCAATATCCCCTTCTTTTCAGTGGATCTGCTATACTGGCGATGTAATCGTTCTGGTATGAAAGCACATTTCTGAGGGCTGCAATTTCATCTTGTAAATTGTCAATTTCATCCTTGTTACCTGTAAATTAATCACATGGTTTTAAAAGCATGTAAGGCTAATAATAAAGCCAGAAACATTCAGAATTTAACTAAATTTACCAGAGGTAAACTGGCAAAGCTAGAAACCGAGAAGTGCTAGGACTGTGGCTGATCCTTAGCCATCCATTTCTCCCATTCTATATATTCAAAGAAGCAAAGACCCGTACACTTTACATAGCTGTACTTTGTGCATTTCAAATGCACTGTAAAAAATACTGTACGTTGGAAATGTTAGGTCTTGCTGTTTTCTTCATATACATAGATACAGAGAATCCACTGAAGCAGAGTTATTTAGGGACTGAATATATGTAACGGTGTAAGAACTGTACAGAAAGGTATCCTGAACAGTTACTTCTCCTGCAATAAAATTACAGAGCTCTGAACAGCTTCCCACAAACAGTAAAAAATACGGAGAAGAAAATGAGTTGTTCTGCATTCATGCTTAACTGCAAGAAATGGAGGTAAGAGATATTACCTGTCCCGCTGTTATCCAACAACCATCTTAAATGGTCAATTTCTGCTTTCTGTTGCTCCAGAGTGTCATTTAGTTGATCTATTTCAAACTTTTGAGAGCTTGATGCAACATTCTTCTCACCAGCTTTCTCCATTTCATGCTGTAACTATTTTAAATGAGTTAAAATCAAAGCAAAGCACTTCAGTTTAAAGTAGACTACACTACAGCTTTCAAACAGGCTTACATTTTCCTAAAGAAATGGCCATTTGGCACAATGCACATACTACTTTGATACAACAAAATTGTTCTTCCCATCCTCTCTTATGACTGAGGCTTAAATATCTTTATGTGGCTGTGTATGTTAAGTAAACCTGTCACCTGCTGTTTGCTAAGTCAGATAACCTAGTCAGTAAGGTTTTCACTTTGTTCTTTGCAAGTGTAAAGCGAAGGAAGAACACTGTGACTTGAAGAAACTTGAAGAAAAAGGCTACGGCAGACAACTGAATATGGCAGTCTCAGAAAGTTGCTGAACCACTCTTTTACGCTCCTCATAATATAGAGGAAATATTGCTCCAACTTACTTGTTCTTCCTTCTGTTTTAGAAGTTGTTGTAACAATTCTATTTCTGCTTCTGCTCGGGCAAGATCCCGAGCTGCACGAGCTGCTTCAACACAGAACTCTTCAGCTTCCTCAAATTCCTAAAATTGAAATTTTATTTTAGCTTTAGTTTGAAAGAATACTTCACAAATTTGCAGGCATATGAAAATTTGTGAAATGCAGACTAATGAGAAACATCATCACTTGTCTGTTCCAGATGGACACTTAAGTTTACGTAAAATATTTTCTCCTTTAACTTTAACGTTTCTACAAAATAGATGTTAGTATGTAGCCAGAAATAATTCCCAGTTTTAAAAGCCTGACTTATAAGAACTAAATTCCATATTTTCTTCTATTTGTCTTATGTAACGATGTATTATTTATCGTTTGATTTTCAATTGCTAGAAGATCAAACTTGCCTCTCCCTCACATTCCACCATGCAGCAACATAGCCCATCCAAACCCAAGTTTGCTCAGACATTCATTTATTATATTTCAAGATAAGACTGTCCAAAGCAACAGCTTCCACGTGGCAGGCCAATTCAAAATAAAGATTTGAACTTGAATTTAAAAGCAACACCAGGACTGCTACCATTATTATGACATTAGAAAGCACTGCTTAATTATAACTAGCAATTAATTATCAATGTTGATTTACCTCAGCTCGTTCCTGATTAATTCTCAGAACAGTCCCATGAAGAGCCTTCAGCTGATTTTTAGCAATGGATAGTTCAGCAGCTGCCAGTTTATCTGAAGTGATGATTGCTCTCTTTAATTCCTTCAGTTCTTTATCTAGACTGGCAAATTGCATTTGTGCCCTGGCATCTTCTATTTTTTTCTGAAACCAGGAAAACAATAGGATTTATGATAATTTTCAAATAGAAAGCAGCATAGAAGAAAGACTTCCCCACACATCCTATTTTGTATTGCATGTAGAGAAGTATCAGAAAAATACAAAAATAAGGGTTACCAATAAAATTTTAGGAAAAGAAAGGTTATATTTAATTGCCATGTTTCTTCCTGCATTTGATCTGTGTCTTAAAATGCAAAATAATTCAGAAGTTTTTTAATTTTCTTTTCCTGGGACATCAAACACTGTGCATGGACGTGTCCATACTCATTCTTACCCTTTTCTCTAAATCTTCCAGTTGAGCAAGGATAGTCTCTTTTTCTTCGTCTGCCTCTTGGAGCTGTTGATCAGCAAGGCCCTGAATTTCTTCCATGCTCTTTATTTTTTCAAGTAAATGTCGAATTTCATTCTCTAATTGACGGACCTTGTTCTTATTCTGCTTGTTTTCACATTTAACCTGTAAGGGAAATAAGTTAGAATAAGCAGAATAACTTTTGAGAAGGTTACTGGCTATATTTTTCTCCCTATAATTAAACCCTCTATTGCTTGAGAGACATAGCATTCAGTCCAAATTCTAACTCGCCAAAAAATGAGACAAAACTCATGAACCTGTTAATGACTCCATTGTTACACGAACACCAAAAAGCAGGTCTCTCCTCGTTATCCTACAGGTCAAATTAGAGATTGCTTGTGGAAGTTTAAATGCATGTCAAATCCTACTCTTCCAAGCAAGATTTTTTCAAGCTTTATAAAACAGAAACTAACAAAAAATTGCAAAGGAGCACATGTCATATCTATCAAATACCTGATCTAAAGCAGTTTAAAGTATAAGCATACTTTTTTATTGTGGTTTTTTTTTTTGGTGCCTTAAAAATACCTTCAGTTTTATCGCTGTCTTCACAGGGTTCTTATGAAAAGAATGGACAATATATTTCTCTACTTTAAACAGAACTTCACAGTATACACAGCATAGAAGTGGTCAGTTGTTTGTTCTCCTCCTTCAAAAGCTCTTGCCTGCTTATACATTTTTTTAAATAGCAAAAGTTATGACCTGACATACACTTGTGTACACAAGGAAAAAAAAAAAAAATCAAAGCTCTAATAATGGTTAGTATTCCTGTGGGAATCACAAGTAACAGGTGTCCTGCTCTGATGTGAGCTGTTGAATTTGCTTCTGACTAGCACCTGTGCTCAGTTTACCTACTTGTAGTGAAATACTTCTCTGAGAGATGGAGGGAAACAAAGATACACCTGTAATGAAGCTTGATCCTTCAGCTGCAAGTTACATATTTTAGACTAAGTTCAAGTTTTCTTACTCTTGCTTTTGTAGTTTTGATACATGCCTGTCTATATTTTTCCTGTACATCTTCCAGTTTTTCCTGCTGGGATGCAATTTCTTCCTGCAATTGTCTCTGTCTAACCCATGCTTTCTCTTTTTCCCTCTGTGCATCAGCAAGGATATTATTAAATTCTTTCTGCAGATTTGCAAGGCTTCTCCCCAAAACATCATCTGAATTCCAACATCTGAAAGACAAATAAGCCAGGTTCCAAGACAGAAAACAGTGATTTTAAATTGCAATACCAGATATTGAAACAGTGAAACCTAGTACAATAGTACAAGTTGCAGACATCCAATGTAAATGAAATCAGGTGCAGTACTGAACAGGTTACACTGCACGAGACAGACCTCCACACCCAGCTCTGATTATTCTGTTCTTTGTTTATTCCCATTCTCTGTTGCTGGGGACAAAGGGTAAAAAAAAAAAAAAAAAAGTTTGTTCTACCTCTTGCAGTGAAACCCAAGAGGAATGCATATTTGCCTCAGTAGTACAATTACTGAGCTCAGGTGATGCTCTCTTAATTAACCACAGGGTGCTAAATCTCATGTTTGAACTGCCCACACGGTACTCAGCAGGACACAGCGGATGTACCTCGTTGCTCTCATCTACTTACCAATTTAACGTGCACAAATCTAATACTGTTTGTACTTTTATTTTACTCACTTAATCTCTCCTGCTCCTGTCTGAAGCTTTTCCTTGAGTTCATTTATACGAGCTAGGACTTCCTCAGGATGAATCAAGTTGCCAACTGCATGGCTTAGCTGATTCTGAAGATCTTTAAGCTGTTGCTTCAGGAGGTTATTGTCTCCCTAAAAAAAAAAAAAAAAACAAAAAAACCCCACACAAACATAATGAAAGAAATACATAAATTATTAATGCTTATTATTATTATAAAATTTGAATACCTAGCTCTATGTTTCTTTCTAAACAAAGAATCCAACATTTTTTTCCCCCAATGTGAGCTGGACCAATATCAACAAAATGAGAACAAGCAAAAATTACAGTGCTAATATCTGGTGAGAATTAATTATAAACTGGTGGTCCTTGTATCCTTTGAGGAGCATGTGAGATGGGAAAATGGGATCAGATGTATGCAAAGAACTGAACCCAGACTTCCCACAATGAGGAAAACTGCTCTAATTGCACAGGTTTTTTTCTTAATTTTAAAAATTAAGGAGGCTCCTTTGCCAGATATATTTTGATAATCTTGAACCCAGTGTACTACTCTTGCCTAAGAAAATCCCATTGACCGAGCCTTTCAGCAGCTTTAGGAAGAAGCACACTTAGTTTTCTAATCCCAGGTAAGATGAGGCACTGATCTGTGACACTTTTAAACAGAGGTGTTTCTGAACATCAAGGAATTCATGAAATGCCTAGAAATCCAACGATCACAAGCTGTGTTGCCTATTGTACTTGGATGCCATTACTGTTTTGTGGTAACTGAATAAGCTTCTTCAGGATCACAGCTTTAAACAGATAAAATAAATTCTGCTTTAGGTATTGGACCAGTTTTTCTACTGCACACAAAAAGTTACTGACACATACTGAATGAGGCTTGTGGGAAATAAAGATATATTTAAACAATCTATCAATTCCATTGCAATATAATAGAGCAGCTCTGAAATAATTTCAAATGTCCACAATAGATAAAAGACTATGGCGTAGGGTCTCTGGACAAGAAAATTAAAGGCAGGAACAGTCATAAGTACTACCGAACTTCAAAACAAAATTTATAAGGAACCCCATAAAATTTTTTTTATCACTTTCCCCTAGTGGCAGTGGAAAAGCAGACTACATATCAGGTAATTTGTTAAGGCAACAAAGTACCTCACCTGCAATTGTTTGAACTGAGTAAGCAGCTTGTAATTTTCTTGTTCCTTCTCTTCTACTAGTTGTGCTTTGGTCAGAGCATTCTCTAATGCTTGCCTTTCTTTTTCAAGTTCAGCTTGCAGAGCTGACAGTTCCATCTACAAACACAGAAAACCTTCAGATTAACAGCCCCACTCCCAGCCTGTCACGCAAATATGTAACAGCTGTATTTCTAAAAGAGTAACAGTATGACAACAGCCCCTAAGGAAACAACCATCGCCATATAACAGCTAATATTTCTTAAAACATCATCATCGTGAGTGGTATAGCAAATTCTAATACAGACCTAATATGAGCATACCCTACCCATCAGGAAACTGACAGAATTACATTTGTCAGGGTTCTACAGACAGCTTCCAAGTTTTCCCTGAATCACCAAAACTAGAAGACTTGGAAGGGTTGGAGACAGAAGCACTTTGTGTTGCATTTTCATGTCCTCCTGCAATCTGGAATCTGCAGGTGGAATAAATCTTTCAAGAAGAAAGAAAGAAAAAAAAAGGCCACCACCACAAAATAAGTTCATTTCTGATGAATGGAAACTGAATCAAGATGGTAGTCACCATCCATCACTGTGTGTGAATCCATATGAGGATCACCAACAGGAAGATAAAATAGAAATGTACAAATTAAAGCATATATTGGTTTTCCCCATCAGAAAGCTATTACTTTATGTGTAAAAAAAAAACCAAAAAAAACTATAAATCTCAATTTCTAGTAGAAAAAGCAACAGTGGCCAATTTCTCCCGCTACATTTCACAGTACTGCTTCAGTATTATTTCTTTGACATGTGTGCATCTCTTTCCAAAAAGACACTGATAATTATTTTCCTTTGAATATGGTAAATAAACTCTACTGAGGCTACAAATACTTTGTAACCTTGCATTGAAGAGAGGTACAAGTCCTAGTGAACTGGTAACTTCCATTTCAGGACACATCTAAACCAACAACTTCTTGCAAAGGAATCAAGGTTGGAGACAAGGTATGGAGGAAAGGTTCCACCCATACCACTAGCCCAGCTGGTTATCACCTTGGCAGCAGTAGAGCTCTGTTCTTACCTGGCTAAGTTGTTTCAGTCTTTCCAATTCTTCCTTTTGCTGATTGGCTTCAATGTCTCTGTCTCTTAGCTGGGCTTCCAGTTCAGCCTCATAGGCACTGACATCCCTTTGTGCATCTCTAAGTGATTCGTTTATTTCTCGCTGCTCTTGAAGTGCACCTTCTAGCATTGCTATTTCCTGGAATTTTACATTAATTTCAGAAATATAGACACAGGAGAGAAGATTTCTTCAGAGTACATTGCCTCTCTTTCTCAGGAACTCAAAGTAACTGCTGTAAAGTCAAAATAGAGCCACTAACTCTAATCACCAAACATTTAAAATTTAATCCTAGATAGCACTACCATATATAAAGGTCAGGTCAATGATGCTACTGTGACAGAATTTGCATAAAGTCTGCACACAAGTTAAAAAGGTGTAGCCTAAAGTGAAACGTGCCTCTGGTATTAAGGTTTACATAATACTTATCAGGATACTAAGACAGATCTTTAAGTAGCTGGATTACAGGACTGATGTATGGTCCCTGGGCTAGTGTCCAGTTTTCACTATTCACAATTTCACAAATTCACTATTTTCACAATTCACTATGACAGTGACTGCAAGTACATTTTCAGTAATGTTTGAAAGGTAGAGCCTGCATTTTTAAGAGATCTTCTATAAAGTACAGATTTACTGTCTGCCTCTTGCTACTGGCTTGAAAGGCCCCGTTCTGTTCTTAATGTGCATGGGCACATCTGACTGAAGTTACGCTACCAGAAAATAAATTTGTCCAGAGAGCTATGTTTTGACATTTCTTATTTGATTGCTTGCTTAGTTTTAAGTTTACTCTTAGTAATCTGAACTTGGGAAGAAACATAGTACTAAGCCTTACTTTTTTCATATTTTCTGCATCCATGGCAACTACTTCCAGGTTCTTTCTTTCCTCCTGTAGGTCTGTCAATCTTTGCAGCAAAGATTCTTTATCTTTCTGCAGCTCCTTACATTCATCATTGGCCTGTTTTGCTTGGCTTTTAACACTTTCCAGGTATTCCTGTAATCCAACGATAATGCTTTCTAAATCCCTTTTCAGTGCTTCATTTGTTGCTATTTGACCTGCAGAAACGCAAAATGAATTCAAAATAGCGAAGACACCATGCTTACTTACAAAACACACAAAACTGCCATTCCTAATCTTAAACTGTTCACCTACTGGAATATGAAGTAAGAAGCAGCTAGAATTCAAGCAGAAAATGCCTGCGTTGTGTTTTTAAAGGCTAAGAGTTCCACTATTAGTGTACTCACCTGACCACTGGAAGAGCTGAAAAGAACCTGCATCCCACCCCAGCTTCTTTCTAAAATGGCATCTTTCTAAAAGATTTTTTTTATTCATATTCTTTTCTGGGACATTTACTTTCACATAGGTTATTATGTATACAAAATTGCAGATGACAAGGATACATTTAGTAATCAACAAACCACTCAGCTCAGACTTGATCAAGAGCCCTCCTGCCTCAACATTTTGATCCTGAACCCCAGAGCAACAAAGCACTTAGTCAAAGCAGCTGTTTGCTCCTCCCACCTTCTGAAAAAAAAGAGAAGGGAAGAAAGAAAAACAAACACACATACACACTACCTAGATCAGCTGGGAATAGTTTTTAACCTACACACTCTATTTCTTTGAAGCAAAGAAAAGCAGAACTGATTCCCCAATTCAATTACCATCTTATCCTAAATACAATACTGTAAGACAAGGAAAAAATTACCATCAGTGAGCTGCTGCTCCAAGTCCTTGATTTCCTCAGTTTCCTTAGCAATCCTAGAGAGCATGTCATCCAGGCGACTCTCAAGCTGTTTGTAATGTTTGTTCATTACATCCAGCTGCTGTTCTTTACTTGCTTTTTGAGCTTTCATGTGAGCCTGTAAATTAGTTGGAAAGGTCAAGTGGGTCAATGTCAGCACCAATTAAAGAAGTCAACTCTCTATTTTAGTCAGTTCTGCACTGTCTCACTATCATTAGTGAAAGGCACGAGCACAACGTATCTTCTGGAGTTTGGTTTTATTTGTTTGTGTTCCTCTTTACTACCTCACAAAGAATCCCAGGTAGGCAAGTAATGTGTGGCAAACAGCATGATCAGGTACAGTTTCCCCCCTTGCCCAGGCATGATGAATCAGGCATGCATTTACAAGTTCATATTCATGGCTGCTAGCTTTTTCCACACCTCTATTTTCTGCTATAC
Organism: Cygnus olor; assembly: GCF_009769625.2. Taxonomy (NCBI): domain Eukaryota; kingdom Metazoa; phylum Chordata; class Aves; order Anseriformes; family Anatidae; genus Cygnus; species Cygnus olor. The sequence goes on along the minus strand of NC_049187.1, from coordinate 9,601,027 downwards.
TATTTCCTGTTTCATTCGAAAACTGACATGACTTTCCCCAGGAGCTTTATCCTGTCATCCTGCATTGCCTTCATGGTAGTCATGCTTCAGAACATGTCAGGTCATCACCTGAAGGAAAACACTGAACAACCAGCAAGTCATGCCAACTTCGTAGCTAAGGTTTACATAAAGCAAAATTGTTTTTGTTTTTCTAGGAAATACACCAATTCCACACTTCGCACAGACTTTGACCAGGACTTCACACATTTAGGATAAATTTAACTGATTATTTCAATTGTATACAAAGCTAGACTATAGACATAACATACTGCTACATGTTTCTCACTAGATGAAGTTACCAACAACTTAAGTAACAAAAAACTTGGAAAAGTACATAATTTATGCTGCCATGATAGCCAGCACCTTTTCTCTTTCTACTCAAAAAAGAAATAGAGCTCACAGTAGGAATTTAAAAAGACATACTCTCAGAAAAATCACTTATAGAAGTAACTTTATAACAAAGCACTTGGTAAAAAAAAAAAATGTATTTTCCCAATTTTAACGTATTAAAATATGAACGTTAGAAGTAGCTTATCGAATTAATACAGTTCAACCTGCCACCTGTTAAAAACAAACTAACGTCCAGCTTTCAAAAGCGAGATTTCAGCAAGTAAAACGGGCGGCGAGGCGCCGCTGCTGAGTCACTTGGCCGCAGCTGCAGACCGCCCCGCGAGCCCCGTTTGAAAAACAACAAGCACTTACATACAGCTCGCCCTTTGTCTGCTGCCTCCGCGGCCGGAACACGACGCCGCACCCCGGGGCTCGCTCCCTCAGCCGGGCGGCACCGAGCACGGCGGGGCTGAGCCCGCAGAGCCCTCAGCGCGGGGCGGCCCGGGGGGGCCGGGCGGGCCCTGCCGCCGCTGAGGCGATTGGGCGGTCGCGGTCCCCGCGCCCTGACTGGAAGCGGTCGGTGGCCCGAGGGGCCGGGCGGCTCCCGGGGAGGGCCGGGCCGAGGGGCCCGCAGCACGGGCCGCCCTCCCGTTACCCGACCGCGGGGGGGAGAGGCGCGGATTTTGAAAGCTGGAGACGGGAGCCGAGCCTCGAAGTTCTTTCTCTGCATGCCTAAAAGCCTCAAGCTGGCCAGGAAAAGCTCTCATTTTAAAAGACAAGCACTTTTTTTTTTTTTAATATTAAAATTAATTTTAATTTAATAGTTTCATAAGTGTTTACTGTGTCTGAACACAGTAAATGGCTCAGAAATCCAGAGTCTTGCTTCCATAGAGATGGAAAAAGAAGCTAGAGCTCTTGGCACACCCTTGCGACCTCAAGACCTTGTTGAATCTATCAGTAACAACAGAAGCACCTACAACAGCTGAGGAAGGTTATTAGTCCCTGCCAAAAGGACGTGATAAATCTTTTCAGAATTAGAACTATTTATTGAAAGTTGATTATAGTTTTGGATACCAGACCGTTGCAGAAAGCCACAGCTGTTGCTGCCTGGAATATCAATACCAGCTGTCACCACTCCAGCCAGGTCAGCTTCATCTGCCACTCCAGAGATGTTTTCTAGGCCCGCCACTTGCAAGCCCACTTTAGTGCCAATGCAAGAGCTCTCAGACAGAGCAGGACTTCAGCTACACGCCTACAGCAGTTACACAGACCTTTCTAAGGCTTTAAGGCCAGATTCTATGAAGAGATGTGTGACTTCTCTTACAAAGAAATTCTCTCCTTCCAAGGCTCTGCACAGCATGTTTTTGCAAAGCATAAAGATCTAGTTCTTAACATGACGTACAGCAGCTGCATTGAAAATCAGTTGCACAAGCGTTTTATAATCTAAAAAAATCGTAAATATTGAGTTGTACGTTTGAGTAACAGCTAAAGCAAAGTGTCCTAACCACTAAAGAAATTACTAAATAGCAAAATAATGTCTATTTCATGAATTATATAACTGAATGGTAATCAGTTAAAATTGCCTTTACTACATTTCTCAGTACATGAATATATGTAGTAGAGAAAAATGCAAGATTTTGGTTTTACTCACGTGTCTTGGATCTTTAGAATTTACAGAAGCAAGAGAACTCTGCAAGTCTTCAAGCTCTTTCTGTTTTTTCCCTATTTCTCTTTTCTGTTTCTCCATTTGTTTTTCCAGTTCTAAAGCTTCATTGCGTAGCTGATGTAGGATTTGTATCCTTTTACTCAACTGCTGCTCCAGACCTTCCTTGTTGGCCTGTGAGATCTGGAGACAGCATTAGGAGGTTGGGTAAAACAAACTGGAAATATGACTTTTTTAAATGTTGTCAATCGGTTAAATCAGACTGGTAGTTTAGCTTAACAGGTTGTCTAAATATGACCTACTCATTATTTTGAATCCTCATTGTACACGCATACACAGCCCATTTAAAAAAGGATGGGGAGAAAAACACTGCTGTTTTCTATATAAACACAGTTGCAAACATTTTCAAATGCTAATCACTTAGCAAGTCCTTTGCGCACCTTTTTCTGAGACAGAGCATCCTCCAGTTGTCTTAGTTCCCCTGTTACTTTCAGAACTTGTTGCTCTGCATTTCCTATTGCACCTTGCAGTTCTTCTAATCTTCTCTGTGCTGTAACCCAAAAAAAGTATTAATATTCCATACAACATTGATACACGTTTTCTATTAACATGTTAATCAGAAAACACTTCCTTAAACAGGGACAATCAAAGCTGATATACTATGATTTCTCAAAGAAAAAAAAAAAAGTCTAACAAGCTTTTAATGTGATTGATACAATTAAATTGATGCATCAGATATGAGACGTGTCCAACATTCTCTTTTCTATATTAAAATTTAATCTTTTCATAATTATCTTAAAATAATAGCAAAAAATTGTTACGATTTTGTCCCAAAAGACATAAAGGACATGGCTGAGAGGTTACAGCAATTACATCCTTTGACATTGCTATCATTCTCATGTCAAATCTGTGCCAAAAGTTTCATCAGCGGAATAAACATTGCTACATGTATTTTATTTTTATTTCATAAAAAATAAAGCTTTTACCTGAATTAATCTTTTTCTCTTTATCCTCCAACTGTTCATCTAGAGTTTGAAACTGCAGTTTCAGCTGAGATTTCCTACACAAATCATCTTCGTCTAGTTGCATTTTTCCACTCTCCATCTGCTGAGCTTTGTTAGCAATATAGCCTTCTCTTATGAACATATTTCTTTTATATCTGGCCTTACCAATGTATGGGCTTTCACCAGGTACATTATCAAGTTCAATATCCTGAAATGTATATCAGTTATATATAAATGTTACGTCATTTATACATCTATCTCAGAAACATCTCAGACTCCCCTCATTCAGGCATCTTTACAAAGATCATTTTAATTTTGAAAGTGACTAATATTCAACACATTAAATAACACACAATTTAGATCAAATCATGTAACATGATTTTAAAATGAGATTTTTTATATTTTACAACTAATAACTCTTTATAGAGCAGAATCTATTAGAATTATAGAAAAGCTATAAAGTTTGATATCTGAACAACTGAAAAACCAAGAGAAAAAGGAATGAAGAAACCCATTATTTTAAAATTATTACCTCTGATGGAAAATAACTTAATGGCTCAAATTTTGCATCAATCTTGTAAAATGCCAGTTCCTGCTCCAATTCATACTGCTTCTGGCAAGCTCGGGTTAGCTCCATTGTTTTCTGCTTTAGCTAATAAATCAGTAAGCAAAGTAAGTTGATTTCAATCAAGTATCATCATTATCACGTACATTTCAATTCAGAATAGAGGATGGCAAAGACATCAACTTCAAAACAAAGTTCACATTAGAGAAAGGTAAGATGGTATATTTAGGGTCAAGAATATCACAAAGTACAACTTCATTACAAGATACAACATGACGACTAAGATTAGACAAGAATCCCACAACATAACACAAATGATCACATGAAAGGCCTCTTAAGTTTACGTGCAGAGGTTTGAAAGCAAGTTTTTCACTAACTTTGGAAAAAAAATAATTTGGGTACAATTCTTTTGTAAAATCTATGCCACATACTGAATATATTTACTGCTACAAATGAGCAATGAGAACTCATTCCTAGCAGTCACTGTAAGAAGAAAAAAAAATAGTTATCTCAATTATCAAGCGTATATCCATACTTAACCTTGTGCTAGTTGGGTGTTTTGTGTTTTTTGTTTGTTTCTTTGTTTTTAAAAATAGGTCCATCATGTGATTCCTTTTTAAACCAACTTTTCGTGCTGAATACCTGAGGGAGAACATGCAGCAAGACTCCAATACACAGTGGAAAGCAAAACTAATGGAGGAAAAGAAATAGAATAGAATGGAATAAAGGAAAGGGTTAAAGAAAGATTTTTAAAGAACAACATATGTCATAAAAAAAATAACTGCTTAAGAAGAAAAAGACTGTACCCCAAAACACTGAATGCAGTGTCACTGGAACACTTTATACGATGTTCCTACTTTATTAACATGCAAAAAGTTCTAGAAATGAAAATAACCATGCAACTCAGGAGCACAGGGGGGCTACCTTCAGTGAGGAATAAAGGCTCTGCGGAAAGGGAACTGTGACAAATCAATACACCAGCTAAAGGAAGAAAGAAGCGAGCAAAGTTTGTCATCCAGAGGGTAAGAGTGGGTTAAGCTGCAAACTATCTGCTGCTAAATCTCACTATACAGAAAACTACATTTTAGAAATAGGCTGCTGGTTAGCGTGTTCACAAAAGAAACAGCTCAATAAATATTAGCGATAGAGAATCTGAAGGATAAAATTGTAGAGGACAAGTTTAACAAGTAAGATTAAAAGCCAAATATTAGGCAAGTCATTCACAACTGAGCACTCTTAAATCAACGGGACTTTTTCCAGGGCCCCTGTACGAGCCTTGCATTTTATAGTTACCAATGAAAGACATTTATTATACATAAGATTTTAGGATGATGTAAAGAAAGTACAAGCAAACTAATGGGCATTACCTGAAATAATAATCATCAAGTGGTTATTACTGGCATGCAACATGTATGCCTTATACCTTGTTCTTATAAAAGTATTTAATCTCTTTCCCTTATTACAGCAGCATTTTGAAGTCTGAACAACACAGGCAATTTAGTATGTCAACAATTTAGCAGCTAGAGGATGCTTAACCTTTCATCAATTGAAAAAAAAATTAAAGAAAAAAATGACTACAGGCCAAAAAAAAAGTTACTATATAAATTACGAGATTGATACTGACTGCTTGTTCAATACACTTACTTTTTCCACAAAAAGAATATCAAAGACATTCTATAAAAAGTTGAAGGGTCGTAACTTTTGTCTCCCAAAATACTGACTTCTCTTGATCTTTAACATAAATCTACAGCCATTTGAACTCTCCCATTGACATCTATTTCTGACAACAAAACTATTCCAAATATATACTTAGTGCAAGTGATTACCTTACCAATTCATTTTTGGTGTCCACATCCCTTTGTAGATCTTCATAGCTTTGCTTCTGCTGCAAAGTCTTTTCTTTCAATGATCTGTTGACTTCATCTTGATGGTGAAGTTGTTCAAGCACTTTGGACTGGTTAAGCTTAAGGTTCTCCATCTCCTTTACTGTGTTTTCCAACTCTCTTTCTAATTTTTCTATCTCTTCTGAAAAATGAAGCAAAAAAAATTTTACGATAGAAATCTTTTCCAGCTAAACTTGTTTGGTGTCATTCACTACACTTCTATCATAGCTTTATTACCTAAATTAAACCTCTTTAAAGCTTCCTGCCTGTCATTATTTGTCACTGTCTGTCCATCCAAGTTTTCCAGCGCTCTCAAGTGGAATATGGTGTACAAGCGGTAGTGAGGCAGACTTGCAACTGGATTATCAGCAAGGTATAGAGAAGTCAGATCTTGTAGAGGCTTTAGTTTAGCTATATCATGAAGCTAGATCAAAGACAAATGGTACAATGATTAGACATCCTTCCAAGAACAATTGAACTGAATTAACTGAATTTCTGATTGTATAAAATGTTATATGTTAGATCTATATCATCCATTTTGATGTTTATGATAAACTGGAAACTCTAAAAACCTACCAAAATACACAGTACTATGACTAAAGTAAGTTCCTAAAATCAAATTTTTTTCCTCCATGAAAAAAATACCACTGCAAAGAGAACAAATGTCATCAAGCTTGACCTCGGAAAGTCCAAGATCACAGGGTCTGTGGATATACACAACCTTCCATTCTCCCAGACTAGTTCATGAGACAAGTGAACTTTTATTGTGTGGAATACTCAAGTCTTGTTTCTTTCTCCTCCTAAATACCATGACTCCTTTAGAAACTGTATTATTAAGTAAATTCGTTCCATAGACACCCTCTTGTAGATGCAAAACATGGAAATTAAGTCACTTACTGATGATACTTTATTCTGTTTCAAATTAAGGATGCGCAGGGATCTCAGTTTCTTTCCTACCCACACAGGAATATGTTCAATTTCATTCCCTGTAAGGTTCATCTTTTGTAGATTATGCATATGTTCTATGCCTTCAATCTTACTGAAAATAAGAAGAAAAGTATAACTCATCATGATGCATACCAAATTTACAGTGCAATTGAGGCATTACGGACAAACTACAGCAAAATCTTTCTCAACTAATTGCCATTCAAAGAATAGCAAAAAACAGTTGCTTGCTGCAATGGTCTGACAAATTAAATGATATTACACCAGCTTACCTTCAAGTGCTATGATAACGCCAAAAAAAAAAAAAAAGGCAAGAATTTGTTGGTGGCAAAACCTTAACTTTTACACCTCTTCCTTATGACATTAAAAGCATTATTTAAATGTGGGACAATACCATTTTAGTATACAAATCTTGCTCTTTTTCTTCTGAGAATGCCATTGCACACTTAAGCGACACAGCTAAACCAAAATAAAAGGGTTTATTTTTTTTCTCCAGACAAAAGCAAGAATCAACTGTAAACTTACAGTGTACAGAACTACATTTTTTAGTAGTACACTTAACCACTAACAAGGAAAATATACTGAGTTTTAATTTCCTTGGGTGTTGATCTAAAGATAAATGTCATAACAAATTAGGGTTGAACGTGCTCTTGTTGATCTATTAATTTTGAGTAGAAACCTATTGTACATAATTAAAATCTGAAAATGTACAGTGTTAGCTAAAAGCTACTATGACCTTTTCAATTCCTGGTAAGTGAGGAAGTTGTGTGAATGCAATGTGTAGAAATGCTAGTGTCTTGCTTACTTAATACTGTTAACTTCTCTACTGAAATTGCAACTTCTCTACTGCAAAGTCAGTCATGTAAAGATCATAATTCACTAATAAAAAAAAATTACAGGAAACAAAGATGTTTGCTATTGCTTGAACCATGACTCTTCCAAATTTTTTACACTATTCAGAAAAGATACTAGACTCTTGAAACAGTGAAAGTGAAAAAACAATTTAGTGAGTTTACAGCCTGCCTGATCAGGTCCATTCAGCTTCCTCTTTCAAAGAGAAACTTCCTGTACTATGGGTAACAATATGCAGTACAAGTTTAATTAAATTGGGATATTGTATGCTTTTCATTATGGTATCTGGAAACTTGTATTTCTGGCTTGGTTTCCTAGGAAAACATTTTTAACTGAAGCCTTGGTATATTAACAGCACTTCCCAGAACTATTTCTCCTTCAAATAGCTTTCTGAGGATATTTCATAGGAACTTGTGATTTTTAGTAAGAGCTCACCAAAGCATTATGGTCTTGCCATCCAACTGATGGGAAATTCAGTTTAACTTTTCACACTTCAGAGATCTCATTTAAACAAAAAGAGAATGACAGCTTTAATAGTTTTGGTAAGATATGATGAGATTAAATGATTAAGTGTTTCTGCTTACCTGATTTTGTTGCAAGACAAATTGAGCTCACGCAACTTCAACAGTTTATCCAACTTTTCAATCTTCTCTATTTGGTTGTTGCTAAGATTTAGTGTCTCTAGTTTAGAGCACTTTTCCAAATTTTCTATATACTAAAGAATAGAAAACATGTGACTTAGCATTGCACTTTATTTCTTTAAATGAGAAAGGCAGATTTCCATTTTTACCAAACACATTCATTAAAAAAATGCAAACTATTTCTAACGTTATTAATCACTTTCATTGTTGCACCCTCTTTTAACTAACGGCCTTACATAGTGTTGGAGGAGTAAAACTAGATTCTAAGTTTGCAGTAGACCAATCTACACAAGAGGGAATTTGCTATAAAGAACCCCGACTAAAATAACAGCACAATCCAAAAATTAAGAAGTTTACACAGTGTTCTCAACTTTATTCAAATTGATCCATGGTTTCTTCTTTTGCACAAGTCTCCATTGACATTCTCTCTATATATACATATTTTTTATTTTTACAGAAGCTTCTACAGAACTAGGCTAATATAATTAGAATACAAAGGTCTTTTTTTAAGTGGATATAAACAGTTATTTTTTATATATATATACACAAATATATCAAAATGTACTTTGGTTTTATTAACAGTTATTTTCAATAACTTACCTTAAATTTCTTGTCCCCATCCTTTGGGGATGAAAGATTGAGTGAGCTTATACATGCCAAATTTTCCTGTTTTGACAGGACTTTTATGAGGGGTTCTGTAATGTACTTAACTCCTGGACTAACACCATTTTCATCTGAAATGAAACAAAGAAACTACCTTCAGTGGTGAAACAATTGGTGACCTTTACATTCATCTTCTACTTCACCCTGAATACAGGGAAGGCATTGAAAATCATTCTCCCCCATATGGGATGAGAAGAAACAGCACACCAGATGCATTTACAGGAAATGACGTGTTAGCATAAGCGGGTATATTCTTTCAAAAAAGGCACAGTATGTTCCTCCCTTTTTTAGTAATCTCCCCTGGTGCATTATTCTATACAGCTTTCACTGCTATCATTTACACATTTGAGTACCAAGAGTTGAAAGCAAATTTCTCACATTTCTTTCCAGCAGATCATAGATCTTTAATCACAGAGTTGACAGAACATTGGCCTTTTGTGGTTTTATTGTGTACTTTTACACCAGCAGTTTTTTATACATTACCTTCATGAAACTTATCTTCAAGAGCAGCTTCTACATTTTTTGCTGTAATATCAAGTTGCTGATTCCTCTGCTCCCTGCTTTTGTGAGCAGATGGAGATGTCTGTTGGCTACGAGGAGATGGTGATCTGGTGCTTGAACCAACAGAAGACATTGGACTAGGTGTCCGAGAAGATGGCATCTGTGTTTTTCCACATAATGCTTTTTTTATGTAGCTTTTCTTCATTGCCAAAAATATAGAATCTCATATGACCAATATCTGTAAGGAAAAAAATAAATGTAATTCTCTATATAAGCCAAAACTCTTAATTGTTTGCTTTCCAACAAAGGTGCTAAAGAAGTATGTTGTTGAAGGATTTTAGGTGCTTGTTGTTTAAGTATCTGTGCCTAATGGCACAATTTATTGCTTTAGATGATACACAGTTTGAGACATCACAGAGGTGATATTTGAAAAATTGTCTTTTTAGCATAAGAAATATTTCCAGCAATAATAGGGTGCCAAAAATATATTTAAACCAATTCTCCAGCGGGTGACAGGTTCCATTTTTCATGGGCCAACGTATATCTGGAGGAATGTTATAGCTGTATACTTATGCCACTCTAAAGCACAACGCTAGGAACTGTGCTGAACTGCTTTCTGTTTTGCAGCTCATCTTGGTAACTTTGGCATGTAATTTATGGCTTATGCAAAGTCTGGAGACACTCACAACTCAGGCTAACATAGTTGGCAGAGGACAGAAAGACAGGACGAGGATCCCAAGTGCTTTTATGGAGGCTAGAAATCATCCACTTTGTAGCTAAAAGAGCAGTTACAAGCAAAAGGGGAAAAAAAAAAAAAAGGAAGTAAAAATAAATAAATAAGTATCTGTCTAACACTGGCACAGTGTCCCCTTGCTGCAACAAATTATTCTGTGACTGAGTGGGAAGTTCCAGAGAATTGTTAATGGCAGCTTCCACTGATGACGAATGTGGTTTCCCCAAGGGTAAGCGCAGAAAGAGCCATACTCATTGTGTGTGTGGAAGCCCTCGTAGTAAACATCTCCAAGGGATGGGGTTTTACCAAAACCGAGACCCTGTAAGCAAAAACACATTCTAAGATGTTCTTTAAGATAAAAGCACGTGCTTTTAGGGGAACTTAGACACAATGTATTCACTCATATAGCTTAACGTTGAGAAAGCTTTTTTTTATTATTATTACAATGGAATTTTCAATGAATCTTTAAAGACAAAAAAAGAACGAAGGTAAAAGCCACTCTCTTGTAAGCCAGCATGTAGAGACACAACTCATTCAGGGCCGGGAAAGTGAGATTTGAAGGGGCAGAAGAGGCGTAAGACGGCGGTGAGCAAGTGAAAAGCTACCATGGAAAGCGTCGTCATGTTTTAAAGAAAAGCAGCCAGTTACCTTAACGCTTAGATTTTACAGAGAAAAAACGTATTCTGGCACCGAAAACCCCGACAAACCTCCCGTGCTCTAAAGGGCGGGGGGGGGGGGGGGGGGGGGGGAGCGCCGAGCGGTGCACCCTGAGGGGAGCCCGAGGGGCCCGGGTGCCGCCAGCCCCGCGCTGGGCGCTGCGCACCCGCCACACCGCTGACAGGACGGCCAGCCCGGGGCAGCGCCGCTCGCCCAGCCCGCAGCGAGGCGGCCGGGAGCACGGTGGACGCCGAGAGGGACGCGGTGCCCGCTGAGGGCGATCCCCTCGGGCCGCCGCTGTGCTTACCTGCGTTGACATGGTAACGCCGCTTCGCCGCTCGCCGGGGCGGGGGCCGGCAGGGTGGCCTCCCACGGCCTCCCGCAGCCCCCCGCGTGAGGGCGGCGGCCCCCAGGACCCCCTCCCGTCCGCCACCTGCCTTCCTCCGCCGCGCGGTCCTCGCCTCCCTCCCCCGGCCGCCACGCCCGCGGGTACGCGGCTCCTTTAAGGACCCGGCACCGGAGGCCGACCCGACGCCATTTTGTTTGGTCGCTGGCCGCCGACGGGCGACCGGGCTCGGGGGCGGGACCTCTCGGAGCCACGCCCCTCCGCGCCCCTGTCCCCGCCCGCCGCTTTCCCGCCCGCGGGGTGCCCTCAGGCGCGTGCGCTGCCCCGTTCCCGCCGCGGGGCCAACGGGCGGCTCGCCTCAGGCTGTGCCCACTGCTGAGGGGGTTGCTGAGGGGTTTTGTCCTGACTGAAGCCCCAGTGACCCTATATATAACAACCTGTTGGGGATTTTTTTTGTTCGTGCTTTATATGTCTGCGTGTATCACATTTTAGCCTACACACGTAAAATTGTCCTTGCATGGGTTTTAACTCCAGAACTCAGTGGAGTAGGCCTAAATATAACAGTGTTTTCACAGCAATATTTAAATAAAGCCTTTTTAACAGTTTGATGTTACGTGTGTGTTTGGAGTCTGCCCACTTTCTAGGTGTGAAATGTGCAGCAAGTAGAAAAAACAGTAAACCAAATCTGACAAAGAATGTAAGGAAGACATAACTATTAGAGTTTATAACCAATACAAGTTGAAAAGCATCCAGAATATTGTTAGACCTTTAAAGTGTTTTCCAACATTCTTTACTGGTTACTCCTTTTTATTTACATATCACCCACATGAACATTCTTGTGGTTTTGTATTGATAGGTATTTGGACGTGTTTTTTTTAATAACAATCATTATATTTTATATTTTATTATTATTTTATTTTAATATTAATATACTTTATTATTTTATACTTTGTTGCTTCCCTTGTCATTTGTAACTTTAGTTTCTGAAGGCACTATTGGTCTTCTTGTAATTGAATTTTATATTGATCAGAAATAGTTTTGTAAATAGTTTTCCCGTAAAGGCTGACTCCAGTGTTTATTTAAGCTTGAGAAGTCTTACACAACTTTAGTTTAACTTTCTATAATCCTGTTTGCTTAGATCCTATGCTTAAATACCAAGTATGCAGAGTTTTTATTAGTTTCTTTTTGCAAATGCTATTTACAATAGTACATGTTCTGAGTGTATTGTGCCCTAATATTTTCATATTCTAGTGTAGGTACTCAGAAAGCTGGCATAATCAGGAATACAGATAGCTAAAAAAAATAAAAAATAAATAAAAAATTGCAAGCAAAGAATTATTTCAAAACAAAACAAAAAAAGGAAACTTCTGATCTAAAAATATCAGAACAGTCTGGTCAATATAATTGAAATGCTTTTTTCTTCAGAAGCAAATTTAAAATCATATCATGGATTTAAATAAAAAATATTTTCTGAAGTACTAGCTGAATCTGATTTTTTGTGGTTTTGTTTTGCTTCCTCTGAAAAGTTTTATGTGGCTATCTAACAGGGAGAATGTTAGGATTGACAGAATTGCTCCATATATTTAAAAAAAAATGAAATCCTAAGTTTAGCTGTTCTGGGTTCTTTGAGAGTTAAAGAATTTGGAAGGGGCAATAACATTTTAGTAAAACAAGATCTGCAATTAATTATTAACTGTGGGTGATACATATTGGTGGTATTTCTGTTCATCTACAGCAGAAGCCAGATAGAGTTTAATCCAGATTTGTTAGCATTGTTGGTGTGTTAGTTGTGATGCTATGGCTATTTTAATATTTTGTTTTATTTTGTTATTTTCTGGAACAACTTTTAGTCAAGATAAAACGTAAGTAAAACAAATATAGTATTTACTGGAAATGATACTTGATAGTTGACTGCTATTTTAAGTGAATAGACACCGGATTTCAGTAGAGCCAGTGCAGAAGACACTATTCAAACTGATGTGTCTTCACAAGCAAAATTCTTACTAATGTATGTGGACTAATCTTAGAAAAAGAACTGCTGCTTCTGGAATTACTCTATTTGCTGCCAAAGAAAAGGGTAGAATCAACTCAGTATGTTCCATAAATTCTGGACATAATGAAAAGATAAATGTGCAAAAAAGTTAAGTAAAGCTTGGTGCTTGATACCTTTTCTATAGTGCCTGAAGACATACTATGCTGTGGGTTTCATAAAAGCTCTTATTTATAGCAATCGATCTAGGTGCTATTACCATTTCAGAAAAAGGTGCACGTATATTGAATGTGCAGCAGCACTTCATATATATATATATTTACATTAGGTATAATATATGTTCAGGTATTAAAGCCTGGTTTGTGGTTTTGTGGAATAATGCATACTTCAGTTTATAAAGCAATGAAGAAATTAGGGTAATCCTACAAAAATTTACTCACATTTGTTTTTATTGTAAGTTGCCCTTTCATTTCGGTAAGAACGTTGCTGGTAGGAAAACTATACAAGTATGCTACTTGAAGCATTAGCATTTTGGGTGTTCATTTGGCAAAATAAGTAATTATTTTTACATAAATATCCTGTCATAGTAGGCATGCTTTTCTGTGTCTGCAGAATCAAATCCGTATATATTGCCTAAGCTGTTATTTGGTAACATTACATTACAGTTTTCATAAAAATGATTCTAACTGGGGCTATGCTGGTTTTAACTACTGTATTAGAATAACTTTGCCTGATCTTTAGCTCGTTTGCTTTACCAGTGTCTACATAAATGAATTACAAATGTAAGTAAGAAATACAAAAGTATAGTTCCAATACCCTTTTATTATTTCATATTTCGTATACAGCTATGTCCTTACAGCATCAAAGATTTTCCGAGTTGGGACATCTGAGAAAGTCGTAGTTCAAGCTTTTGGTTATGAGAAGGAATTTGCAGTCAACGTTGCCTTAAGAAGCTTTCCAGATAAGCTTGTTTCTTATTCGTCTGGCAGCATTTCTTTAACTCCAGCCAACAAATTTCAAGATGCCGTAACTTTAACAGTAAGGAATTTGGACTTTTCTTGTCATGTTTTTATTGTTGCATTTAGTCGTTAGTGTTAAAAAAACAAGATTGTGGTAAGCTTACAGTTGCTTAAACTTGGAGGAAAAGCCTAGGGCCCTGACTTGTCAGTTTGCTGTGCGTAGTTTATTTCATTTTAGTTTGTCTGAAATTGAAATTATATTGGATAAAATGAGTGTAAAGGAGTGTCGTCAAAGCTAAACATAAGATCATATTATTTTAGAAACATTATCTTGTTTGCATAACATTCCAAAAACAAAAAGGAAGGGATGGAGAAGTGTTCAGTGTGGACAAGATATACCTCAAATGAGTGTTCAGAGTAAGCCAAAATGGCAACTGAACTGAAGCTCAAGCTATTTCACCAAACTATCAACCACAACAGCAACATTGCTGTGGCTGAGATTCGCTATGTATATAAATGGAAATCTGGTAAATTATACTTTCATAACTTCATAACTTGTGTTTTAACTGCGCTATTTCAGTTCTTGAAATAAATACAAAATTGAAAATACTTCTTTGTAGTCTAATATTTCAGACTGTTATCAATGATGTAAGCAAGAATAAGCCCTTTCTGTGGGTGTTGATGTTTTTGTTTAATAATAATTAACAACAGAATATTAATTGCTATTCAGAACCCATTCTCAACAAGAAATGCTGTAGAAAAAATACTTGAAAAATATTTTAATATTCTTTAACAGTATCTCATCTCCTCCAGCTTCAACCAACAGATTTAGCAAGAACAGCAGATTCAGTCAAGTATGTGTATTTGGAAGCTGTTTCCCCACATTTTACCAGATTGAAAAAAATTCCTGTTTCCTATGAGAATGGCTTTCTTTTTATTCACACAGACAAACCAGTTTATACTCCCGATCAGTCAGGTGAATAATGTTTATTTCTCTTAGTTTTTACTTAGTTTTTACGAGCTGATGACATTGACAGGGAACGAGGATTTAAATGTACTTTAAGCTCTTGTTCATAGTGTATTATTATCAGTCACTATTTATTTTCTTAATCGTCAAAATAATATTTTGAAATATTTGATCATACTGTAGAAATTAATCGTTTCTCCCAATATCCTCTCCTCTGAATCCCTGCCCTCTACACCTTACATGATTAATCTGTGGCACAAACACTGGAAAAATTGTACAGGGAATATGTATTAAAAAAAATTGTCAAGAAATAGTGACAACTGAATCGTTGGTTCTGTGTAGGTTGAGCTTATTTGCTACAAAAGTGATCTGTTGGTATTGTGATTGTAAGAAATAGCCTTGCACTGTGATTTGAGTGCAGAAAAGATGAAAAAGTGTTGGTGCAGGATCTGTTGTTGCTAGCATGAATAAATATTGTTTGGATAGCATACTGACAAAAGGTCAAAATCGTTCTATAAATACTAAACAAATTAGTAGAGAAAAAAAGTTTTATGTTTTTTGTTTGTTTGTTTTAACATTGATAACAGTATGACTTTGAGATTTATTGTAATGTTTCTTACAGTGAAAGTCAGAGTTTACTCTCTGAATGAAGATCTGCAGCCAGCTCGGCGAGAAACTGTCCTAACATTTGTGGTATGTTGTTACTGAATTTAAATTTAAGATTGTGTGGGTCACAAAAGCAATAAACCTTCTTATGTAGTAAATCAGCATTGCAATGGATATATAATAAAATTGTTAAGTAAGTATTTTTGCAATAATAAAAACGTTAGAATTTTTTTTGCAGGTAGCCAGACATCTTTTAAAAGATCTAAAACAGACTGCACACTTAGATCTTTTCAAGTCCTTGATGTGAAGTTGTTACAGAATGGAAAAAGAAAAACTATGAATTATCCTTAATATCTAGGGAAAGGATTTGTGAGAAAATTTTGATAATATATGGTTTTCATATTGTTGTTTATTTCTTTTAAGATAGAAAAAATAATCAGTAGCTCCTGTGCTATGTTTTTTTAACCATAACAATAGTTATTATTGTTATTAGAGTAACCTTCTAGCAATATTAAGTATTGTGTAGTAACAACTTTTAATTGTTGGAAACTCAGTAAAATGTTTTGTCAGGATTTCAGAGCCTGAATTCCTTTGTAAAATGTTTGCATTTTGGTGCTGTGAAATCGACAAAACTCTTAGAAATGTACATTATGGGCAGGGTCCCACTAAAATAACTGAAAGAAGATTTTTCTTTTAATAAGAATGATCTAACTGCTGATTCTTTTCTGTTATTTTTCAAAGGATCCCGATGGAGTAAAAGTGGATATCATAGAAGAAAAAGACTTTACTGGAATAGTTTCTTTTCCTGACTTCAAGATTCCTCCTAATCCTAAGTAGGTATAATTAATGTTCTTTGAGAATTATTAGCATAATACTGCCTTTTCTTTTTTCAAAAGACTATCAGAGTGTCTTTTGCTGATACACAGAGTGCCCATGACTTAAAACTTGGAGATTTCTATCATTTCACATAATTTATAACAATGGTATAGATAAAGAACTTATGACAAAGTGTTCTTCTTTTTAGCTAACTTCCAAATGAACATTTGTCTCCTAAAGTGAAATGGGAAGCTTACTGCATGTATTCTCAAACATATGGAATATCCTCACTGTAATGAGAGAAAGTGAGGAGATGCAATAAGTGAAAACACTGGTGATAAAACTGAGATAAGAGAGCAGTTGGTGGTGGGTTTGTCATGCTCAATTAAAAAATAATAAAAATAAATTTTCTATTGTAGAGATAGGAAAACTGTCAAAAACATTGATTTCAATGAAGGGAATTGTTTGTATTTCATACATATATTCATACAGATCACCATCATTTTTCCAGTGTGCAATATACGTGCCTCTACAGTTCTCCCTTTAGTCTTGAGAGGGTGCTGAAGATACACCGAGTTGGCAGAAGGATGCTTAGCAGGCACTTGAAAAAATGTTTTCTGTCAAATTTACTTTCCATTAGGAAATCAGCAATAATTTCAGTCCATGTAAAAATTAATTTTGTATCCCTTTTGAAATTGAGATTCTGTTAACTGTAGACTTGCATCATTTTTATCGTGGTAATATAAAGTCAAAATATTGTAGGGACTGTTTTTCTGTGAATTATTTAGTGTAAATTGCGGTTGGGCCTCAGTACTCTAGTCAGAGAGAGAAGGACCCTAACAGAAGTCTGCATGAGCCCTCTGGAGCATTTTCCTCAACTGCCCTGCAGGGAAGGACTTGGGGTACTGGTGGATGAAAAGCTTGACATGAGCTGGCAATGTGCGCTTGCAGCCCAGAAAGCCAGTCGTATCCTGGGCTGCATCAAAAGAAGTGTGGCTGGGAGGTTGACAGAGGTGATTCTCCTCCTCTCCTCTGCCCTTGTAAGACCCCACGTGGAGTACTGCACCCAGCTCTGGGGCTCTCAGCACAAGACAGACATGGACCTTTTCGAGCAGGTCCAGTGGAGGGCCACAAAGATTATCAGAGAGCTGGAGCACCCCTCCTATGGAGAAAGGCTGAGAGAGGTTTGTTTGTTTAGCCTAGAGAAGGGAAGACTCGGGAGCCTTCTAATACATAAAAGTGGCCTACAAGAAAGATGGGAAGAGACTCTTTACCAGCACATAGTGATAGGACAAGAAGTAACGGTTTTAAACTGAAAGGGAGTAGATTTCGTTAGAAGAAATTCTTTATTGTAAGGCTGGTTAGAGGCTGGAATAGGTTGCCCAGAGAAGTTGTGGATGCCCTGGAAGCGTTCAAGGTCAGGTTGAATGGGACCTTGAGCAACCCACTCTAGTTGAAGGTGTTCCCTGCCCATGGCAGAGGGGTTGGAACAAATGATGTTTAAAAGTCCCTTCCAACTCAAGCCATCGTACGATTCTATGAAGTTTCTTTGAATGGTAAAACAGGAAGATAGACGCAGTTAAATATGATCTGCACCTAAACTTTTGGCGCTTAAGTAAAGCAATTTGAAATGAAA
This sequence comes from Cygnus olor, assembly GCF_009769625.2. NCBI lineage: Eukaryota > Metazoa > Chordata > Aves > Anseriformes > Anatidae > Cygnus > Cygnus olor. The sequence goes on along the minus strand of NC_049187.1, from coordinate 9,583,231 downwards.
CACATGCCTTTTGAGTGCTTCTAGTTGCAGGAAAAAATCATCCAAATTATGGTAAATCAGATAGGTGATGCACAGTAATCATACTGACTACACTGAAACAGAGCTGGAGAGCCACATATAGGCATTTGTCTAATCTCAGGGGTGATAATTGGCAAGTGGAAGATGGTAGCAAATAGTGCTTTAATGACTCCAGTTACATTTGCAGTCTTCAAAATATGTCTCTGCTTTTTGTAACTGTATGACAAAAAAAATCTGACAGTAGTCAGAACATAAATAATGGCATATTCTTTTCAAATATGTATCAATCCTTCAAAATAAGTTTCAAGTAATTTTATTCAAAATATCAAAGTAGCAGAATCTTCTGAAATAGGTATTGTACATGTGCAAAAAAATCAGTGCCCAATTTTTCTAATTATTAACATTAATATTTTCACTTTTGATATTAATTTTCATTTTAAAAAATAATGTTTGATTGTTGATATTGTAGGTATGGAATTTGGAAGATTGAAGCCAAGTACAAAAAGAATTTCATAACCTCTGCTGTTGCAAAATTTGAAGTTAAGGAATATGGTAAGGTGTTCATGTACATGTGAATCTTGATTTTACACACCTTTATTGCATGAAATTCATGTAGGTCAGCTATACAACACAGAGGAACAAAACACAGAAATGCTTGAAGTAATGTTGGCCTACTTATACAGCAATGGGATGCAGCATAGTGCCAAGTGGCAATATCAGTTCAAGCTAATGTGTCATATCAGTATAAGATTGTATTAATGCAACTTGCCTATAGAGTTATTCTTCAGTATCCTGAGTAATCTTGACGCAGTTGCACTGGTGCAAAATGTGGAGCCAGGGCAGCAGCTGTTAACTTAGGGCTTTATAACTTGTGCTTCATTGCGGACAAGCTGACAGCTTTATCTTTGGGCTGTGACATAATTCAAATCACTTAAAACGTGATTCTTTGATGCATATACAGTGACATATCTGTGTATGTATCTGTGACATATCTGAGTATCTGTGGTTCTGAGAATCTGTGTGTTTAAAAACACATCAAAGTGGCTTAATTTTCTACTCATTTTTTCAGCACTGCCAAGCTTTTCCATCGTCATACAGCCAGAACGTAACTTTATTAGTTCTGATAAATTTGAGAACTTCAGGATTGCTGTGACAGCCAGGTAAGGAAATTAGGCTTTGATTTCTAGATGTGTGTCTCATCTTTTCCTTAAGAATGATTGTCCCGTGTTGAGAAGCTTCCTCTTTTACTTTCTCAGGGAGCCCTGTCATCACAATCATTTCTGCTATGTGAGAGAGCTAAGTGAACCTTTTTAAAATTCTCACAGAGTGATTATTTTTCAACAGAAGTGTTTGTAAAGATACATAGGCATTTGCTTTCTATTTCTTGCTTAGGAAATGACTCTTCTCAAAAATGAATGCTTTGTTGCAGCCATTACGATTTTAAAAACATTTCTATCATTGTTTTATTCTCAGCTATTTTTATAATAAAAGGCTTCCAAGTGCTGATGTTTTTCTTCGTTTTGGAATAATTGAAGGAACTGGAAAAAGAATGATGCCTCGTGCAATGCATGTAACTAGGGTAAGAAAAAACAAGCCTAAATTGCTTAGTTCAGGACTGATCTAATTCCATTCAAGCTGGGGAGAATGTCTTCCAACTCCATTTGGATCGACATCTATTGAGTGTCAACTTTTCCTTTGTAATCCTGTCACCAGGGGCATAGAAACGTACTTTACAATGAAACTCAGAGGCAGCATCTCAGACAGAACGGAACTTCAGTCTCGTTCAGTTGTTTCCTTGAGTAAACTGTGTTTGAAATTTCTATGAAATACCATTTTTGCTATCTATTTATAGAATAAACAAAAAGAAATCAAATATAGGATCAATGTAATAATACCAAATCAGGATTGGAGACAGACAAATCAAAATTATATCGATGTATTTTGGTTAAACTGTTCTCCACCAGTTCTCCTTCCCTCATCTAGTCTGGTCTTTTTGTTTTATTCATTGCAGAATGATAAAAGACATTATCTTTCCTGAATGAGCAGAGATATATCTGTGTTAGTCATAGAATCATAGAATGGTTTGGGTTGGAAGGGACCTTAAAGATCATCTAAGAACCACCTACCTCTTGTTTGGCCTGCATGCAGACTTCATAGCATGTACTATCGATTGATTAATTACTAATAATTATATAGGTAAAAAAAGAATTCTTAATCATGAAATTCTACATTAAAACGTCTCCATCTTTGATTTCCTCTGAAAACAGACAGAGCAGAAACATGCTGAAAAGAATTTACTCATAGTTTACCGTATATTATTTCTAAGTTATTGACTGTAAAGGAATAATTTTTATTTAATTTCCAGCTTGAAAATGGTGTTGCTGAAATCAGTTTTAACAGTAAGAAAGAAGTGAGTTATTTAGGATTTCAGAGTCTAGAAGAATTGGATGGGTCATATTTATATATTGCAGCATCAGTGATGGAATCTATGGGTAAGTTGCTTTCAAGTGATTTCTTTGAACACATCTGCAAATGTAAACAGAACAAACAAACAAAACAAAACTATACAGCTAACTTTGTTAGTATCAGACTTTCTTCAGTACTCAGAAATCCTTCAGCCAAAAGCTTATAAAGAACAGCCTGTCCATCAGTGTAAAAATGGGGTTAAACTTTTTTTTTTTTTAATTGCTATTTGTTTTCACAGTGTTAAGTGTTTAATTTTTAGGTGAAAGGACTTCACCATTAGAGACAGATTGTGCTGCCCTTTGAAGGCAAGTGCCCTAGAATGTGATTATTAAAAGCGGCATATTTTTTAGGTGGCCTCAGTGGTGAAGTGGAATTTACTGGAGTCAGATACGCTGTATCTCCTTACAAATTAAACTTGATTGCTACTCCTCTCTTTATAAAGCCTGGACTTCCATTCTTCGTAAAGGTTAGTTAAAAGAAGTATTGTTGCACGTTACAACGTAAAATCCATAATGCAGAAGCCTTACTGTTTGTCAATATCTGTAGGTCTTAACACACACTTAATTTCCTTTGACTGTTTACATTTTTTTTCATTTGCTACTGTAGAAGGTTAGCAGCTTGTTTTCTGCTTGAAAAATGTTGTTGTTCATATAAGAAATGTTATCTCTTCTAATGAATAGGTGCAGGTGAAAGATACAGTAGATCACTTTGTTGGAAACATCCCTGTAACTCTCACTGCAAAATCATTTAGTGAGCAAATGGATGAGACTGAGTTGATATCAGAGGGTTCAGAATCTGGGAGAAGAAAAACAAGCATGAATGATGGAACTGCTTTATTTGTTATTAATATCCCATCTGATAGCACGCTACTGGAGTTTCAAGTGAGTTAAATTCTCCCATTAACTGATTTCTTAGAAGATTTAATTCTGTACTTTTGCCAGTGTACAGCACCTGTGGTAAGACTTTGTTCTTAAAAGTTAGTAGTTTATAAACTTAGAGATTGTTACCAACGATCAGTTATGAAACCTAAGTGCTATAATGAAACATTACTTCTATATTAAGTTGTATTTGGATGTATTCTGAAACAAAATATCCCAATTTGTCATATATTTATTTAATAATAGTTATTAAATAAAACATCTGAATGAATTATGAGAGAACAAATCTCTGAGAGTGATTCTCTTGTTAGACAGGAAGGCATATTATTGACCTTTTCTGATCTGCTTATTTATGGACATGCTTCTATACCGCCATTTTAATTTGACTTGGTATTTATAAATCTTTTTATTAAAGAAAACAGGAAAGTCTTGAGTTGGCTTATTACTGTGATTATTTATTTTCTGAAGTATAACTTCATACTTAAACTATTCAGAAGTCAGGACATGCAGCTTTTGTTTCCTCCTTTGCTACAAAAATTTTTGGACATATTATTATCTTTTCAGGTAAAAACTGTTGATCCACATCTTTCAGATGAAAACCAAGCAACCAAAACCTATGAAGCAAGAGCTTATTCATCATTAAGTCGGAGTTATCTATATATTGACTGGGCTTCAAACCACAAAATACTTCAAGTAGGGGATTTCATCAATATTAACGTATATCCACATAGTCGGTATATTCATAAAATACATCACTACAGCTATTTGGTAAGTAACTGATGTTTCCACATGAAATCTTGAGTTGTGATTTGAGATATGATCCTTAATGAAGAACCTCAGCAGTCAGGATCTATCATTAACACCAGAATACGTGCTGCTCAGAAAACTGCTCAGAATATGTACTCTGCCTTTGCCTATAAAATGTGTCCGTTCTGTAGTTATAATTTGTTACCAGTCTCATGTTTAAATCATATATTAAGGCTATATTGTTTTGAATTCTCACCCAATGTAGACTGGAGTTAAGAAGTAGTGCCAATCTGAGAGCTGTTTCAGGAGCTGAATCATCTAAGGAAAAGAAGACAAAGATGCACAGAGACAGCAGTTCTTTTTACAGGGAGGGAACTACCTTCCCTCGAACTAGTCACACCAGTGCCAAATGCATTTCTGTGTGTGGTGGATTATACCTAAATGCAAAATAATTTTTACATGTGTGAGACATTCAATATAAAATTTGACTTCTTTATTCTCCATCATCTTTCTACTATAGATCATGTCAAAAGGGAAGATAGTAAGCTTTGGAACTCAGAAAAGAATTAAAGATTTGGAATATGAACACCTAAGTTTTCAGATAACCCAAGAAATGGTTCCTTCAGCACGTCTTGTTGTTTACTACATCGTCATGGGAGAAGAAACTGCTGAGTTAGTAGCTGATTCAGTCTGGCTGAATGTGGAACAGAAGTGTGGGAATAGTCTTGATGTGAGTAGTAAAATAGGCACTGACATTTGTGGGTGTGCATTCATTTTATGGTCAGGTTTTAACTTGGTATTACACGAGTTCTTTAACAGTTCCTTAACATAATAAAGTGTCAGCCTCCAGATGCATTTATTTTGAGCCAATGTACTTTTAAAATTACTAACGTTTGTTTTTGATTTATAGATTAAGGTGCTACCAAGCAAAAAGACACACAGACCAGCAGAAGTCTTATCGCTTTACATGAAAACACAGTTCAGTTCCTTTGTTGCTTTGTCATCTATTGACAAGGCAGTATATGGAGTTATTGGAAGAGGAAGGAGAGCAATGGAAAAAGTTAAGTAGTAGCCAAAAAAGAAAAATAAGTTGCTGTTTGTTTCAGATTCATATTCAGATCGCTGTTATGGTTTATGCCTTCAATAAACTTGAAAATACACAGAAGAACAATTCAACCCAAAATAAAATGTGTGGGTTCTAAATTATAAAAAGAATTCATTTACTATGTTTTGATTTCCAGTAAAAGTAAATGATGGTTTTAAAGCCCAATCTGAACCGTGTCAACATAAATCTTCAGACTTGGACAAAAATAGGCTGCAATGTGAGAGAGCTCTGTGGTCCAAGAGGCATGGAGACCACATTCTCCCTTGTAGTTCTTCCTAAAATCTTTTTAGGTTCTGTTTTTTTAGGGCATACTGTTAGGATAATATGGCAGATGCTATTATGTTTGTTGGATTATAGAGGTTTTCAATCCTTGTAGAATTCTAGATATGTGTGTATGTAAGTAAACATGCATATCATCTGTCACTGAGATAATTCCATTCCTGTGATAAAACATGGCAGTTCTTTAATACCTCAGAACAGTCAGATACAAGATAGGCAGAAGATGAATAGGAGAATACTTTTGCACCAACCTTGAATTATTTGAATCTGTTTTCTAGTACTGTTGAATGCTGGGTAAAAATACTTGATTTGGTTTTCAACAAGATAGATGGAGTATCAGAACTGTTAAAAACACGTTAGTGAAGCATTCTGCCTCAGTTCTACATAACTTGTTAGCTCAGACGTGTGCTACAGGAGCATGATTTTGTTGGTTCTGGTGCTTGAATTAGTTCAAATATCGTGAAATGGTACTCTTCAGTGTGTTGTGAAGACATCTTCTAGACTAAAGTGGCCTTTCTGCATGTATAATTCTCTTATCTGTCATATGATATGTATGATATTCTCCACATTTTAGTTAGCTGCTGATACGCTTATTCCTCAGGTAATACAAGATTTGGAAAAGAGTGACCTTGGATGTGGTGCTGGAGGAGGACGGAATAATGTTGATGTATTCCGAATGGCTGGGCTTACATTTTTAACTAATGCAAATGCTGATGATTCAAATGAAGCAGGTATATTTCTTAGTTTTAAACATGAAACTGTGGATTTTCTCTCTTGAAATTTTCTATTATGACTCACAGTTATTATATTGGAACTTAATAAAATTAGCAGAGCATGTATATACTAAGAAATACAATTTTGAGGGAGGAAAGCATTGTAGTTTGTGTGTCATTTTCTGTAATTTAAATTATTTTTTTTCTTTTTTTTTTTTGTAATTCAAATAATAGATTTTAAATCTCTACCAAATCTGCAATTTGATTTTTTGGATTGAAGTGGGCTGTGTTATTACCAAAAACATCCTGTCTTTCATAGTTTTTGTGATTTTTTTTTTAAACAGGTGAAACTTGCAATGAAATTGTAAGAACCAAACGGTCTGACTTCAAGGAGCGAATACTCAAGGAAGGTGTTTAAAAAATTATTTTAAAATATTTAATTATGAAAGTATTTAATTATGAAAAAAAGTTCATGTCTATTAGAAATCAAGAATCTGAAAGTTTGCATAGTACTTTTGATTGTTGTTATCCACTTAGTGTAGTGGAAAGATGGACAAATATGGAAGATGATAATTTAGAGGACCCCATTTATAAAGCTCCTCATCCATATGCACACTTTGAAATCTATAAGATTAAGTACCCATTGAAAATATAGCATATCTGTAAGATTTCTTTTTCCTACTCGGAAAGGACATATTCTGAAAACTCACAGTACTACCATATGGTAGTCTTTCCAAGTGACCACCTGTCAGTAACCAAGCCTGACAGAAGACCTTCTGTCTGTTAAATCTTAGTGTAATAAAACTTCTTTAATTTATATTTTAAATTCAGTATTGTAGTGATAAGTGTGTGTCTCTAACATTTAAACATTTACATGTTTATGCTCAACCTTGAATCTATACCTTCATCGAAATTTTGCAAGTTTTAAAAACACATTTAGTATAACAAGTTAAAATGCATTTGAAAATAAAAACATCATCTCAAGGAAGGGATTTTTTTATTTATTGTTATTTCAGCATCCAAATATAAATATGAAGCGATTAAAAACTGCTGTATGGCTGGAGTAAAAGCATATCCAGTCAGTGAGACTTGCAGTGATAGAGCTCGGCGAATTCGGAGTAATGAAAAGTGCATTTCAGCATTCAGGGATTGCTGTGAATTTGCCAACAGACTGCGGGAAGAAGAGCCTAATAAGCTGCTAATATTGGCAAGAATGCGTAAGTACAAGAGCTTTGACTGTTGTGTGGATATGTGGTGAAATATTTTTAATAGATTATGGATAAATATAGAGGCGATAGCTTTGTTAATCTATTAACTCTCTCCAATTACCAGAGAGGGTTATTCGAGCAGATACTGTAGTCTCCATACACCTTGGTTGTATACCCCTAAAGAGGGGTAGGAGGGCAATTCTTTATTCTGTTAGGACTGTATTGGAGAGCTGTATTCTATTCATCCATGTTTAGAACAGGCAGCCATGCAAAATGGGAGTATTGTTGCCTGTGAAGGTAATGCTAAACTTGAATGCTCAACTGGAATCATTTGCCCAGGCCTAAAACAGCCAATGGGTAACACCTCAGGAAAGATCAGTGGGAGTGTGAAATTTTCTGTCTCCCATTCTCTCCTTATAATTGCTTGTTAACAGGTTTGTTTGTCTGAGTATTGGACAGGTATCCACATTTATAAATAGTTGAGGTAGAATAAATAAACTTTTGATGAGGTTATTCAGGTATAATTTTTTCTTGTATCAGAACTAACTTGAGGCAAATAGAGTTACAGTAACACAAAAGGAAAATACAATGATTTTCAGGCCTTTGGTGGAAGGCTGTTGGCAAGGGTTTTGTTTGTTTGTTTGTTTACTTGATTTATACATCGTCTACAGATTTTGAGGCTATCTTGGAACTGGATGAAGCAGAAGTTCGTAGCTATTTTCCTGAAAGCTGGTTATGGGAAGTTCACCAAGTTTCTTCTAGGTACTACTTTTCTCAAAGAAATTACTAACATTTGACTTAATCATCAGCTTATTAGAAAGTAAATGCTAAAATTTTGACATAACCCGAGTAACTAGTCATACCCTAGATGTGTACTAAATTGCAGTTTTATATGAACGCATTGTTCCTGTCATGTTGTTCTAAATGCAGGATATACTGTCTGGTGCCCACATGGTTGAATCACTTTTCCTTTCACTTTCAACTTTGCTAAACACCAGCTTCTTTCAAGTCAGATAAAAACAAGCTTATTCAAACAAAACCCCTGTGTTCCCTAAGTATGTTCTCATTTCTTGTCCTATCTGACTCTGTCTTAGATACAGGAGTTGCTTTGGGCAGATAGGTTTTATGTTGATTAGCTGTTGTTAACAAATGGCTAATAATAATGTATAAATGTGTTAAATGTAAAAGAATAACACTTCTAATTGCAGATCAAAGTCTCTGTCTATCACTCTGCCTGATTCACTGACTACCTGGGAAGTGCAAGGTGTTGGCATTTCTGATAAAGGTAGGTACTGCAACCTAATTAGGTTTTAGCCAAATAATTACATAGCTTTTCTGTTTGGATTTTGTAGAGACTCTCATTTTAGTTGCCACATATGTTCTTTAACGTTCATTTTCTGGTTTTTAAAAAGGAAAAGAAAACATCAAAATGTGTAGTTTAAGGAACGGTAATTATTGCCTTTCTTGCTATGAACATAAAAACGGCAGGGCAAGACAAAGGTCTGTCTAACATAGTATCTTGTATTTGTCAGTGGCCCATGATAAATGACAAAGGAAGAATAACATCACAAATAGTCAGTGACTTCCTTGGCACAACTGTGCTGTCCAGTTATCAATAGCTCAGGGACTTGAGGAAAGGAAGAAGCAGATTTTCCGATAGATATGGTAGTCCAGACAGAAGGTTTGCTTCTAGCTTTGAGAAAGGGTAGAAGCCCAAAGGACTGCCGTGTCAGCAAGTATGCAAAAGAAATGTATGTGAAAGTGAGTTTGTAAACGAAAACATACGTGAGAAGAATGGGAAGCAAGAGCCGGTCACTTTTGAAAAAGCTGGACATGTTCAAAGTACATTTTGAAAAATCGTAAGTCATCGGTAAAGGTGGCAAGGATGTGGTTTATCAGAAGGGTGGATAAAATAGTGTGTTTTTGTGTTTAATTTTCTTAGGTATATGTGTTACTGCACCACTGGAAGTGCAAGTTGTAAAAGACATCTTCCTTAACATTTATGTTCCTTATTCTGTGGTGCGAGGAGAACAAATTGAGTTAAAAGGATCAGTTTATAACCACAGAGCTTCTGCAATTAAGGTAATTTGTGGCCTTTGTGAGTTCTGTTGAAATAGTAACAAAATAAACTGAAAAAGCATTTCCTCTGCTAGTATCTAATATAAACACATCACTGTATCAGATTTCTCCAATCCTTCAGGAGGTGTTATATATGCTCTTCATAACTATGTAACAATAAAATCCAGTCATTACTCATTTAATTTCCAGCCATTCTGATTACAGTGTTGTCATGCTCTTACATAGCAAATTGCCTCACAGAAGTTAAAATACATTTTTCTATTCCAAATGTTAGGATAAAATGTCAAATAATTAATGGGATTTTTGGAATAACCTGCTCCAGAGCTAACAGATTACTTTGTCTAGGGTTTTTACATAAAAGGACTATTTTTAATGAAATGAATTTAAACAGAAATACAGAATTATTGAAAAGTTTGCAAAGGTATTTGTGGTTCCATGATGTTGCTAAGGAACATCTGTTAGTGTGTCTCTAATGCAAATAGTAGTAATTCCACAGTTAGTAACACTAGTAACACTTGTTCATGGTAAACAGAAAACAAGTATTATGGTTAAAAAAAAAAAAAGTTCAGTATAGTATTTCAATGGCTTTAATATTTCTCTGGTGCAGTACCTGTCATGGAGTTGAACATTAAAAATCTTTCCACTATTCAGTTCTGTGTTAAAATAGCAGCTGGAGATGGAATCTGTTCTTCCGGAGGTTCTGCAACTACTGGAGCAAGGATACGCGGTTGTAATTTTAAGTATCTAGATGGTAGTTCTTCATCGCCATTTATGTTCAGAATACTTCCTTTGGAATTAGGTCTTCACACTATCAACTTCACACTGCTGACAGATGGAAACAGTGAAACTGTAGTTAAAACATTACGCGTAATGGTAAGAAAAAAAATTAAAATGTTTAGAGTGTTTTTGAATTTCGTATTGATTCAGTCTCAAGAAGTACAAAATATATGAAATCAGTATATAAATATTGATTTATTTTAATGTTATCATACTCACACATATCATGTAGTATCATTGAATTCACTGTATGCACTGCAAAAATACATGACCAAGTATTTGCATATGTACATTTTTAAACTTTGCATATAAAAGTTGTCAGGAAGATGCATGTAGATTTAACTTAATAAGCAAGAAGGATATTGTATTCTAAGTCACTTTGTTCAGATTTTCAAGTTCTTAAGCATACTTCATTGAAAGATATTTTTTGGTAATTTTTTACTTTTCAAAGCTTTTATTTAAATCTTTTGTTAAATTTTCTCAAAAATTTTGGGAGATAGACTACTAGCTTAGATATAAAATAGATGCAGAACAACAGTGTTTTTGGTTTACAAAAGTAAAACTCAACTACACAGAAGGATGTAGAGGACAAAAATACTAAGGTTTTAAACTGTTGCTTCAGCTACTGTATGTGATTAAACAAAAGCGTTTTCATTTTCTACTTCTTTCCTCTTAATGATTACAGCCAGAAGGCATTAAAAAAGAACTTCATGCAGGTTTCACTTTGGATCCACAGGGTGTTTATGGTATGAGAATATGTCTTCATCTTCTTTCTTTACTTTTTCATTTTCTTGATTCATGTAGTTATGATGATCAGTTTTTCCATAATATGAAAAATTGGTGCTTTTCCTTCTTGATATATTCTTCATATGACCCTTTCAAGGATTTCTTGTCCTTTCATTGACAAATCCATCTCAGAATAGCTAGTCTTTCAAAAAAGGTGGATTTTTTTTAAAGTAACCTTTTTGTATCTTTTAATATAACATAATACTAAGCTTTTCTCAATGTGCTTGAAAATTGATTAGCAGGTGCTTTAGTAATGAAAATAGCATATTTTCTCCTTTAACCAGAGGTGACTCTGAAACCGAAAAATTTAGGTCAAGATTAGATTTTCTCTTAACAATAATGTCAAAAGAAAGATTAATGTGTTTGCATCTGTAATTTTTCAACAGTCAATATTGTTTGTACGTACATTTGGGGATAGTTGTAGTTATCATGTTATTGTTGTTTTATTTGTTGCTGACTTCTCAATAGTTGAAATCTTTAAATCTGGCTATTACATCTGAATCCTCTATTGATTTAGATTTTGCAGTATGTTATATATTCAATATTGAACCTTTTCAATTATAGGTTCAGTCAAGAGACGCCAAGAATTTCGTTATAAAATACCACTAAATCTGGTCCCTAAAACAAAAATCGATAGAAGTGTCAGTGTAAAAGGTAAATTGAACTGAAGCTTTTAGTCTATTACTCTTAGTACATATGTAGTGTCTGTATATATGTTCTGTTTATCTTTGATTTGTCTTACATCCTTTGTTTACATTTGTCTGAATTTATTCCTAGCTTCTTTTTAGTAAAGTCTTTGCAGATCACCTTTTTATGTAAAATTTTAAATACCTCGTATAGAATGATTGCTTATAGGTATCAGGTTCTGCCCTTGGATTCACTTCTATGATCATTCTTTTAAATCTTTTTATTTTTTTTTCTTTCCACAGGACATCTTATGGGTGAAGTGATTGCCACAGTCCTTAATCCTAGTGGTCTTAGTATTCTTACTAATCTTCCAAAGGGCAGCGCAGAGGCAGAGCTCATGAGTATTGCCCCTCTTTTTTATGTGTTTCACTACTTGGAAGCATCAGATAACTGGCAAATACTGGGTTCCAAAACCTTAACTTCCAGAACTGAAATGAGGAGGAAGATGAAAGAAGGTAGAAAAATATAGCTGCTTCTCTTGCTTCAGAGCTGTAGAAGTGCATAAATTTTGCTGAATAAGTAAGATCATGTATCTGAGTAAGCAAATACAATTTTAAAATAAATCTCATAACTTTCTTTCTGCCTTATAATCCCTTAGGAATTGTAAGCGTTTTGTCATTCAGAAATTCTGACTTCTCATATAGCATGTGGAAGAATGGGCAAGCTAGCACATGGTAAGTTAAAAAAATCTTTTGATTAGTATGAATGGAAAAAGTTTCACTCAGCCCTTTGCTTTCATATTATAACTATTTTTTTTAAAGGGTGACACTTCTCAGTAAGTAGGACAAGTGAGCGTAATGGTAGATTTAAATGATGCTTATAGCTTTGAATAGTATCTTTTCATTCCTTGTTTTCTTGTGATAAATATTTTCTGTGTGTCCATAGTTCACACCATTACAAGCAAGTTGGACCTTGGGGTCCGTACATAGGTAGACATACCTGAGATAGTTTCTAACTCTTCTTTGGGCTTGGAATTTTACAATAGGACTATGTAGAGCTTGGTTTCCTGCTCAAGCAAAGGTTGCACTCCAAGTTTGAAGAAGGAAAGCTAAGTACAGGGAGGGACAAGGGCAAAAAGGTGATACCCTTTGTTCACAGAAATATGATACTTAAAAGATATCAAACAAAAGGGGGTAATGCAGTCTATGGAAAATAGAGTCTACCATTGCAAATTAGACAAAATACATGGTCACCGTCTTGCCTTTCACAACGGCAAATGCAACTGGCTTATAGAAAGAAAGAATAAGATGCTTCAGAAGCATCTTCCTTAAGTTCTGATGAAAGAAAAAAATATTTTGGAGATGTATAGAGTAATGAGTTCATATTCTGAACCATGGGATTTGGTCCTAGTTATAAAATTATTTATGGCTAATTATTGCCTATTTGTTAAAAATTAAGATTCATTTGCTATATTCTTTGAACTGTGGGAGTGGATAGCATACCTAAATCATAAGTAATGCAGATTTGTCTGATCTCTAGCAATGTGGTAGTATCTGATAATCAAAACAAACATAATCTGTTTGATTTCTTTGGCAGGTTGACAGCTTTTGCTTTAAGAATTCTTGGACAAGTTAATCAATATATAAATCTTGATCAAATTTCTGTTTGTAATTCACTTCTGTGGTTGATTGATAACTGTCAAATGCCAGATGGCTCATTCACTGAATTTTCAGATTATCAGCCAGTGAAACTACAGGTATGAAAACCAAACATTTTGTGCGTGTGTGTGTACAGTAAAAGATAGAGACGCAGGAGGTGCAAGATATTTATGGCTGCATTTCACCAGAACATCTAGTCAAAACAACTTTGCTAAATTTGCCTCTTTCTGAACTCATTTAAAGAAAGCACAGTATTGAAAACTTTTCTGTCTTGACAGTAAAAGTAGCTGTGTGACACTCCTTGATATTTAGAAAGAAAAAAAGTGTAGGTTGATTTTTACAATATAATAGCCCAGCTTTCCTGTAACTTTTTATATTTTGGTCTTTTTTTTTTTTTCGATAAGCTATTACATTCAAAAGAGTTGATGTATTTTCAGGTAAAACCAAATTATTATTTCTTACCAGAATTTCTATTTGTTTCCTCGCATAAACTGTAAAAAGTTATATTTATCTAAATTAACTGTTATTTCTATTTATTTATATGATTATATTTGATTTTGTAGGGTACATTACCTAGAGAAGCTAAAGAAAAATCTTTGTATCTCACAGCATTTTCTATTATTGGAATTGAAAAGTCAATGAAAATATGTCCTACTCAGGTAAATACTGTTTTTATTTCTGCCAGCAGTCGTATGCTGGGATTCTAATTTCTTGCATCTTCTTTAACATTTGTTCAAAGAAATCAACACTTTTTTTTTAGATTTAGTTGCTTTCAAAATCAGTAAAAGAACAACACAATTATGGATGACTTTATTTTAAGGTATATTGTAGAAAATACTATATATGTGTATATTGTCTTTATAGATGTGTTTCTTTAAAAATATGTCTAATACTAAGCTGCAGTCTATTCATCTTTTCAGAAAATCCATGATGCTAAAAATAAGGCAGGGGATTATTTATTGAAAAATGCAGGGTCTGCACAAAGCCCCTTTACTATGGCAATAATTTCGTATGCGTTAGCTCTTGTGGATTTGAACCATCAGTCTGCACGATTGTTGTTCTCTGCGCTGAAGAAGGAAGCGTCTGTCATAGGTATTGCTTATTAAGTTCTCTCAAAGTGTGTATTGTAGTTCGTTCTCAGGTGGATTGTTCTTTCATTTTTTAAAAAAGTCTCTAATGGGTTTCTACTTGGATCATGATTTTCAATGATGCTTGCTTTGGCATATATGAATTTTTAGTCTTGTGTGGCCTAGTATTTTTGCAGGGTTTAATCCTGCTTTCGGCTTTTCAGCAGTGCAATTTCATTAGCAGTGTGCAAGTTGGTTAGACATTTGTCATTCCTCAGCGTATCACAATGTTTGTTCTGTCTGCTTTCTTTTTTTTATGCAAGTGTCCATAGGGGGTTACTTTCGTCTGCATGCTCATCCTTGTGATGTGACCACTCTCTTCTTTAGCTCAGACTGGAATTTTTCACAGTATCTGTCAGCACCCTCACTTTTCTTTTGAGGGGGTTTCCTCTTAATTTCTCACTGGCTGATGAGGGTCTTTGTAATCTCTTGTGAATGCTGTTCATTTTTAGTGCTTTTTGTTAAAGGCAAAAGACTCAGACTGTTCTCCTAGAATAGAAAACTTTTGCCCTGCATGTTGAAATTAACATTAAAAGAAAAAAAAATATATATATGTATATATATATAAAAAGATAAAAACAGTATTCTGGGTTTTTTTTGGCCACTCTATCACTGTTCAGGACCAGTAATTACCTGGATGTGATTCAAATGCTTTGCATCAGGTTTGTTTATCATCGGTTTCAAGAATAAATGTCAGATTTATAAACATAAAAGAAGCTTATCTTCATCTCCTGTTAAATGCAGAGAGAATTCCTCCTTTTCTCCTTGACCTGAGTAGGCAACCTGAAACGTGGCTTTTATATTTTTGTAGGCGAGCCTCCTATTTATCGTTTTTGGAAAGGTAGTTTAAAAACATTAGACCACCATGCTCCCAATTCTGTTACCGCACAAATGGTTGAAACTACAGCATATGCATTGCTTACTGCTTTACTAAGAGGGGACAAGAACTATGCTAATCCAATCATCAAATGGTTGTCTGAAGAACAGAGATATGGTGGAGGATTTTATTCAACTCAGGTGAGCTTTAAAATACTTTGTTCCCATTCCTCAAATACCAAAATCTAAGAAGCCTTAAGAGGGTAATATCATTAGATGACGCCTTTGACAACTTCAGCGTCCTTTCTGTGGTACTAGTATCAAATTGCTCTGATACTATGATTTTCTTTCTCTCTGGGAAGTATGACTTCTTTTCCTGAAATCCATTATAAACAGAAATTTGCAAGCTGGTAAATATCTTACCAGCGTGTTAAGTGTACTGCTGAGATGCTGCTAAGCTGTTTTGCTGGTAGTGGTCACCATTATGTGTCATTGCGTTTAGGTAGCAGAAAATGAACTACTTTGTAATAAATATTTACTTTTTAATTTTAGAAAGTAAATCTTTATAATTGATTTCTGACAGGACACTATTAATGCTCTTGAAGCCTTGACTGAATATTCCCTTCTTGTCAAACGGCTTAATTTGGACATGAGTGTTAAGGTAGCATACAAAAATTATGGAGATCTTCATCTATTTAAACTGACAGAAGAAAATTTTGTGGGAAGAACTTTGACAGTGAGTGAATAGCTTCTCTTTTGAAAAGTTAAAGCAAAATTCCCAGTAACCTGTTAAATAGTTCTTTGACCTTTGAAATCTGTACTGAATTAGCTTTTTCTTTTAATAGACTGGTATTAAAATGACATAGCAAATGTTTAAGAAATTCGCTTATCTGCTACATTTGATGCAGTTTTTAATGTGTAATTCATTTAAATTTAGCATTTCTGCTTGTTTCTATGAATTTTTTGTAGAAGCTGTTTGTAGCCTTAATTGTATTTAAAACATAGGAAAGACAAATAGATCATCAGACCTGAATTATGTTCTTGTTAGTAGCACAGTAATTATTATTATTACCTTCTAACTATTTATATTTAACATCAATCCTTTAGGTGCCTTTGGAAGATGACATATACGTAAGCACTGGCAGCAGCACTGGCATAGCTACAGTAAATGTAAGCATGGAACCATTTTCTTTTTTTAGTAGTGTCTCTGGTTTGTTAATGTGAACATTGAAAAATAAACTGATTTTTTCATAAGGTATTCCAAAAATGTATAGGTATACATAGGTATTCTAAAATGTAAATATTCTTATGTAGTAGTATCTATGTTCATAAAAATAATCAGGATAATTTTTAGTCTTCTAAATACAACCAGCAAGAGCGGCGTAGTTTTGCTCAAGAATTTTATGTCTTATCAAAACTAAACATGCCAAGCATGCTGTTTGTTTTTACTTGTATCGTATTCCTCTAACTCCATATTCTGAATTTTCACAATTTTTTGCCATATTTGAGGATTGTTTACTGTTTGTATTTTGTCTAAT
Source organism: Cygnus olor (assembly GCF_009769625.2). Taxonomy (NCBI): domain Eukaryota; kingdom Metazoa; phylum Chordata; class Aves; order Anseriformes; family Anatidae; genus Cygnus; species Cygnus olor. The sequence continues at coordinate 9,566,409 of NC_049187.1, read as the reverse complement.
TTATTTGTATGTTTGTAGGTGAGGACAGTATACAACATAATTGGTACTTCTGAAGAGTCGTGTAACTTTGAATTGAAGATTGTTCCAAAGAGAGATGATGGTAAAGGGTTAATCTGGTTTTAAATATTAGTACCCAGATCACTGCAGGGAAAAAGAAAAAAAAAAAAGGAAAGCTTATTTAACAATGTGCTTTTTATTAAGAATGAAACTAATAAATTCTTACTTTTTTTCAGTGGAATGCAAAACTGGAAAAGAAATTGCTAGAAGCCTTCTTAGCCCTTCTTGAAACTATTGTCTTTTTGTGAATAGAATTAATCTTTAATGTATTTCTGTTAGTTGAATTTTTACTCATTTATGGAAGTGTTATTACAATTGGGGCAGTGAGGAATACAAAATTCTAGCAGAAGAAAGGAATATAGTAGGAGGGTGGTTTGGGGTTCTACAAGGTAAGAAAAAGTTCTTAGAAGGTAAGTTCTACAAAGTACTGAAAGTTGTAGTCCAGTTACAGTAGGGTGTACAAACGCATTCTGAGCTTTTGTCATGAAGTAGTTTTAATAACATAAGTATGTGATAAATAATACTAAGCATTAGAGCTGACATTTCACCTGAATTATAAAAGACTTCAGTGTTGTTTGTAGCTACATAATGAGTTCCTATGAAAAATTGCTACCAAAATTATTTTAAAAATTCTCTTTCAATTATGAAAACACTTTACAAGAATTTTGGGGTTGTTATTCCTGAAGAGTTTTAAGATCACTTATTTGACTCTACTTGATATGAAAAGGTTACAGAATAGAAGATGGTGGGCCACTTGGGCGCGTAGAGGCTTGTGCAAAGTAAGTACAGCTGGTGGGGTTTTGGCTGGGTAGTTTGTCTCAATTACTGTGGAAATAATAACAAGGTTTTACTTTTAAAGGTTTCATTTAAACTTAATGCTGGTTCTAAATGTCCTCAGTTTCCCAAGTTTCAACACTCCTACTTAAAAAGGGGGAATTCCCAGCTGATGTGTTAAGGAATTGGAGCAGTGCAAATGAAATGCACTGTGGCTCTATGTATGCATAATGACATTACTCTAAGAATGTTACAAAGGCTTTCTGGTCTTACATTTTTTCTTAGTTATTGTTTTAATATTACATTAGCTGACATTAGCATTATATTCAATTACACACTAGCATTATATTCAATTCCTTTTATTTTTTTAAGAGACTGAAATGTTTTTATTTGCTAATCCTCCCTTATTAATAATTGCGTCTGGTCTTCTGATCTTGTTTTCTTCCTTTTTCTTCCCTTTTATGCATGAGTGTAAACAGAATTGGAGATGAAGGTCATTACTTTTTTGGGAGAGCATTTTTTGTTGATTTATATCTGTGTTCTCCGGGAACATAAGTATTAAGAAAAGTTCATATCCATGATATTGACAAAAATCTGAAATGATTCATCTGGAATATTTTGCTTCATTATAATGTTCTAAATGTTGGTAGAATTTTCCTTACTATTTTCTGGGATCACACAATGAAGTTTACTTTTTAGTTTCAGTTATGTTGAACTAATTTTATTTTTAATCTCTTTTAGGTACAAGCCCAGCATGAGAGAGCCACAGTCAGGGTCTGCTCATGCCGTGATGGACATAGGTTTGGTTAGTGGATTGGAAGCAAATAGAGAAGACTTAAATACTGTAAGAATTAAAAAAACTTTATTTCTCTTACTGAAGTTTTATTATTTTTTTTGACAGAATTATGATATTTACTGTTCAATTGTAATTGTTGTTCAACATGTCAATATTAGTTAAAGGCAATCTGAGTTATACTTACAGGATTTAAATAGGATGCTAAATGTGGACTCAGGTATCCCTTTAAGGATAATTAGCTTTACAATTCTTTGTTATCTTCTTGTAATTAAAATAAAAAGGATAATTTCCTTAAAAAAATAAAAATAGTTTAAACATTATAAGAGGCAACACTGAAATAAGTTTTTTTAATCTCAAAATTATGTAAAAGCTAGTGATAAGTAAACCTTCATGATCATCCAAAAATCTTTAACTGTTGCATAATTTTTTTTCTCTGTTTTTCTTCCCTACAGCTTGCAAGTGGAGTGGATCAACTGATAGCTGATTATGAGATAATAGATGGGCATGTTGTTATTCAGATAGACTCTGTATGTTACCCCTTCCATAACTTTAAGAACAACTTTAACTCTTTGGAATCACTGTGTTTGCTTTATAGAACTCCTTAATTCATGTGTCTTTCCAATAGGTTCCAGCTGATAGTTTCCTCTGTGTTGGGTTCCGAATAAGTGAGCTTTTCCATGTTGGAATACGAAATCCTGCTACATTCACTGTATATGAGTATCATGCACCAGGTATGTATTCCATGTCTTCAAATTCATGTTTGTTCTTTTCAGCTGTTTATTCCTTCTTGAAGACTACATTTTTCCTTCTTCAACAGCTTTCTAATCCTTATTACTTTAAGCTCAGGTAACTTCTGACTCACAAAGTTTCAGTGCTGACTTCTTGAATTTTCTATATTTATTTATTACAACTTTTTGGATCTTCTAGATAAAAGATGCACTATATTTTATAACCCATATGGAGATGAAAAACTTGTGAGGTTGTGTGAAGGAAATGAATGCAAATGCATGGAAGGTAAAGCTTTTTTTAAGATGTTTTGCCATTTCATTTGGTGGGAAAATGCAGTTTAATGCTTTGGACAAAAACATATTAAAGCACAAGGAAAAATCCTTGTAAGAACACAGCTGTTGTCCTCTAAAATTTTACATTAAAAAATAATTAAATGTGTGCACTATAATCATGGTTGTCTGACTGCATTAAGTTCAGGCAATTAAGGATACTTTTTCTTTTTTCAACATTCATTATTCCACCATGCACTCCCATAATTACACTGTTTCTCAGTAACAGCAGATTATTCGAGCAGGTAGAGGTCCATCATGTTTTATGTGAAGACATGCAATGACATTGTCTTAATGCTGTTTTTTTTTCTTCTCTCAATGTAGCTGAGTGTAGTAGAGTACAAGAAAGACTGAATCAGTCAATAACTGCTGATACCAGGAGAGAAGCTGCATGCCAGAATGATATTGCATATGGTAGTATTTGAATTGTCATTACCTCTTTCTCATGCTCTTACTCAAACAGTCACTTCTTTACTATTGCTGCAGAACATTTTGTTCCAATTAGATCTTTAATGATCAAAATTCAGCAGGCATACACTGTATGAAGATAACATGTTGGAGCGGAGAAGAATAAGTTCTGCCCATACCCTTTGCTGAACAAAACTCATGTAACAAGGGTTATTGCCCCAGTAACCCTGGTCTGATGAGTTCTGCTGTTTTTTCTCATGGTGCCATTCTAACATGATCATGTAGATTGATGGGCCAAGTCCAGCTGCATGACATTAAAAAAGACTAAGTGCTGGATTCCTGCTCTTGGAGCATAACAACCTGGTGCAGTGGCATAGGTTTGGGGAAGAGTGACTGGAAAGTTGCCCAGCAAAAAGGACCCGGGGGTGCTGGTCAACAGCCAACTGAATGTAAGCCAGCAGTAATAGTGTGGCCAGCAGGACTAGGGAAGCAATTGTCCCCTTTTGTGTGGCACTCGTGAGACTGCGCCTTGAATATTGTGTTCAGTTTTGGGCCCCTCACTAGGAGAAGGATATTGAATTGCTCAAACTTGTGCAGAGAAGAGCAACGAGGCTGTTGCAGCAAGGAGGATGTCGGTTTCTTTTCTCGGGTAACAAGTGATAGTACACGAGGAAGCAGTCTCCTGTTGCACCAGGGGAGGTTTAGATTGGATATTAGGAAGAATTTATTCACAGAGAGGGTGGTCAAGCATTGGAATGGACTGCCCATGGAAGTGGTGGAGTCCCCTTCCCTGGAGGTATTGAAGAGACATGGATGTGGCACTAAGGTTTAGTGATGGAACTTGGTAGGTCAGGTTGATGGTTGGAGTTGAAGATCTTGAAAGTCTTTTCCCATCTATATAATTCTATGATTCTGTGTGGCTTTGGGGTCAGGGGAAGTTGCAGGCCATCAGATGAGAACCATACAGTGTATAGCTGTAGCCGTGATTTTCGCAGAAGTTAAGGGATGTTATATTCTCTACCTGAGCATCTGTAAGACATTTAGAATATATTGCAGGAAAAAAAAGGAATAACGAAAACTTTGTTTTGTGTTGTTTTGCAGTTTATAAAGTGAACATCTTGTCTCGTCGTGAAGAAGGTTATTTCGTAAAGTATTCTGCAGCTATTCTAGATCTCTATAAAAGAGGTGTGTGTCCTATTTTTAATCCATTTAACTATTTCACTTAGAGCAAGAGCTGTCTTGTTGAGACCAATGAAGCAGCTGACAAAAATCAAGAGTCAAATCTAGTCATTTCGTGAAAGTAGAAAACCGTAGTCTCAAATACAGCCTTTGAGCATTCTTTTATGAAAGAAATTTTTTAAGAAAGGCACTGTATAATGTTTTTAAACAGCTTTTCTCTATTATAGCTGTTGTTAACAAACCTGAACTTTAATCAGTTAAACATCTCTTGTATGACAAAACAAGTTGAACATATTCCATAATCAATTAATATAGTTGTGAGTTGTTTAGGTATATTTAACATTCCATTTAATTTTAAAAATCTGCAGGGAACATGTTTTATATTATCAAATTTTCTTGCTTTATAAGAAGTGTCAAATGGCTCACTTGACTATACTGTACTGTAGAACAAGTTAATGTTTTCTATTTCATACACGTGTGACTGAAAATTCTTTTTGTGAAATTTTCTAATTCTTGACATTCTATTTCAGGGCATGCTTTTGCTGAAAAAAATAATGAAATTACCTTTGTTAAAAAGAAGACCTGTACTGATGTTGAACTGAGCCCAGGAGAGCAGTATTTGATCATGGGCAAAGAAGCCTTAAAGATAAGCATTGGTTATAGTTTCAGGTAGGTAATTTAACATCAGAATATGCTAAGATATAATCTTAAAGTGTGCTGTCAAGTGGCGAGTGTTTGTATGTAATAATTCTCATGTAATACGTAATTTATTTTTTAAGTATCAGTTTGACCAATGGTTACCCAATGTGTTTTCAGATGTGAATTTAAAACAGGATTATGAACACAAAACAATCTATTCCATACTGTAATTCTTTTCTTGTTAGGCAATTCCCTCCCCAAATCTTAGGAGCAAATGTGCTTTTTCTGTTGTCTTTTTAGATTCCAGTACCCTTTGGACTCCAGCACTTGGATTGAGTGGTGGCCTTCAAACACAGCATGTACATTTTGTCAGGAGTTTTTAAACAGAATGGAAGATTTTGTTGAAGATCTCATCATCAGTGGCTGTTGATTTACGTGGATAATTTTTTAATTAAAAATACAGATCAAACCTCATTTAAAAAAAAATCCTCAGCTGTTCAGTAATTATTTTCAGAACTTAACATTCGTGACTAGTTCATCTTGGAGAACACTCTTAGCGTGTAGTTCATAGCGACTTTCTTATAACCTGGTAATTTTCAAAGTATGTCTTTTAAGCTTGGATTGGAGAATAATGCAAAATACTGCAAAGACATTTGAAGTGAGATGAATTGAAATGGAATGACTGCAAATATGGAAAATACTGTCTTTTGCCAGAATAACCATCAGAAGCATTGAAATCCAATGTCTTACTAAAACATAACCCTTCCTTCAGCAAAAAAAAATAATAATAATAAAAAAGAATTGTTTTATCAAATAATTTTGTTCCAACTTTAATTGGAAAAAAAAAAGACATACATAACCTAGCACAATTGTATCCAAGTAGTTAGGACAAAAGCCTTGCTGCGCCCCAGTTACTTTATAGTACGTATTTTAAATGTTCATTTTCCAACCACAGTAAAGTACTGTAGTGTAAGAATGGTGGAAGACAAATCCTAAAGCTATTTATATTACGCTAAGAGTGTAAAGCCAGATACTGCTGACCCTTTTTTGCTTCTTTAGTTTCCTCATCCTCATTTTATTGTACCTTAGACCCCTTAGACCTGCAGATGACAGATTCTTGCTTTTTTTTTTTTTTTTTTTTACCTAAGCTGGTGTCCAGGTGTTTACATTAACATTTTTCATTCAACTTGTGGTTGGAGTAACAGATTTTTAAACTAAATGATCCTGAAGATTTACTAAGTAAAGAAATGACAGTTTCTTCATGTTTGAAATGCGAAAATTTATTTTAACAGTGCATTGAAATACTGCAGTGCAACTCAAACAACTCCCACTCCCTGCAATGGAAAGAAAACATACTGGAAACATGCAGTTCATATTCAGTTACAGGCAACTCTTCACTTTTTATAACTAAACAAACTGAAAAATCTTCACCATACCTGGCAGCATTTCATTTTTGAAGTGATACTTACATTCATCGAAGATTCTGTCATTTGTAAAGCATTTTGGCATGTAAAATTCTCTGAATAAGCAAAACGTTTAATTAGAAGCTTTTTAAAATCCCATTTGTATATGAAAGGGTGAACTTCCAAGTTTGTTGAATCTGCACAGCAGTTATGATTAATTTGTGAAGTGTCAGTGGTATATTCAGAGGAATTAATAGTTTTCTAAGGAATTTTTTTGAGAAGAGCTGTTGGAATGATTTGAACACGCCATGACAGTTTGATGAGAAAAAAACATTTTTCTGAAGTGCTATGGAGGTGTGCTGCAAGAGCAAACAAACTTTTTTTATAAAACCCTTAATATTTCTGAGTAATAAGCTCACAAAGTACCTTTAAAATAATGCAAACATTGTTAGTCTCATGATTATAAGAAGGCAGTGTTAAATCAAGGCGAAAAAGAAAATAGTCATGTTACTACAATGAAAAACCAAGCATGTGATACAGGGGAACCCCACTCTGAGAGAGATCAAATCTAGTGTTTCCCCTTGCTGATGGTGTGCTAAGAATTTCAGTCGTTAACCAATTTGGTAAGTCCTCTTTCAAGATGTTGTTTGTCATATCGTATATAATGTACTTCAACCAAGTTTGAATACTTTTGATGTTTTTGTATTGTTTTTTTTTTGTTGTTGTTTGTTTTTTTTTGTTTTCCTGATAGCATTGGTATGTTATTGATCTGTGTAGAGAAAATAGATTATTTTAAAAATTGTAGTATGTTTCTCACAGGTTCTATTTTAGGAAGACCACATTTTGGGTATAAACCCTGCAGTCTTGGTAAGAATTGTTTGAGCAATTATGATAATAAGTCACAATACTATAACTTATATTACAATAATATTTTAAACTCACATGGAATTATACTTTCGTAGTATTCTTAATGGAACAGACTGCCCAGCTATGACCATGGCATTGAATCATGCATAAAAGCTTATTTTCCAGATAGATAGTGCAGTTTGTACTAAATTTTTTCACCATGCTTCTTTATTTTTGAAAATATTTTGCCAGAAGAAATTGCTCCCCTTTTTAACTTAGGCATCAGTATATCTTATACAAAGGAGTATGCACATCTTTTGAAATGTTCCCAGGTTGCAACACACAGTAACAGTAGAGGGAGCGCAAGAACACAGTTTTTATATAGGTCCTATAAACATTAGTATGTTACCCCCTCATGCCCTAAAAAGAACTTCTGAAAGACATTTTTCAAATGTTCAACTACTGGAAATGCCTAGTGAATGAAAAAAAGAAGTACTTCACTGTATAGTGCCACAATGTTGATTTCCTGACTGCTGGCAAAAAAAAAATACATCTCAACCGAAACCCTTAGTCAATGAAGTTCACCTGCAGGACAGGAGCCACCCCAAAATCTCTCTGATTCTTGGCCAAATTTGAGATTTGACAGAGATGGTATTGTATTCAGGACTGTGTGATAAAGAGGGTGTCAAGTCTCCTCTGATCAGCTCAGAGTTGTGAGCATGAGTGGCTGCAAGCAGCAATACAGCCTGTTGGTCAGGATGCTGCACTCATTTTAAGGATAGCAAAATTACTCCCCATGGAGAAATGTAGTATGTGAGAACTCAGAACAGGAAATGTACTTCAGTGCTGCTTCCTGCCTTTTAGAGAGATAATCTAGTCTAAATGCAGTTTAAAACCACAGAAATAAGGAAATTCAGAATCCAGCCTGACAAAGTCCTCCTTTCCCCGGATTAACCTGGGCATTGTCTAGCAAGTGCATGTACATGGTAGCATGTACTGAGTGAACTTAAGCTACAAATTAAAACATTTGTATCAAACAGGAGATTTCTTCATATTAGAATTTCCTAGATTCTGTGATTTTAGCATATACACTTTATGATATTTCAACGGACTAGGCTACACAGCAGTTTAATTTTATGTGGTCAGCTCAATTCAGAAGGTTCTTACCACTGGGTATATTGTGCTGATAATGGCATTGTGAATTTCTCAAAATTGTTAGCCTTCCACTAAAAGAAATTGATGTAGAAGTACAAGTAGGGATGCCTAATATAATTCTTTTGCATGAAGAAATCTTGCAATGCTAAGAAATATTGGAAGCAAAATATGTGTGGTAGCAGACCAGGGAAGCAGCATGTAAACTAATATAACCTGTATGAAGTAGATATGAGGAACAAAAATTAGGGAAATGAAAAATAATAAAACAAAAAGCCATAAAAGGGCAGCCTGTTTCTAAACCAGTAAGAGTTCAGCATATCAGTCTTTGCTTGTGATGCTTTCATTTTACTCTTACCCTCCATCAGCCTGTCTCTTCAGTCATGAAATCTCTAATTCTCCTGTAAACCTGGAGCACTGGAGGAGGATTTACATGAACAAGATTCTGAGGCAGCTCCCCTGAGGCTGTATTTTTGGGAGAAACCTGGAAAAATGCCTATTAAAGAACACCAGTTATTGTCTATTTTTTCTTTCCTTTTAATTTGGTTCATGTCTTCACAATTTGTATGCTTTTGGAATAAACAAGTTCTAGTTATTTTTCAACCGCCTTCTTGGTTTGGTTAGGTAAACTCTTTAACTGCAGTTCTTAAATTTTTGATCTGCATTTAAGTTTGCTATTAGTACACTGGCAGTTTATTTTAGTGCATTCCCAATGCCTTTTTTTTTTTTTCAGGTTCATCTTAGTATCTGCGGTTTAAATAAAAGTATGACAGTGAACAACAGTGGTGGCTTTAGTCTAAAGTTTTCTGGTTATCTTCATAAGAGAACATGCTACAATGCCTCTGTATTTGGAAGATCTGGTGCGTAAGTGCCTATGGATTAGTGCATAAGCCATGTGTAGCTCATGCTTCTGAGGAAACTCTGTGAAAGGATAGGAATAATGCTTCTTCTAATGTATACATTTGTCCTCTGTGCAAAATGTTTCTGCAGAATCCAGCACAGGTACCATGTGGGCACAGTTACTGTCTGTCCTGTGTCATCTTGTTTTTAAGGTAATTCTGTATTCAGAAGGTACTCATCAGTCACTGCAAACAAACCCGTACTGTCCTTAGATGGGATGTTTACACAATATTTGCAAAACTCGCACTGTTCAAGCGGCTCTATCCTTGCAGCTTGTGGCTATTGCACATTGCAGTGGTCGCCTTATTATCTGTCCCAGCGGACAAGTCAGAGGTTGCATATGTGTGGAGAGTGTCTTGCTCTTCTGCTATGGATCTTTGTCTGCTGTTATAAAATTATGTTTGTATGACTTTGCAAATAAAAGCAGACAGTTCATCTACTGTCTGTGGGAAAAAAAAAAAAAAAGTTTTATTCCTTAGGTTTTCCTTTTTTACACTTTTCTCTGGAATACCTCTTTGTGGATGTTCCATTGTCTTTTCTTGATGGTAACTAGTGCTATATTTATGCTCTGTGTTCTTGTCCAAAAAATAAAATAAAATAAAAAAGTTCCCAAATAATATTTGTGCCATTCATTTGTATTTTAAAACATAGTAGACTGAATCAATGTCTACTGTAACATAGGTAGATTGGTAGATTCACAACAAATGTTACTCTGGCACTTGATGACTGAATTGGACAGTTAAAAAGCTTGCCTTGCCTCCAGGAAAGTGGCAGATAAAGGGCCAAATTACATTACATTCTCACAGCTGCTGGCACAAATCAGCTTAATTCCCAGTAAAACTGAGAAAATAATTTGATACAAAGTACAGTTGCACATATTTGTATTTTTATTGACTAGTTGCCCAAAAGCAGCACAGCCAAGAACTTCAAAATCACAGTTTTTCCTCTCTCTTAGGAATATCCTCAGTCCAGAGTGATTAATATGTGGAAAGAAGAAGGTCACAGATGATGCAATTTTTAATTTTGGCTCTGTGAGTGCTTTTTTTAATCTTCTAAACTTTTCTAAGAAGCATAAGATAACACTCTATCCAATAATATCTGGATATAAACTCAAACTGCAGAGTGAAGTACACTTCATTGCTCAGTGAGGTTGTCTAGGCAGTCCAGCTGTAAGCATTTCTAATTCTGAACTTTACATAAAAGCTTTACACGACAAGGAGCTTGTCTCAGTTTCAGATGTGACTTCTGAAATTTCAGTTCTGTTGATTATTTTAGTGAGACAGACCCCAAAGAGTTTGTATTGCTCCTGAAGATCTAGCAAATTAATTTTAAAATACTGTATAAAAATGCTACACTTATTTTTTTAAACCGACTGAATTGGTTGATTGTTAAAATATTTTAAACTTGTATTTTATGTGTGTGTATATTTAGACACATTTAACCATGTGCAGTATGGAGGTTTGTGTACATATGTACATACTGATGTTGAAAAATTTACCTGTCTCATGTGGCATTGCATGACTTTCATACGAAAACCATGAAAAACATGGGGAAAAGGAACATCTATGTCTTCATCTATTTGACACAGGCAAATTCCATTGGATCTAGTCAGTAAGACAGGAGAAAATGGAAGTAGCATGGGATTGATTTTGGTATCTACTGCCATGCTAATCTTAGTGATTTTTAGTCAGAGAGCCCTGAGGTACACAGCAACTCACAGGATTAATCTCAGAAAAAAAATAGAAATTCCTGGAAAAATCACTGCTTAGATGACTCATCTGTATTATGAAATGGAAATTATTTCAGAACACATTCTGTACTTACTGGGGATTCTGGACATCAGAAAGGCCCTTTTATATCTGAATTGTACACAGTGTTTTTCTATTCCTTGGTTGTTTACATACATGGTGTGCAAGTCTCCAAATGTTCCAGGCTTTGAGTCATAGGCTAATAGCTTTAGTGGTTCCAGAGAAACATGTGTTTGACTACTATACTTTTGTATTCTATCCCGAGCCCAGCATCCATATGTGGGCTTATTGATCTGCCTCCATATTAATGCACTTGTCCAGAGAGCTATGTACTCCAGTCCAAATTTATTCTCACTTCTCCTAGAACAGAGATCACTGGCCTTGAGTCTGTCAATTCTGGCAAGATGCCAAGGGCCATGTGTAAACAGGCTTTTTCTAAAATTCTTTTATTGGCATAATAGTACGTTACAGTCAAAGTAGTCTCCAGAATGAACTTCAGAGTTGCTTCTAGTGATGTGCACAGATAATCTCTAAAAGTAAGGCCCATTGAAGTCAATGAAATGAGTTTGGTCATTATACTTTTGTTCCTTTTTAATACATTTCCCAGATCAGTCTCTGAAATAAGAAAATTCACCAGATGGCATTCTAACGTGATTCTCCTTGAGTACTCTTGGCAGGTATGTAAGACCCGAATTAGGTGAATTCCAGAGATAACAACTCTAAGGGTTATTACTAAGCAAGCCTTTTAGTTCTTTACTTAAGTATTTTTCCGTAATTTTCCATTTCTATTTAATTGATTTTTTTAGATAGATGAGTGTCACAAAATGATTTCCCTCTTCATAGCAACCAGAAATTTGTCTAATTGATCCAAGCTAATAAATGATTGAACAGACCAAATTCCACCCTATTATGCACAGTGACACATGAAACATTCACTTTTTTGGTCTGGTCATGAAAGCTGCTGTGCTGCATCTAACTACTGTGACTAATTTAGGAAGAGAGCCAAATGGTGCCATTCTCTGGCTGTTGCTTTACTAGCAGTGCAGAAATGATCTGTGAATACAACTTTCTGGGTATATCAGAAGGCCTAAGTAGCCTGAGCCAGATCAGGGCTCTGTCAAAACTCTTTTGAGTTAAGAATACCCTACAGTTTTAGGAGAGGAATGCTAAGTCCCTGTATAAAACTCTCACTTTTTATATTTAAGTGATTGTCATCATTCTTTCTTGGCTGACTTTAAACCATATCATGTTAAATACCAGGTGAAAAAGAAAATTGCTTATGTGAGCCAGTGGGATGCAAGTCCAAGTTTTCACATCATTTTTATTTTGTTATGACAGTACACACAATCTGAAATCATCTGGAAGAGGAGAAATATTCACTACATCATGCTGAGGTGTTTCCTCAGTGTATTTGGGCAATGTAAAGCCAGGATATTGCACTGAAATTAATTTATCTCTCTTTATAGCAATATAAGTGTTCAATAGAGGCACAGCCTCTTTTCTGAGTCTGTAGGTGGGATCCTGCACTGGATGGAGAAATAAAAAACCCTAGGATATACTCCTTAGTAAGACTTCAAGTTCAAAAATCTCTTTCCATAAGTAATCTCAAACTTTCCACAAACAACCCTGTCAGTAGATTCATTTATAGTATGGGTGTAGAAATGAACGGAAGAGCTGAGTGAACACATACTAGGGAAATCCATTTTTTCATTTGAGTGAATATTATTTTGTAATATAAAAAAAATCATTCTTTTTCTGAGGGCTGCCAACTTGGTGTTCATCCACTGCGAGTTCTCATTTGACCCTACCTACAGAGCCTTATTTACAGTCTATGTAAATGCTAATGTTTATGCATGTCTTCTAGCAAAATGTGTTCTTAATCTCCCGCTGAATTCGTACATGAGAACACACTGAAATTTGGCATGGCCATCAGTTATTTTCCAGTAAAAAACCACCTTATAGGAGCTACATATGCTTTCAATTTTTAAGATATTTAATAATGTTTTCACCTCTAATTAGGAGAAATATCTGGGTTTGGCTCTTTCATTCTCCTGGGAACCAAGAGTTTGGTTTTGCCAATTGCTGGGTCATTACAAAATTCCATTCCTTGTGTTAAATTTTGCTTTTCAAATTCTGAATGAACTTGGAATTTGGATACGTGTTTAAGCAGCAACTGATTTCCTGGAAAACACTGTACTGAATTAAACCCCACAGCTTTCATGAAAAGAACATTCAAGTTTAGAAAACAATAGCAGAGAAATCTTGATTAAAGATTTCTGTATTCAGCCCTTTCTTTTCTATCCCTGGAAGTATCTGTTACACACAGGTGGTTATTCATAAAATAGTTATATTTACCTGTGCTCATAGCTAGAAGCCATGAAATGCAGATTATCCCTCAGGTGCTGTGGTTCAGACTATGCTTCCTTTATTTGCTACTTGACAACTAAGCTGTCAATTTCTGTCTTAAGGAAAGCAAACAAAAAGTTATATTTGATGCACTTTGAGAACAGCTGAGATATTAGACGACAAAAATTGGGGTTTACAATGGAAAATCAGTTTTCTGTTAATGACAGCAGCTCCGCTGGCGCCGGTAAAAAGTTCTCCAAAAGAAACAGAGAGAGGCTTAGAGTTTGGATGTAGTACACTGTAAGCTGGTTTCAAGGAGCCCTGTCATGGACTTGTATTGTCTAATTTGGCTTTACAAGAGTAACCTCAACAGTGCATTCTTTCCACTGGCTATTACATGTTCTCTGCAATTTATACTGTGAGGCTATAGAGCACATCCTTGGCTAATGCAAATCAGTGTTACAATTATTTTGGAGAAGCTATACTTTTTATACTTGATATCTAGTCCTGTAGATGTAGTATTTCTTTTATTGATTCACAAAAAAAAAAAAGAAAATCAAAGAGAAAATATTTTATAAACATCTCACCCCAACAAACATAGAGATTCACATTTCTCTATGCCAGTTTATACCTGCTGAAATGTGATTTACAATGTATAGACATAAATGTTAGTTCTGCTGACAGACTGGGCATAAACTGCAGCTGTAACTGAAGAGTTGCACTTACTACGTGCCTGCATTGTCTGTCTCTGCCAGAGTCTGATTAGCCAGTTTTCCTTCATTATTTATAAAAAGCAATTTTCACTGCCCAAATCATAAAATTTTCCACAAAAGCTTACTGCTGCAAGGTCCTAGAAAGTATTCAGACAGAGGCTCTGAGAGCTAGGTAGCAATAGGTATTAGTTTCCACCATTCCTGTAATTCCCAAAGTTTGGAGTCACCAATCTTTGCTATATTGAAAGGTATTTTGTTTCTAGCTCCAGTTAGTTTTGTTATATTAGAACAGTACATACCGAGTAATTGTTTTAAGTAGCATTTGTAGTTTCTTTCAGTGCAAATGTGGGTTGACCTCCAGATAAATACTTATGAAAGGGAACTGAAAGTCAGGAGGTCCATTTTGGTCCTGAATTTCACTAAACTTTCACCAAACATGCATCATGCCATGTTCAGCAACAGTTTTGGAGTACCATCTGGGGTACTCTAGAATTTAGACTCTCTGAAGAATTGACTCCATGGACCCACTTTTCAGAGGTGTTGAACATCTACAGTTCTACTTCAGTTTAGGGTACAAATTCTCAGCACTCGTGAATATCAAAAGTTGTGCATGCCTTTAACTGAGCACCCGAGCCTGTACACCGAGTACAAGAAGTTATTTTGAAGCCTGTGGACTTTTAGCTTTCTTATGTGTCTCTTTTTTCCATGTTACATGGAAATATACCTTGGCAGAAGTACCATTTGTTAATATTTGCAAAGTGCTTTGGGATCTTTTGGTGGAAGTCAGCGAGTGAAAGTGCTGCTCTTGCCCACAGCAGGGGCAGGAGGGGCAGGGAAGGACGTACTGACTGCTGCCACCTCGGGATGGCTTGTTTTGAGCGGCCCAGGGTGCTCTCTTGTAAAGGCATTTACTCCCATTGACAAGAGAAATCTGGAGATATATTTGTGGCAGAGATTTCAGCTCCTGGGATGAACCTCTTTGGGTACATAGTGACTGAAAAGGCAGTGCATGTTTTCCTCTGCACCAAGTACACACACGCAGACAGAGATGTATGCTCAATGTTTTTAATATTTTCAATATTTCAAACTTCAATGTCCGTGAACCTCACCGAGCTTGTGGTTATGTAAAACTGTTCAACCCAGGCTGAAGGGGGAATCTTCGTTATGTCCCTAGTGTCATTTGTGGCTTCCTATCAAATCTAATAACTTCACCATTTCACAGTGTCTGTATGGCACTGAAGAAGCCTGGCAGGATCAGCTAAGCTTCTGTTTTGGTCAGGAATCTGAAAAATGAGCTAGGATCAAAAAATTCCCATGGAAACTTGAGGGGTCAAATTAATCTGTGATGCAATTTAAAAGAATAAAATGGATTAATACCAGAAACTGGGGAAGGTTCCTAAACTCACATGAATTTAAAGCAAGTTTTTAGAAACCCATGCTACTGTGCATCACCTCACTGTGTCTGTTGGCCATTTGCCCTGGGTAAGCAGTGGCCCTGCTGATTTTGGTGCCCAGTTCTGAACAGAACTGCTCTGGAGCGAGGCAGAGGGCAGTCCAGCTCAGGGCCCTGCCGGACAGGCCTGGGCTATGAAGCAAAAAAAACCAACAAATCATGGTAAGGGAAAACTTTAGATGTGATTTTAGATAACCATATTTAAAAATGCTGAATTTTTGTCCTGTATGTATCTTGTCACAAAGAAAATTCAACTTTAGTTTGTGAAAATTTTCACAATTCTGAACCATTGCACTATGAAACCAATCTGCAATTTCTTCCAGGATGACCCACTGTTACTGAACACGAACAGATGGGCGCATTCATTTCCTAATCACTTTGTGCCCCATTCACTTGCTGTGGGGTTTCAACATTCAATTTGTGATGCATGTATTTGACAGAGAGTTTCAAGGTTTGTTTTCTTGGCTGAATTCCAAGGACGCTGCTGGGAACTTGTATGTGATGATGTGATTTTGGAGTCCCATCTCTGGCAAAGCTGCCAAGATACTTGGCCTCATGAGAGGACTCTTTCTATTCCAGAATTTAAGTGCTAAGCCTGCTTGCCTCTGTCTGTTCAGAATATAGACCTGTCTTTCCCTTTGCCGGCTTTCTCCCACTTCCAACTTTACTCTTTCATTCAGGTGTCTCTTGTGTTTACAATATAATTTTATTTCTCCTTTAGATTTCTCTGTAAAGACATCTTGTTTTGTGAACACTCGGGAGTTTTCTTTCTGCAGCAGTGTTTTGATGGGAGTTTTGGTTCTCTGTAGAATACCATTTTCCTCCTGCGAAACCTTGGATAAAGCTTGGAAATTCTGTGTTCCCCAGGTTTCTTGCCTATAAAGTACAGGCACAAATAGACATTGTAAGTGGTGGTATAGAAATTATTCAGGTTTATGAACCATGCTGAAAAGTGCTATTGCAAAGATAAGCCTCGTGCTGTTAGTCACTTTCCAACAGCAAAGTTAATTATGGTCTCAGTGGAAAAGAAATGCAAATTAGTGGATAGTAAGTCTCATTCTGCTTCTATCACGTGTATAAAGATCATCTTCTAAACATCTTTTAGGATTAAGGTGCTCTTATTAACAAAATGAGTAACTTCTGGCAGGGTTACGGAAGATTTACCAGTCTTCACTATTCCCTCTATTCCTCTCATTAATGAAAATTAATGAAGACATTATTAAAGAAAAGAAATCTCTTCTTTAATAAGAAAGAAAAAAAAACTTTTTTCTTTTTCCACTAATTAGTCCCACTCAAATATACCAAGTTTTCTGATAATTATATAGTTTCTGTAACACACTGTACAAGTGAACTGAGCTATCAATAGAGTATCCACATTTTGCCAGCTGCTTTATAGTCAAAAGATGTTGAATCTTAGCTTGTTTTTTCATGTTACATCCAGAGCATTGGAAGGGTGTTTTGGCAGGCTTCCCGCTGGGCACAGCTCCCATTCCCAGAGTTCTCTCCAAAGCAGTAAGAATGGAAATAAGCAGCTAAGAATTTTCCAGTTTAGATCAGACTCTGTGTATGTTAAGAGAAACAGAAGCAAAACCACAAGTACCAGCATAAGCTCTTGATGTAGACAGGCTGCAACAGAAAGCAGAGCTTAACCTAGTGAAACTGTCATAAACTGTTCCATGTCAGCTTTACACATCTATACCCAGTGTCTGTCCCGCTGCATAAACATAGTGACTGAGACAGGTATACCACCAAGAAGCTTCATAACGTAAAAGAGGTCTGCATAATTAGGTTGCCTAATATCAGGCTCAGTAATCTTTTCATGATGTTTTTATGCTGAAGTAGTATTGCTTACAGGAAACTATCAAGGACAAGAAGAGAAACATTTTATTTTTTTTCTACTCTTTTCTGTTCAATGGGATTCCTTGGCTTGTATAATGCCCATTTTTATGGGTGGTTCTTTTTCTTTTTTTTTCTGACAAATGCTGAAGAGTTATTCCAGAACATCTATTGTTTGGAAGAAAAAAAAAAGTACTAGAACTACTAGGAAGCTGATGATAATACTATGCTACAAAGAATATAATCTGGAAAAATTTTGAGGCAGAGTGGGGATAAAGGAAAAAAAATTGATTCCCAATGTCTCTTTGAGGATTACAGTCCAGCTCTTATGGAATTTAATGGGAAACTTTCCATCTCCTGTAATATGAGTTGGACTGGGTCCTCAGGATATCACCATAACAAAGCAGAGCTTAAACTGGTAGTGGGCTCAAGCAGATACAAGAAAAACATTTAAAATCTTTTATTGTAGACAAGATTGAACTGTGGCAAAGCTGTCAAGTTTGCTGAGAATATCAATAAATCAAATTTCATGATTCTTCATGTTTTTATTTGAAAGTCTTGAAGATAAATTGATGAAATTTTACAACTTTGTTGTACTCCTACTGCATGGGTCGGTAAAGTCTGGAAAGAATTAATAGCATAGAAGATAAAGAATGAACTAGTATCAGCGTTATGAACAACAAGGGATCTTGACTTGGAGCACTCAGCTCCAGTTCCTGGAAGTACTGCATCTCATGGGGGCTGGATCTTCTTTTACTAACAAGTTTTCATTCCTGCATTTTACCAGTTTTTCAGGGTTCCTAGAATATATACGCATTTCCAGATCATTTATACTAACTGAAAATTACGTTTTCACTGAGTGAGACATCCCTATCTCCAGCATTTTTTTTTTCTGTCTGAAATGAGATTCTCAGCCCTGAAAATACTGCTTGCACTTCAACTACAGTCCTTAAACACATAGCATCTGAGCCTAAATTCCATTTGTAAACACACTAATAACTGTTTAATTAAAAAGCTCAAGCTCAGGGATGCTTTCAAAAGGAAAATACTCAAATTAAATATATTCCCTCATGAGCTTTTTTTTTCTGGGATGTGTAAGTGATCATTCACCTTAAATAGTAACACAGTGCTCTGCAATGCTAGCATTGGTGGAATGGCTCTACAATGAAGTTAAACTTCAAATTTTGGTCTCTCTCTGAGCCACATCCTGTTTTTGGTTAACTGATCTCATATGGGGGAAATTTACCAGAGGAAATATCTCTAGTTTGGAAAGTACCAAAAACTTATCTTTAGTTTCTTTCTGTAATTCAGCACCTTTTAAGATAGAGGTGTAATACTTTTGAGAACTCTCAAGGCTAAAGTGAAGGAGCAAGCTAACAGCACAGAAAGGAGGCCTTGTAGGTTAGTGGCACATAGTGCCCCTTCATCCCGAAACAGAAACTGTCCCATGGGTGTAACATCAGTCTTTCTGAAATGATTAACTTGCACCTCTGTATTCTGAAAGCTTAAAAATGCCACATCCAGAACTATTTTTAAAACTTCTTGAAAGATTAGCTCACATCCTGGCAGAAACTGTCTGTGCCAGATTAACTTGCCATGACTTTTAGCAGCCCTAATTATAAAGCAATGAAAGTAAATATTTCAAGCCCTACAAACTAAGCCAGAGCACACTTTCCACACAGACTCTTTAGTTAATATGGGGCCTTGATGACTCTGCATTCAGAGCATCTACAAATACATTTACAGCATAGAGAAGTAAAGAGAAGGAAGTGGAAATGAAAAGACATTACATGTGATTCTGAAAGTATTAATAGGGCAAGTCTTCCTACTCACATAAGTGGATCTTGATATTTAAATTGGAAGCCTTAAAAATAACTTTAATAGAACTGACATCATCGTCCTCTTCCACAATCTTATTGCCAAATTTTATTAACATCCTAGCTGTTAAAGAGGCTACATGTGCAGGTACCATGGCGGATACACAAGTAATTGCACACCCACATTGCTAAACGAGCCATTTTCTTGTGCTGTGACAGCATTACTAAACTGCACATGATGCTTTTCATCTGGTGAGATCTAAGCGTTTTACAAAAGGAAACAAATGTTGCTCCCTCTTTGCAGATTGGAAGGTGGAAGCATTCACTTGGCTAGTGGTTTATCCAACCACACTCCAGTGATGTATGGCAATAAGCCAGAAGGATACTCTAAAACAAACTCATGGCAATTGGCTCCATCAGACCTACGTTTTCTTCTCTCTAATGACAATTTCCTTTGCATCATCACATTTAAACCGTTAAAACCTTAAACAATAATAATAATAAAAATGTCACTTTTTTGACAAAGTGAAGGATCAAATTATTTTCTTAGAAAGAGTCTTGCATCCTGATTCCAGTGAGGCTACAGGGTGGAACTGAAAACAGTATTTGGCCCACAAATTATTATTTTTTTTAATAAAACAGAGTGAAAGAAATTGTGAACATAAACATAGGAAACTTCTTAGATAATGCTTCCAAGAATGTGACTTCTATTATTAAAAATGCTAGGCATCAGAAGATGGTCGTTATCTGTCTCCAAGTCCCATGAATGCGCTAGCATACAGCTGTGAAAAGATATTGCCCGTGCAGCAAGTGAGCTGAAGTATGCTCTGTTACAGACAGCAGAGTCTGAAACGATAAAGAAAACTGAGCAGCTATCTGCCTTTCATAGGGAAGCCGTGTACATCTCTTGTATTCTGAGTATATCTTTAATACTTCCTGTTATTTTCAATTAACCACAAAGATGATTGAAAATAAAATTTGCAATCTCATTTTGTACTTTTTTATTTTTTGGTAATATTCTAGGTTTTGTTAGACTCTGTTCTGCAAATAGTGCCAGGCTTGGTGCTTATAGTATCCTCACAGTACCGTATAGTTATAAGATTATTTTTTCCTGTGTACACATACATCGGCCCTATAAAGGATAAAAGTATATATCCTACCCCTAGACCTGGCCATCTTTTTAGAGTTATTTTTTTCTTGGATATATATTTTTTAAAATTAAGTTGCCCTTCTGAAGTCTCAAAAAAAATGTTTTGTTTATTCCTCTGTTGCTTGACATTGTCCTTTTGAGACAAAAATGTAGAAGTTTAATGGAATTCTTTGCTGGGAAATCTTCAATAAACCCAGCATGCACGCAGTAAGGGAACACATGGAAATGAATACATGTTGCTATATCAGCCAGGCAAACAAGCTGAGTCACACACAGCTGTGTGAGCAGAGTTGATGAATATTCTTTTTTTCTTTGTGAAAACACATTAATATTGTTATGAATATGTATTCATAACAATGTGAGGAGAAAAAAAAATCAGGAATTAATTCCAATGTTTCTTCTAGCAATGCAACAAAGCACTACAGCGTATAGTTCACTTACGTGAATGAGGGCTCTCCCTTGTTCCAGAAGATCCCCCCCCTTCCAATCTATTATTTAATACAGCTCTGGTTAATTTTGTATTTGGTAATCTGCAATTATGTGGGGGAGACAATCACGCAGGGCAGCTATTCCACATGTGGAACTAACGGAGGTATCAGAGTTCAGGCAGACACTTACTGATGAATAACCTTGTAGGCTGGCATAAGCTACCCGGATGCAAACGCTGCTGTAAATGCTGCAGCATAGCAAACGAAGCGAAGCATCTAGAGCACCAGCTCCTCTTTTTACCTTTAGTTTTCAGCTAGGAGTCCCCCCCAGTGGTATTTCCCAAATTTCTTTCACAGGGAAGAACTAACAGATTTGCAACTGAAACTCTCTTCTGACTGAATCATAGTCGGTGTGGTTGCAGCATGTGATTTCAGTGTAAACTTGCCTTATCCTGATAGTGAAACTTCCTTTTGTAGAAATCTTCACTGCGCCATGAGCATCTTAAAAGGATTTGCATACCTTAGTTAACTGGCCTTGTGTTAGCTTGTTATAAATATCATCTGCATTTGAGAATAGCTAGAGGGCAGAGGCATGGGGAGGATCCCCAGTAGGCTTCAGGAGGAAATTCAAGCATCCAGATTTACTCTGAGCACTCGGGTTTTCCCCCAGGCAGAGCAGACGGAGGCGCACAGAGGGCAGCTTTCACTCCAGCCCTGCTCTGGGCACGCTGCACTTTCTGAGTTACGGGGCCAGGTCGCAGTGTCACACAGCCGTCACGGCACCGCTTTCAGGAACTAACTCCACCAACAGAACTAACACGCTCCTCAGTTTAGCTGTCCTGAGGGGAGTTTGAGCCCTTGGCCCTTTCCACGCTCACTCCCCCGGCTCCTGGCAGGGGAGAGGCCCGGAGCTGCCCGCAGCCGGGCCCCCGCTGCCCCCCCGGACCTCCCCGGGAGGCCTCCACGCCCTCACACAGCCGCCCCCGGCGGGCAGGGCCCGGCCTCGCCACCGCCCCTGCCGGGGCGGCCCGAGGCACCTCCGCCGCTCCCCGCCCGGCCCCGCGGCTCTCGCCCGCTGCGTGCCGAGGGGCCCGGCTCGGCCCGGGCCGCCCCCGCGGGCTCAGGTAAGGGGAGCGCGAGGGAGGGAGGGCCCCGGGCCCCGCCTCAGGCCGCCCTGGCCCCGCTGAGGGGCTCTGGGGGCGGGCAAGCCGCCTGCTGCCCCTCGGCATCCTCGGGCCTGGCGGGTGGAGTGGCGGGGAGAAAGAGGAGGAGGAGGAAGAAGAAGGAGGAGGAGGAGGAGGAGGAGGAGGAAGGAGGAGGCCGGCCCTGCAAAGCCTGTGGGTGGTTGGCAGCGTAAAGGCTGGCGGTCCTCCTCTGTGCCTGCTGTCACTGGGTGCCATCAGTTACGCCTGTAACAGAGCTTCATTAGCTAGGGGTGCGGTTTCTGTCACATTTAGCATTGCAGGCTTTCATTTTTTTGGTTCTTGAGAGGTTTGGCAGCCCTGCGTTTGTTGCTAGCCTCCTTTTCCAGTGCCTAGAGAGGCCAAGTGAATTGCCTGAACCAGAAAACAAAATGCTGTTCAAAGAGAGGTATTTAAAATCCTGGGGATGCCCTGTGCACTGCGTGTCAGAGTCACACCACTGTTTCTGTTCCTTGCCTGGCCCAACGGGTCTGGCTGTTCGTCCCCACGTAGAGAGCAGCTTACACAGGAGGTGTGGAAAGTGTCCGAATTGGCTGCAGTGGTGCAGGGAAGGTGGGAGATGTCAGTCTGAGTCCTCTGAAACAGGGGAGAGAGCTGAACTTGGGTCTCCCATCGTTACGGTTTTCTGTACAAGGTGGCAGCTGCAACCACTTCCATCCCAGCCTCTCGCTGTGTGCTGACACAGTGCAGGGGTCTGCAGCGTGCCCCAAGCGTGCCCCAGAACCACAGTGTGGACATGTAGGCAAGGCAAGTCTGCTTAGGGCAACCTGGCACCCACGGGGCACAAACCTGAACAAGTCCAATCGACTTAAATATTGATTCCATTGTTTTCAGACTTGGTAGTATTACTTTTGGTAAAGTCAGAGTTGGTACTGAGACAGGTTATTTTGTGTCAGTACTGTCATGGGAAAAAATAGATTCCTAAAGTCTTCAGTAGATTCACTATGTTCCAAATGTGCCATGCCCCTGGGTAAAAACCTGTCTTGAACTTTCCAATCAACTGTGGAGACCACCAGAATCACTTCTGGTTGCATGTCCGAAAGTATTCAACTGCACAGCTCTCGTTAACCAAAACCTGTACTGAACATGCTTTATACCTTTTCATGTGTGGCTTTAGGTGTTTCTGGTTAGAGCACAGGTGTTAAGCTTTTTGTGATTTCCTTTTTCATTTTGCCAATAGTGGTATGACTTCAGGAAGATCACTAAAGACATATCAGTTGCTCAATTTCTGCATCTATAAAGCATAATCTCAAATTTTGGCTGCTGGAAATTGAATGTTGTTGGGGATTTACTCTACAGGAAATTCTTTTGTGTGTTGTGGACAGATGGGATCAAGATGATGGGACTGTTTACTTCATCTTTCTACAAACTAAAAAACTGTGGGAAGAAAACCCTGGACTTTTGTTTTAAAGTATTGTCCATTTTCATATTGTGTTTCAGGGAAATTTTAAATCTGTACAGTAATTTCCTGCTGGTACCTCGTCAAACCCCACTGTGACATTTAGTCACGCATGTCAGCTACAGATTCAATTAAACAGATCGCTAGACTGCTACACAGGTTTGGAGCTGCTTTGAGGACTTTGATGCCTGATGTGTTCTCTTACATCAAAGTGAGCGTATGTCTTCTTGTTTCAGCACCTTTTTTTTTCCCTCATCTTTGACAGTAGTTGACTTCAAATGGCTGAGAAATCAAGCAGAGGCCCGCAGGATGTCTTCAGCTCTTCTCCTGATGAAAATGAATTTCCTTTTGGATATCCCACTAACATCTGTGAAGATGCACCTGATCAGAAGTACCTGTGCAGCAACTGCAACAATATTCTGAAGAAAGCCCTGCAAACGCTCTGTGGGCATAGGTACTGCTCAGCCTGCCTGTCGTGGATTGTACGGTAGGTCCTTGCTACAAAGGGTCACACTGCTGTGACCCATTCTGTGGCTGCAAGTACCCTGTGCAGTGCCACTGTGCTCAGTAGGCGAGAGTCTGTGGCTGCCTGGCCCACTGGTCTGTCTGGAAGTACTTACCTCTAGGGTTATGCAGGGTGGTCTCTGCCTCCTTCCTTGTTTCCAGTGTGGATGTCTTCGGGGTGGGAAAGGCTGGATTACGGAGCTTGAAAGATGTCAGTTTTCCTATGTGTAATTGCAACATAATGGTACTGGTTTAGCTTTGAACAATTAGTGCAAGGCTGACTTAATACTACCATAGGAGTTTACAGTCCTTTGGTAAGCGATGGGATGGGATTTTAATAAACATTATCTTAGAGCTTTAAATTTAGTAACTCAGCTAGATCACTACATGTTAAGGTGCTGCTGCCATTAATGACAAACAATGACAGGCATTCTCCTGGAGAGCCTGAAAACCAGGAGCTAGGTGGGCATTTGCTATGATTGAATACCTGCTTCTGTCCTCCCTTTTCTTTCAAGAATTACACCTTGATTCAGAGCCTTTGGAAAAGTTCCTGTCTGCCCTACAGGTGGGAGGTGAAATTGCAGTACATGTCTGTGTATATGAGTTGTATATATATGACTGTATATATATGAGTTGTATGTATATGACTTGAGCTTTGATGTTTTGGAAAACAGAAGCAGTCAAGATATAGTGACAGGGTTGTAGCCCTGGCTAAATAGGTTCCCAGCTTTATTGTTTTTCATGATCCAAGCTGCTGTTGCTTTGCTGAAATACAGATAAAACATACGGGCCTAGTTCTGATCTCGAGGAATGGAATAGCAGGGGTTTCGTTTGTTTCTTTACCTCAGTGTGTTTAAAAATCGGCCCTTTAATGAACAAAGATTATGGATTCTGAGTAGAAATTACTTCCACATTTTAATTTATTTCAGTGTGTATACAAAGACATCCTAAACTACAGTTAACTAATTGATTGTTTATTCTTCTTTCTTTTTGCCAGAAACAATAAAAATCCAATTTGCCAGAAATGTAAGGAGGAGGATCCCAGTACTTTAAGTGAAGGAAGCCTATTGGCAGAAGAAAGGGTAAGTTGTAGTAAACAGTTCATTAACTTATCATTAATCACTGCCTGGTCTACTCTATAGTCAACATTAGATTATAATTTAGGAGAGAATGTTAACTTGTGCTTCAGTCATTTGAATTTCCCAAAGATTCTGATTTTAAAAGGTGTAACGGCATCCTTAGGACTTTTCAAGTCCGTTCAGTTCTGCAGTGTAAAATTCCCCACTGTTCTGTATAATTAACCTTTATTGCCTTCCATGAACCTGTGCTTTCCTACTTGTAATAATATGTCTTAGCTGTTACTTATTATCCTTAGTAAGTATCCTAGTGGCTTTCCCACTTGGGGGTGGCAAGTTTCTCTGTACCCTTCAAACATGTTACTGAACTTTCAGGTTAGAGTTCTCTCTCAGAGAAGAAGCTGGAGTATGGGCTAGCCAGCTGAATTGCCTGGAGCGTGCTTTGACAGCCAGGATATCTGGAGAAAAGAGCGGAAAACTTAGAGCTGAACGTAATCATTGATAAAAATTATGCACTGGTGAATGTTTCCTCTGTAATTTAATGGTGCAGATCTCTTCTGCTGTTAGGTGATTTTCCAGGCATCTCGCTGCACTATTCTTTATCCTGAATACAAACAAAGGGCTCAGTACCAGCTCATCTTCTTCCTTCCATTCCGATTCCAGGCAGGAATACCAAGAGATACACATTCTGTCTAAATTTGTTAGGAAAGAATGAAACCCAAGAGTCAGCTGGCAGTGAGGTAAAAGGCAAAATATAGTAACTGACTGCAGCAAAATAATGAATTTGCAGTTAACACTGAACTCAGTAAGATCTCAGAAAAAATCCTCAGTTCTGCAGTAAATTTCCCGGTAACAGAATTTCATGCATCATGGAACCACAGATAGATAGAGCTAAACCCTTATGAAATTCTTATTCTATGTCGACTGTTAATTTTTTATAACTTTCGGATTTCTCTGGTGCAGGATTCTCCCTAAGTCTTTTGGGACTTTCTGCAAAATCTGTGGGTGGGTTACAGTAAACAGGGCCCCACTCTTGCAAACTGATCTGCCTGGGCAGATTCTTATGCCTGTTGAGAGTTCACATGAAGTCAGTCACCACAAAAGCATGAGGATCTGCCTGTATAGATCAGTTTACAACAAGTGATCCACAGTTTGTGAACAACAAGAGTAATAAAGACTGTATAGCAGGTTTGTTTTTTGCTCCATATCTTATCCTGGTTAATCTCTTCTTTACCTTTACTGTGGTTTTGCTTAATGTTTATTCCCTATGCTATCTGTTTATATGTTTATATTTTAAATAAGATACTTACACAAGAGGAAATAAAAGGGCCTGTCAAGAGGTGTATCTGCTTTATCTTATCCCATGATCTCCCATACCTTCCCTGTCATATTCTTAATTTATGAACCGTTGGTATACTACATGTACTTCAAGCCTTGCCCTGGTGCTCTTCATCAGTTGCTGTGCATCTGCATCCGTCACTGAAGTCAGTCAGAGGAGTGGGGGGTGTCCGCCTCTGACTCTGCTCACACCCTATCTGCTGTCATTCAAGAAGCTTGCTTAGGGGACAATTCTCTACTCTGCACTGAGCTCGAACCCCTTTGTGGCTCCTGGCTGTGTTAGAGCAGTGGAAGGTCCTGGTTCAGCTGCAGCGAGCTCTGGGACAGACAGGACCAGGCGTCTGTGGTGTCCCACAACAACCACCAGCAGCACCTGCACCAACATCTTCCTTTGAAATGGCTAAAATGAGAGGGAGACGTCCAACTACAATATAGCAAATCAGAGAGAAATAGTTTCTGTTTCCTTTTTTTTGACCCAGAACGCTTTTGTGTCAGTGAGAGTCATCTCATTTACAGTACGAGGGTCTGACTCAGGCCCCTAACGAAGTTCCGTGCAAGCTTATGTTCCCAGATATGAGGGCAAGAAGTTTTGCGGGTATTTCAAAGCAGTGACCTGTGCGGATAAAAGAAGAGAGTAGGATTTTCTGCCTTGTTTTTCAACTGAGCTGTGTCCAGAGTGATTTAGCAACTACAGGTGTGAAACAAAAAGCACAGGGAATGCACACAGCAGTAAGAAACCCTGGCACTGCTGGGACTGTCCCTGTAGTTAAATATATTTTAAAAGATCTCTTTAGTAATGTCAGGAAATTCCTTGAGCTTTTTTCTTATGACATGGGGAAAAAGCCACCATGTGCCTGATAACTTGAATTTCTTTGATTTGCTCATTAATTAGACTAGAATATTTTAGAGGCTGGGGCTGGTATGCTTTCACTAATTGCTAGCTTACTACATAATATCTTCCATACATGCAGATGGAGCCACACATGTGTTTGTACAGCCTATTATTATTTTTAATTTCTTGTTTGTGGAGTTGTTTGCGATCTGTGCGCAGAAATTCTTCAGAGGTAAACTTTGCTTAAGGGTTGAGAAGAGGAAAGGAGTTTCTATTAGACTCTGCATATATAAATTTATTTCCTTGTTACCATTCATAGAGCTGGTTGTGCTTCTTTTATATGATTTAATGTGACGAATGTAGATGACTACAAACATTTGTATCTAGATTAAAAAACAAACAGCAATGTTGATTCTGATAATTTTATTTGTTAACTTTTCTAACTCATTATGTAGAATTTCAGTAACTTCATAGAAATGTGGACATCATTTGTAAATACTTTTCCCCCCTTTATATGTAGAGACACCCTCCCCGGCCCCAATTCCTGCCTTGCTCTTTGTTAGGTTACATAGGAAATCTGCTGTCCTCTGTACTGTGTACTTACCACTGTCTTGTTCTCGTGTCACTGTACCTATTTTGATTTTGCAAGAGGTAATATTAAAAATGTGTAGTGTTTCATCATTTACAGAATAATTTCACAATTCTTCACAGCATAAGAAAAAAAAACAACGACTATGTAGTAAAAAAAAAAAAATCTCACATGTGGTTTACATTTCTTTAGTACACAGTGCCATACTAAATGGAAACAGCCTGGTCTGAGAAATGTAGTCTCACTGCAGAACAGACCCAAGTCCTCTCTACAGCACTTTAGGAGGTGTTAATGACCCCAATAATGAAATGCATTCATTAGAGTTGCACATGGCAGCACCCTATAGTTAGGATCACATCAGCACATTCATTGCATGTGATGTATTTCAGGCTTCTGTGAAAAGGAACTTGAAATAAAAGCTATAGTTGGCTATGCTCTTTTCAATAAATTTATATTGCATCAAATAATTTATTTTTGAATCATAACAAAGAAATTATAATTATTTGACTCTACTAACACCAAAATACTTGCTAAATAGGAAAGTGTTATGGTAGTAGAGTAAATGAACAAAAAAAGAAGGGATTTATCAAGATCCGAAGTCTTGATAATCCCTACCACAAAAATGCATGCTGGAGTACTTCCTGACCAGTGATTTTTTCTTACTGTGTTTACTTTCCAGGCTTTTGGCGATGCTGCCATTAATAAAGAGATTTCTGAGCTCAAAGTACACTGCGTGACCCCTGGATGCAGTTGGTCTGGTATCATGAAAATTTTTGAAGTACGTTTAAAGGCAATTTATTTAAATTAACATGTGCTTTTACTTGAATGTGGACAGAAGAATGAATCTAGTTTCTCAGCAAACACAGATTAGTGCAAATTCACAAGAATCAACAAAGATATCATGATTCATACCAACAGAGTATCTCAAAACATCTCATTAAGTTTAACAGGGCTTTGATCGAGTCCAGAACATCCTGAATGATTGTGAAATTAACGTTACTCAAATGTGTCAGCTATGGTTTTTTATTATATTTATTTTCCATAGAGCTTACTTATTACTTAAATTCAAAGATGCTACAAGCAGTAGCATGAAAATACTTCAATTTCCAGGACATTGTTATGAGCAATTCTTCAGTATTTTTTTAAAATAGAGATAATTTCATCCTGTGCATATGATTCCAATTGATTGAATGCATTCATCATTCTTTTCAGGCAGATGTGAAATGCCCCAGATAAAAAATTTAGATGGACAAGGTTTGTGAATCCAACATGCAAAACAGAATCATGAAAAAATGCAGATAAATCTCATGATGCTAAGGCAGCTTTATTTTGGACCACTGCTGTAGGAACAGGGTGCCTTTCTGTATTTGTAACAGGGAGTCTGCTGTGTACCATGGATGCCTGTGAATCTGATAAGCATCTGAGGTGCTGCTGCCTTTTCTAGTCTTCGCTAATTTTGCACAAGTTTTCTCTTTGAGTGCATTCCTCTTTAAGGAAAAAAATCTGCCCAGTTTGCTCAGCTTCATAGTTTTGAGAACTGGAGCCCCTCTCAGCACGAATACATGGCAAAATGAATTTGAAAGTTGAGCGTGTGATTGAAATTGGCATGTCTGAGCCAGTTCTGTAGGGGACAGCCATCTCCCTCTGAAGACAAAATCAGTTGTGACACAGTGCCAAAGTTTCAGTAGAAGAGGCCAGAATAAATATTTTCTGTTGGAATACTGTATTTTTAAGAATGAAAGTAGACCTGTTGGATGTAGTCACAAAAGATGATGCTGACATTTTTCCTTATTGAGATGAGAAGACGCAAATAATGAAAAGGAAAAGTTTTTAAAGTTATTTAAAATATAGAGGAGAGTTGTATCCTAACTGTTGCATAGGTGTCAGATGGCCATTCTTTTATGCTACATAGAGATGTCAGCAGGCTAACCACATTTATCCTGTCAGTCAGAGCAGTTCAAGAGAGAGCTCATGTTTGAATTTATCAAAAGTTGTGGGATTTTTTTTTTTTTTTAAAGTTTAGAATTATCAAAAAAGCCCCAGTAAAGATGGTGGATTTTTCAACAGTAATCTTGGTAACGCTGTAGAGTGGGATTTTACCCAAGCTTAGAAGAAATGCAAAGCAAAGCTGGCAGAATGCAAGCTATTTATTGAGAAATGTTTATCTGCAGTTAACATTTTGGTTTGCAACTTCTAACTTCCAGGAGCATCAGAGTTTATGTGAATATGCTTTAATCCCTTGTCACACTGGTTGTGGACACATGGTAATGAGAAAGAATCTTGCAGATCATTTGGAAAACGGATGTGTTAATAATGTGACAATGTGTCAGAAGTGCAAGCGGAGCCTATCCAGTAGTGAATACCAAGTAAGAACATTTATTTGTTTCAAATAATGGTTTTATATTAATTGCTTAAATAATCTATCATGACATTTTTCATCCCGATGTCATGAATGCTGCTGCATGTGGAGAACATTTAATTCTTCTGCATTTGCTATTTTTTCCGTGCATGTATTCGAGAGAAAAATGACGAGTATTTGATAGTCTGCTTGTGATATTACAGCAGGGAGAGGGAAATACCTGTGTGCTCATCCAGGGCTCGGGTAGTCCACATTTTATCTCCAGTGTCAAAGTGTGTCTCCCAGTATGAGGTAGATGTCATACAGAACCACAGGCAGTTGCAGGGAAGAGATCTTGAAAGAGTCTGGTTTTTTTATTCAAACTAAAATTGCCTTTTTTTTTTTTTCCTTTTATCAGATAGTATTTCTATTAGATACGATCAAATATATAGATCTCAAAATTAGCAGCAATGTCCATACAGACCAGGATGCATAAGAACTCATTCTGCCAGAAATTTCTCTGTGACTATTTAAACATTTTTTTTAAATTTTTTTTATGTTTGAGTTGCGTTTCCCACTGTTGTGACAGGGACTTGCAAGATGTATATATCCCCCGTGTGTGTTTATATATATTTAAAAACACTTGTCTGTCCCCAGCATTTGCTCAAAATTCTCTTTAAAACAACAAATATTTTTTCTCATTAAATTGTAGTTGATCATCAAACTTTTAAGTTTATGTTGCGAAACCTATTGCATTCTTACTTAAATGCAATGAATTTCTCAGTTGATGCTCAACATTGTGAAAACAGGGCAACAATCTGCATTAGTACTTGCAGATTTTAAGTGACTTCGTGTGCTCATTTTAACATCTTTAAAGCTGCTCTTTATTTTTCCCCGTTTTTGAAGATGCAGTGGTACAAGTTCTGGGAGTGGTCTGAGGGCATCAAAGGAGCTAACAGAAACTGTTCTGTGTTGCTGAAGGAGGAAATGGTGTGGTGGGGCAGATGAAAAGTGGTAGAAAATTAGCTGCTATGCAAAGAGATTGCCAAAGATACAGCATCAGTGGCACGTTTCTCAGCCTCGTGGTGGAAGTGCATCACCTTCTGTTTAGGGCATTTTGTGCTTTAAAAACTCCTGGGACAAAGCAACAGCAGCGTGAACGAGAGAGACCCACCCTTGCTAACACCACTACATGTGTTTCGATTTGAAATCTCTGCAAACTTTCT
The DNA here is from genome assembly GCF_009769625.2 of Cygnus olor. Lineage (NCBI taxonomy): Eukaryota > Metazoa > Chordata > Aves > Anseriformes > Anatidae > Cygnus > Cygnus olor. The sequence continues at coordinate 9,535,202 of NC_049187.1, read as the reverse complement.
CATCCCAACCCCACCTAGCTTGTGACCCTGTGGGCTCTCGTCTCGGAAGGTGTTGCTGGGACAGCACTCTTCTAGGGTAGGGCAGAATAAATATTGAGCCCACCAGATAATGCAAAGAGAACAGTTGCCAGCCCTGGAGTTTTGTCCTGGAATGGGGGCATAGTGATGTTAAGACCTACATAGCAGGAGCGTCGTGAATACCTCAGAAATGTAGCCTGATGTAAATAGCAGTGGGTGGCTTTATATGCCATAACTGTCACAGATGTAAGCCTTTCCAAATACTGAGCCATGAGCTACACCCAACATACGGGGGTAACAGTCCTTCTGGAGTACGAAGAAGGCACTCTGGCTAAAACAAGCTTCTTAGAAAGCTTTTGCATGTGCTCTTCATATCTCAGCAACTCTTACGGAGAGAGAAGAGTATCTAGACCCAGGCACATTTTACCAGTGGTAAATCCAGTGTCTGTTTCAGAGAGACTGCAGATACCAGAAGGTGGCAACACTTAATCCCTTGCAACCTTCTGAAAGTGCAGTAGGCAAGCAGGAGAGTGAAAGAGGCAAGCAGGAGGGTGAAACTTGAGCTGAGTCTGTTCCTTGAGCACCTTTCTCTTTCCTGAGCTCTGTGACGCTGCAGATCTACCTCAGCGGGCTACATTTTCCTGCAATGACAAACTGTTTTCCTCCCCCTCGTTCTGCTTAGCTGTCATCTTATTAATTTTTAGTTAGGAAGCCTTGGCAGGGGATTTGCCTTGAAATGTTGATCTTTCACTGCCTGCCTTAGTTAGCATTCATAAAATTGGAATTCCGCTGGTTACGTGATCTGCCTTATTAAATTTATAGTTATGTGGCATATGAATTTTGCTTGTTTGTGTGTATATCCACAGTCCTCCAGGAGCACGGGACGTTTGGGGCACTGCTCTCACTCTCTCCATCTTAGCCAATCAGTTGTTGGTCTCATGACTTTTGCAGTCCCATATTTTAAACAAACTTCCCGCCAGCCTCTCTCCCCTTCAGGAAGTTGGGGGTCTGAAGGAGTGAAAGAGCAGCAAGTAAGAAGTAAAGACACACACTGTGCAATACCTAGGATACAGAGTATTTAAAAATAAATTAAAGAGTGGAAAAAAAAACTGTCTGTATTTCTGGGGATCAAAAGAGAAACCTCAGGACTCTGCAGAGGAAGGACTTGAGGGCTGCTGAAATGGCTTTATCAACAAAAAATTCCAGACTATAGGAAATGTACTGGCATGCAAAGGCATTTATAAAGATTAAAGGTAACCCCCTTGTATAGTTTGGGTTGAAAGCTGACAGTTGCTGTGTTAAATACACAAGTTACAGTTGTAGTTTGAACCAATGGCAGGAGGATTACTTTCCCCTCCTTGAAGCCAGGAAAGGCAGGAAGTCTCATGTTAGCACTAATGCATTTTGCATTACTACATCATGATGGAAAATTTGGATTCCTGCCTTCAAAATGTTAATAAGCAGAACCTGAGAAGGGTCTGCACACTAAGCAAACTATACGAAGCCAATGGAAGAAGAGTTTTTATTTGGTTTTCCCATGTATTTGCTTTCTGTTCCATAATCGACCTGCGTGCCACTGGGTGTACATATGTGTGTACATACACATGCATGTGTGATTGTACATGCTATGGTTTGAACTGGGCAAGACTTGTACATTGCCAATCTTGTATCAGATTTCCCAGGATGACCTTGCAAAGCATCTGTAAGTAATTTCCAAGAACTCAGGGCCTCATAAGTAACAGATCACACGTTGTACTTTCATTTAACGGGTGTTGCATCTGGAGATGTGTCACTGAACATACCTGCTGAGCTGAGCTGCGTGATCAGATGAGAAGCTGAGCTTAAGAAACCACTGAATCCGTCCCCTGTGCAACCAAGTCCTTGCAGAGGAGACAGCAGCACCCACTTTTAACAGATGTGCTTTAGTCCCACACTTCTGAAGGTTATTTTGTCTGAAAAGAAGCCTGAAAACAATGCAGTCTATTGAGTAGTGAGGTCGAGAGTGGTCACTGTCTGGACAGGGGTACAGGGTTTTGCACTGTGTGTTGCGGAGCTTGTAGTGCTCCTATGGAAGTTACTCTCCTTTCTTTTACTCTTCCTTAAATCCACGCCTTCCAGGAAGGAAGAAAGAAACTTCTTGCAAACTCTTCCATACCACAGAATTTCTTGTAGAAAAGCCCCTCTAGCCTTCATTTTCTGTGAAATAGGAGTAGCATTCCCAAACAGAAGCAATGTTTCAAAGACTCCTAAGTAAAGATACTCAGTGATTTTAATAATGTACTCAATTCCTTTCTTCTTGTTTTAATGACAGAAACATTCATGTGAAGGCAGTTTATGTAGGGAGCAGAAACGTGTGCAAACAGAAACATCATCAAAGGAAAAGGTAGGTAAAAGATGAGTGAAAGCAGTACAACTTTATTTCAATTCGTGAAAATATCACTTGTTCGTTTAGATTAAATGATCATCTGAGAACATCTTCAGATATGGCAGTTATATCTGGATGCTTTTTACATCCCAGCATAGCTGTCATGTATAGCTTCTCTTCTCTGCTCCCACAATTAACTTACTAAATTAATCTGCCAAAGCCAGGGAAGTGTTTGTTTCCTTTCAAGTATTCAGGAAGACCCATGTGACCGAAAGAAGAATATGCTGTCTAACAGTGTATTTAAAGATAGGTGCTTTTGGTTGTGAAAGGAACTAAATTCTTGTGCCAGCCAGAGCTTTTGGTCCAATATATCCATTATTCCCAGGGCGTGCTGCGAGACGCAGCTCTTCTGTGCTTTCTGTAAGAGCAGGAAGAGTGTAAAAGTGGCTGTGTGCACGACTGTGGTGGGCCAACTTGCTTATTGCCATATTATTTATGACAAGTTGTTACTAGGGAATCACTGTGGTTTGTTAAACTCTGTTATATCAGTATGTTAGAAAGGCACTCAACTGCCGGATTGCCTCCAAGTAACTTCCAATCCACCACACTCTTGGTTGATTTATCAATGAGTATTCAGAACTGGTCAGACACTGTAAGCTGTGGCAATGCCTTGACTTGAATTAACCTGATTTATAGCTGCTGGGGATGGGACCAAGGTGTTAGTAGGTAGATACAAGAATTGAAATTGGTATTTGATTATTTTATTGCCTTTTCTTTCTTTTTTTTTTTTCAGCAGAACCACTCTACAGTCTTGATCAACAAGGATGGATGTCGGTTTTCTGAAGTTGGCTGTTCATTTAGGGTAAGTGAAACTGCTGCCTTCAGGAAGGCCTCAGATGACATGCAACTCAGTGCCTTTGGTCTAGCCAGCCTTTGTGTTCAGGGTATTAGTCCTTGATTGAAATGTATCTTTAAGGAAAGTGAGAAATGTACCCATTTTTAGTAGACCAGGAGAGATGATGTTGGAACTGTTGTGGTTACACGGTGAGTTTAAGATGTGGTTTGCTCTCTGGCCTGCACAGTGCATTGACTTCAGATAAAAATGGATGTTTATTACAATTCTGCTGGGTTAGAGGTCATTAGAGGGCTTGTTGGTTTTCCATTCTCCATGTCTCTGAAGAGAGTCTGCTGCTCTGTAGCTGGGCCTGTATCTTGCAGTCCTCCCATCCCTGTCTCTCCCAAGAAGCTAGAGGGAACATGGCTTGATTTGGCCAGTTACGGTAGCTGTATAGAGAGTATTAATCATGTCTTACAGGGAAGCAAAGAGAAGATGAAGGAGCATGAAAAAACTGCAGTTGGGGCCCACATGCTGCTTCTGCTGCAGCACATAAAGCAACTGAAGGCAAGCTTGTGCACTGTTTCCAAAGCTGCAAATTGTTTCATCCCACAATCACAGCTGAATGTGAATGTTGCAGACAAAAGCATCCCTGATCTGCAGATCCCAGGCGGTCTGGAAATCAATGGGGATCTGGAAGTAGACTGTTTTCCTGCATCTTCTGTTCCTGAAGATGAATCTGTTCTGCAGCAACTTGTGAGGGAGAAAGTGATTTCTGAGCTAGAAAATAAGCTACACGTGTTTGAGAATATTGTGTCAGTGCTCAATAAGGAAGTGGAAACCTCTAACTTGGAAATCACAGCCTTTCGGAGACAGAGTGAACTTGACCAAAATATAATACGAGGCCTTGAACTGAAGGTAAATATTTATGATAAACATTGCCTGTGTGCTTGCTGTGTAGATGACTTACTTAACACATGTCAGAGAGAGACGATGTAGAGATGGGGATAGAAATGAGCACAGGAATTGAAGCTGTGAAGGGTTAAGTTCTGGACACATCTACAAGATCCTTTTCTTGTTTTGGATAAATTTTCAAATGGGGATCTCTTTAAAATTTTTATCTAAATTTGTGTTTAGGCAGTTCTGTCTCTGGTTATTCCCGAGAGTTGTAAATGTTAGGAATTTGCTGAAAGAAATCAAAGGAAACCCTTCAGAACATGAGGACACTTGTACAGTTCTGCTGCTTTTGCAGCACATCAGCCTGGGCAGTGGGGTTGATTGAGAACTGCGATGTTTTTTTTCTAGATTGCAGAGTTGCACCGGTGCCTGACCCAGAAGGATGCAGGCCTCAGCAATCTTCATAAGAGTCTTCTGTTCTCTGAGCAAGCGTCCTACGATGGGGTCTTTCTGTGGAAAATAACAGATGTTGGCCGGAAGTTACAGGACTCTGTGACGGGAAGAACAGTCAGTTTGTACTCACCAGGTAAAACACGACGTATACGTGTGTTAGCAAAACTTGGTCCTTTAGAAAACCCACTGATTTCTCTAGAATGACACTCCTTTCTGCTCATGGACAGGAAGTGCTTTAAAATAGCTTCAGGGAGCTATTAAGGAGAGCTCCTAAGATGCTGTTTGTGTGAAGACCTCATGCTCTCCTGCTTGGTATTCAGGGAAGCTGCCACAGAGCTGTGTTCTGTTCTGGGCTTTCATTTTGCAATTTGCCCTCCGCTACAGCTACTTGCAGTGACATCTGCTGGATCTCTGTTGTCTAATCCACAGCCTTGGTGCCTGATGGTACTGAATGGTCTTCTGCTGCAGTTTTCTCCCATGTGAGAAGTAATTTGGTTAGGTAAATTATCCTTCTGTGGCTAACACCAGGTAATTTTCACCAAGGTATGAGTCATTAAAAGGATTCCAGCCACTGGATTTTCATTGCTTATTAGCTGTACTGATTTGTGTGTTTTCCTCATCTCTATAATACCAAAACATGACACAAATATTCTTGCATATGCCAAAACAGTCATTTTGTCTTATTTTCAGAGGAGGTTTTACTAATGAAGAGTTCTGATTTTCAGCTTTCTACACTGCAAAGTATGGCTACAAGGTTTGTCTGCGGATTTATCTGAATGGGGATGGGACAGGAAAAGGAACCCATGTGTCACTGTTCTTTGTTGTTATGAAAGGAGACTATGATGCTCTGCTCCCTTGGCCTTTCAGACACAAGGTAAGAAGGGCAACTTTTTCATATCTGATCCTAGCATAAACCCACTACTTCTCCCAGTGAACTCAAGAGAACTTTTTCTCTTGACTTTAGTGGAAGTTGGAGCGTTTTCCCATTTTCTTCTCTGATGGCTTATAAGCCACACTCTAATTTTGGGTAGTAATTTGGCACTGAATGGAGTGATTTGCACTCAAGGAAAGCTGCTCCTACGGAGATTCAACACTTGCCCTGAAGGATTTTCAAACTCCAGGATACTGAAATAACTCTGCACTTTCAAGGTTATTGTATCCCAACCTGTGTCCACCTGGGATAAACCAGGAGACACAATGTTTCCTGGCTCTCCTATATGTATATAATGTCAGTTTATACGAAAATTGCGATTTGCTGCCTGAAACACAGGTGTTACAAATGTGAGGTTAGAGTTCCACGTATAAATATGCCATAGATGTCTTACATTATCCTGATCTGTTTTTTTTTCTTTTTTTTTTTTCTTTTTTCTCATTTTATAAGTGGAATCTGATAAGGGCAACAATGATTAGAGAGTCAGTGGAAATATGCACAGGGTTCTGATCTCTTCTAGTATTTGCCTTTGTATGGTAATAATTCTGTAAGCCTTTCATATAAATAGCCTTCCTACCATCTAGCAGTTAAAAAAATAGAAATCAAAGTTCTCAATCCTCATTGTATTAAAAAAAGTATTATATGTATTTTACATTTCCAACTAAAGAACAGTGAATTAATAAAAGTGGTAATAAAATGGTGAGAGCCTATACTGATATTTAGGTTGTGTCTTCTACATATTTGCGTACAAGCAAGAGCTGTTTCTTTTGATTCCAAACCACAGCACCAGAATGAGTGTAATGACTGGAACCAAACCTGGGGTTTGTTTAAGTTGTGAGGAGAGAGAGAAAAAAAAGTCTTTGCACTGTAGAATTCTCTACCAGGAAATAATTACTTACTTTATTTTATTTCATTTTATTTTATGGGTGGCAAAGTTTTAAATATTTAATTTGGGAACTGTTACAATCTCCCTTGTTCACGTTAATTGACCTTGCAGGTTGTGAAACATTCATTATAGTTTGCATTTAATTATAAACAGAGCATCCAGGTGCTTTTGCAGCATGTTTGTGTGTTTGTCTCTGATATTTTCTGGTTCGTTTTTCAGTTCAATAGCTCATCATTGCTGCATTCTGTTTTTCAGGTTACATTTATGCTGCTTGACCAAAATAATAGGGAACATATTATTGATGCATTTCGCCCAGACTTGACTTCTGCTTCCTTTCAGAGACCAGTGAATGATATGAATGTTGCAAGTGGCTGTCCCATGTTCCTCCCTTTGACCAAATTACAGTCACCTAAATATGCCTATGTGAAAGAAGACACACTTTTCCTTAAATGCATTATAGAAACAAATTCCTAAATCTTGAAATATGGGTGTCTGGTAAATCGACCACTGAAATTCATTAGTTTACGAGAAAAAAAACATCAGCTTGAGACATCGTATTAGTTTTCATTTGCACTCAAAATCCAGAGAGCCTGAGCCTGTGCTGCATTGAATTAATTCAGATCAACCGGATCTGCCCGCTAGCGACAGTTACTGCTGAGCATGCTGAGTGCTTTGCCCAGTGCCACATGGAGTGTGCTACTGCAAATGAGAACTGTGATTATTTCATGAAACAGCTGATAATCCTGCCTTAGATGTAGATTACAGTCACACCCCTGCAGATTCACATGTGGACAGAGGGGCTGCTCCTTCCCACGTGTGCCCAGGTGTGTGTGTCACTCTGGCAGAGTGCAGCCCAAGCTCCCATCTGGCAGCCTTGGCTTGAGAGGTTGCAGGGTTGCAAGAGGTGAGGCCGAGCTTTCCACATCCTCCAGTAGCACCGAGGCACGCGGCTCACTTTTCCAGGAGGTTCCGTGCACCTCTCAGCTGCCCTGGCTGGCAGCCCTGCAGTGGGATTTTGGCTGTTCCCTGCCAGGGACAGCCCTGCAGTGGGATTTTGGCTGTTCCCTGCCAGGGACAAGGGCAGATTCCTTCCCCTGAGGCTCCATTTGGGTGTCTTTGTGCTTTTTGGTAACCTTGAAAGCAATGAGTTGTGGATAGCGTTTGTAGCTTGAAATCCTTCTGCTGGATGACTTATTTCTTGCTATTTATTTTAGTCCTATATTTATGTGCTCTGTAAAAAAAATGCACTGTTGCATCAGCAATGTGACCAGATTACACTGTGCCTGGGGGAAATCAACTCCAGTGTTTCTGAAAGGAGTAGTTTGACTTTCCCACTTCAAACGTGGAGCTCTGAGGGTTAATCCCAGGGAAGTCCAGAGCTGCCGGATCAAGCAGTGGTAAGGACCCTTCAGTAGCTTTGTTTTAAAGTGTTCAGTGTCTTCTGAAACTTCAAGGCAAGTGACTAATTAGGAAGCACCGATCTTTTTCCTGCTTATTTATTTTTCTGTGCTCTGATTTTTCTTTTCACATGCTAAAATGGAAATATCTACTAGAAATGTTTTTATCCTTTTTTTTTTTTTTAAATAGAGGCAAGGAATGAATAGAGACTATTTTTACAATCAAGTCAAGCTTGCAAATGTATGAAGTTCAAATGCTAAACCTTATCCTCCAAAACAGCAAGCATCATGCTCTTTATTCCCTACTTAACAACTGATTGGCAAAATCACTGGAGTCAGGTTTTGGTGCAGCAGTTTCTGAACTTCCAGCAAACTCATGCCAGCAGCACAGCTTGCTCGTCCAGGACCGCAAGGCATTCTCCAGGACCAGTGGGACTGTAGTGCACGAACCCAAGGCCTGATCTTGCAGACAGAGGCAAGCGTGTATTTATGAGTGAAAGGCTTTTATGCAACTATATTCATTTTTCCTCTGCAATATTCCCCATGTCTCACTTGAAAACTCAAAACTGAGAGACAATATTGTGCCCACTGCATGAGAAGGGAAAGGAGAAACTGTTTGTCCACTGATATTTTGCAAACCATGGAAACAGCAGCTGTCTGGTAGAGCTGGTGAAATGTCATGTGCTGTAACTAACCTCCAGCCTGACTGCTGACTTACGAACAGATTTTTCAATCTCTCATTTCTATCTCGACAGCATCCTTTTAAATAATTAGTTGTGATGAAGTATCAGATTTCAGAAAACAAAAAAATTTCATAAACAAATATCTGTCAAAGGTTGTTTGGGAAGGAACTGGATGTTCTTTGCCCTGCCCCATAGTTTTTTTCTCTTCCGTGTTTAAAATGTTCTTTCAGGCACAGAAAGTTATTTTTCCAGTTATGTGCCAGACCCTCTAACCACACTGGAGTAATATGCCTAAAAATATTATGCTTTTCGTAGCTGTGCAATTTTGACAAGTGCTGTATTTATTACAATCATTCATATTTTCTTAACATTTTATTTATTTCCTAAATAAAGCTCACTAACGTAAAAAAGGTTTGTGTATTATTTTAGCTGTAAAATCGGGAATTGACTCAGAAAACCTGGAGGTATGATGACAGCAGCTTCCTATAGCAACAGCCGAGTCCCGCTGCAAACCTCGCTGACTCCTACTGCAGTAGCACCAGGCAGGTTTATTTACACAGCACAGGGCCAGCTGTGCTGCCGCTGCCCGGTGACCCGGTGACAGCCAGCCCGTGCCCTGCAGACCCGAGGATGCTGACAGACAACCGAGAGGCGCGGTGATGAAGTGGCTCGCCTGTGGTCCTGCAGGGAATCTGTGGAAACTTTGGGAATGAACCCTAAAGTCTCTGCTCTCGTCTCAGTGCCAGAACAACGGGGTCATCATGTTGTTGCCTCTGGAAGTTGGTGCGTTTGTATGGAAGGAGTGTCACCCAGCAGATGGGGTTCTGACATGCTGGAAAATTGAACAAAGGGTTGTGAGGACCTCCTGAACGGAGCTGCGTCTTCAGTGTTGACCCGTTTAAGTGCTACTCCTCCCCAGGAGGCTGAGAGAAAGGAAAATGGGTCAGACAAATCCCCAGCATCGCCCCAGCCATGCAAAGAGGGGCTGGGAGGCTGCTGCCCCCCTCCCGCCTGTCCAGCTCGTGCCCAGCACAGCTCAAGGCCTCCAGCATCGCCCCCATCCCCGGCTGGAGCAGGGCCCCGAGCAGAGCGGGGTCTGGCGCCGGGAGGTGTGCGAGTGGCACCATCGGCCCCGCGAGCTGATTTCAGAGCCTCTGGCTGCTGCAGCCGGAGCAGAGCGGAGCGGGGAGGCCACTGATCTCCAGATCACTGCAGATTAAGACAGTGGCAGCTCTGCCTCGTTGCCATGGGAGTCGGAGCCCCTCCATACCTGGGTGAGCTTTCCTCAGCCCTCACTGCCAGGGGCGCTGCCTCTCCCGTGGGGATTCACCTGGCGGCTTTTATTGTAGGGGTCGGTGCCGTGGTGGGGGGGCGGCTGCCTCTGTGCTCTGCTCCCACTGGTTCTGTGAAATGCGTCCCGACAGAGCGGTTATCAGCCGCAAGTAAACGGGAGGGTTTTCCTTGGGTGTGACAGACAGAGGGGGGAAACGGTGAAACCGTGGGTGGCTGAGAGCTGGGGAAAGAGAAAGTGCGTGGGAGAGAAGACAGCACGTGTGTGCGGGAGAGGAGATGTGCTTGCAGGGAGAAGAAAAAATGTGTGTGTGTGTGCATGTGCAGGTGGAGGGCTGCAGCCAGCTGAGTGAGGGACCCGACGCCTCCATGCCTTTACCTAGCCTGATTCTACCACTAACTCCACTGATTTTGTTCAAATCCTGCAAGCAGGCAGTATTTCACTGACTGTGGGGCCCCAGTGCCACTCCAGCCAGGAGGTCAGAGCCAACGGGAGCACTGCAGGGAGGCAGAGGCCTCCCAGCTGGCCGGATGAGTACCCCAGGGAAAGGGCAGGATGCTCCGGAGCCCTGTCCCAGCGCAGCACTGTGTGGAGCCAGCTTTGGGGATGGTGCAGGCCTGGGTGGCAAAGGCCTGGGAAGGGGGGGAGGCAGTGCCTGGTGCCACTTGGTGCTGTGCAGCATCCCAGGGACACGACACAGACGAAGCTTTGCTCGTTTGCAGCAGGTAGGAGCCAGCCTTGCAGGAGGCAGAGGCAAGCTGAGCTGTGAGAGCTTGTGAAAGCAGCACGTTTGTCGCGCTGTGTGCACACAGCCACCAGTACACCCAGGTCTTCACTCTTTTTCATGTTGTCCCTGGAATAAAATGGGCTTTTGTCTTTTTTTTTCTTTTTTTTGGGGGGGGGAGGGGGGGAGTGGTATTTTCTGAGCTGAGCTCAGAAACTGCAGACGTGTACATAACATATCTGTGTCAAAATTATGTAACGGCTCCATTAATATAAACCTTGCACAGCTGTGAGAACACTTACAAGCTCTTCATGTCTTATGCAATTGCATGGAAGCACGCAAAGAAAGTTAAGCCTAAAAAAAATGATACGGATTAAATTCATACTAAATAAACAATAAAAAGACATGAAACCCGACGCCTAAATGCTCTTCCTTTTAAAGGCACAGCTGGCATAAAACAGCTGAACGTCGGATTTAACTACTCTCGTTCTAATTACAACCATACCTTTGTTTCAATGTGCCCTTTGGTAGATCGCTTTGCTCGGGGAGGGCTCGAACGAGAACCGACTCCCCCTGTGCCGCAGCGCGCGAAGCACGGCCGAGCATTACCGTGTCCGTGTGGAATGCGTTGAGCTGCGGCGCCTTCCAAGCACGGGGCTCCGCGGAGGCTCTCGCGTTCCTGGAGCAGCCTCCCCGATCCTCATCTCCAGGAACAGCCTCCCCGATCCTCATAGAATCATAGAATCATAGAATATCCCGAGTTGGAAGGGACCCATCTCCGAGGCCGTCAGCCACACGGCCTTCTTGATAAGGAGACGGATTCCCCTTTCTGGGACAGAAACTGGAATTGGAGAAATACCAAGACTTTGCTAATCCAAACCAGATCGCTTCTGCTGTGCAAATTGTCAGCTGATTTTTTTGGTCCTCAAATGATGAAAAAAAATAATAATAGAGAGTTCTAATGAGCTAAATTAGGATGGGTTGCTACATATTTAATGGTAAGGCTGGCAAAGAGTAGTAGTGCTTGTGTAGCTAGGATGGTCTAAAATAATCAAGGACAAGGTTTGTAGGGAAAGGTAGTATTTTTTTGAATTAACTAATACTAATAAAAAATAAAATAATAATAATAATAAAAAGACCTACTTTAACCCTTCTTCAGGACAGAAGCAGAACTTGCCATCTCGCACATGGCTGCTTTGAGCTTCCTTAACTTGATTGTGTTGGCCAGGGAGATATTTTGGAGCAAAGGTGGTGGAGAACTGGGGAGTAGAGGGAAGTGTTGGTCAAGGTTAATTAACTCAGTAGCCTCAAATTACATTTGTTGTGGCTACTTCTATCAGCATGAATGTGCAATATTTTAACAGCTGAACCTCCAGACGGAAACGGCACCTGGGAATTGTTTCGGGGAGCGTACGAGAGCTGTGCTGGGCCTCGAGGTCTCTGAGCACTGCAGCCCCACGCTGCACGGCCGCAGGAGGCTCCTGGGCAGCTGCAGGCAGCGCGCGTTGTTTCTGCAGATCCTATCTCAAAATCAGGCCCGGAGTTCATAGGCAGCTTCGTGTTTGGGTTTCCATTCAATATTCCTCGGCTTCGGTTTCCAAGACTACAAGCCAACATACAACCCCTCCTCCCACTCCTGTTTTCAAAGAAAGAAAAACACTGTGAAAAGAAGCCACCCAATTTCTGGGCAGTTTTCAAAGCGCCCTTGGAAGAAAAGCAGCGCTGGGAGCTGGGAGCTGGGAGCTGCGCACCCCGCTCTGCCCCTGCGAGCTCCCGGCCGGGACACGGCTGCAGGAGCCCCTCGGCCCCGGGGGCTTCGTCCAAGCGCCTTCCCCGCCTTTGCAAGCGCTGGGGATGATGAAAGGGTTCTGGGGACAAAACGAGGGAGGGGGGAGAGTAATTAACCACCAAGGCTTAATTCAAACCACTCTGCAAATGCTGTTTTTGTTTGGAGCTCCAATGGCGGGGAAGGAGCCGCAGCGACCTGCCGTGGCGCGAGCCTGGCTCGTCCGAGGGAGGCGGAGGGCTGCCGGGGCTCTGCGTGAGCCCGGGCTGTGCTCCCACCTCAGGGCCTCCATCCCTGCTCACTTGCTCCCAGAATGGCCCCGGCCCGCTGCTGCTGCTGCTGCTGCTGCTTTGCTTTAACCAGCGCCTTCCTCGCCTGGAGAGCAGCTCAGCATCCGCCGGGCTCGGCGTGCCAGGGTGCCGAGGGCTCTGCAGCCGGGCTGTGAGGGCGGCACAGGAATGTGTCGGCAGGGGCCGGGGGTCCCTCCACAGTGGAGCGGGTCCGGCATCGTCCCACCAAGGTCCCTGTGGCCCCGCTGGTGTGAAAGCGGCCGCTCAGCTGTGCCTGAGCCCCGCGTTGGGCTCGATGGGGTTGGCTCAGCAGAGGCACCCATGGAGAAACCAGGACAGATGCTCACGTGTGGCTGGACTGGTGTTCAGAAACAGAGCATCCACCTCAGATTCCTCTTTTATTCCTGTTATTTGGGACTTTTGTTCCAAGGCAACGTTAACGTGCTCTTTCCACTGGCAGGCCCTGGGCTTGGGGTGCCCTCTCCCAGGGTGGAGGGAGCTGCTGCATGCTGGAGGGGGCTTGTTGACGTTGTCCCCACTTGTTAACGGGGTGAGCGTGACCCAGGGCTCGATGCAGCTGTCTCACCGCCTGCATTTCCAGGACACTGTGAGGATAAGCCATGATGGTTGAGGAGTGCCTGAGAGCATCCCTGCCCGAGCACCACCAGGAGAGCGGCTGACAGCACGGCGCTGCCCTCCTGTCCCAAACCAGCTGCTTTTGGTCCAAACCAGCACCAGGCACTGCAGGAAGGTGAGCAGCAGTGTTTGTCCACGAGCAGGGTTATGGTGCCGGAGTTATTTTAATCCTGCCGTGACTCATGGCTAGCACACCATGATTCACCGCAGAGTTTGGTCGTTGGGCTGTTCTGAAGATGCGTCAGGTTCCCCGTGAAGGCACAGGATGGTGTTTCATGCAGGGAGAATGAGCTGCCAGTTTTTTTGGTTTCCTAAAGCTCTGCAAACATGGGCCCAGCCTTGGGCAATTGGGAGTAGGCACGGCACGGCATGGCACAGCATGGCATGGCACAGCACGGCATGGCATGGCACAGCACAGTGTGGCACAGCATGGTTCCTGGTCCCCAGAAGGACAATCCAGGACTATTTGGACTATTTCTGCATTTCTCAGTAAACCCTGAGCAGGGTCCCAGGTGCACTGCAGAGGTTGTGTTTGCCACTGTGCTCACGTCCAGGAGCTTTAAAATGAACTTGGCTTCATCTTGCCCTGCTCTCTGACATAGGCACTTTGGGGCCTGCAGCGCTGTGGGCAGGATATTTACTCGGGAGACAACACGGATTTACTGCTCGAGTTCTGGAAATCAGCCACCAGCACTCCTGCAGTGCCCCATGCGTGGCAGAACCTCTCAGGTTCGCACGAGCGGCGCTGCCTGCCTGCTGGGCCGGGTGCTCACAGCACGATGCTGGTGCTTTGTGGGGAAGTTTGAGCTGCAGAAAACTAACTCTAAGATGACAGAATTGTGCAGAGACCTTCAGGAGGCATCTTAGCACCGTGCCAACCCTGCGTGATGCGTAGGGGAGCAGCTCGTGTGTGGGGTGAACTTTTTTGCAGCTGTGCAATGAGCCCCAGTGTGGGGAAGCCGCCCTGCGGCGCTGCGCGGAGCTCATCGATTACAGCAATAAAATTCAGACGGACGCCGCTCGCGCTTGGCTCCGACCCTAAATCGGGAATCAGCTTCTCTGCTGTCTGAGCAGGCCTGAAAACATTTCTGTTTTGGCAGCACTCTCCGGCAAATAGCAAATCCTTCAGACTCCTTCTTGGCACCGGCCAAAGCATTTTTGCAGTGATGGATTTTCTCTGCTGAGATTCAGAGAAAAGCGACCCCCGGTTCTGGGAATCCCAGCAGCACGGGTTGTTCCCTGGCGCCGGCAGGGCAGCGCGGGGGGCACCCCTGGCCGCCCCCTGCCCGGGGGGCTCTGGGGGTGCCCCGGGGACCTCCAGGAGGGTGGGTGACGGCGGAGGGGCCCCGGATTGGGGCGGAGGAGGGGGGCACGGGGGGGTGGCACCTGCGTGGGGCAGCTGCAGGCACCCCACGGGCTGTGCGTGCACTGGGGGGGGGGGTGCTGCCTGCAGCGGGGGGGGGGGGGGGGCGCCGTGCCATGGTGTGCCGCGCTATGGTGTGCCGTGCCGACCCCCCCGTGCTGATCCGTGCCAGACCGAGCCGTGCCACGGTGTGCTATGCCACAGCGTGCCGGGCTATGGTGTCCCGTGCCGTGCCGTGCCCTGCCGACCCCCCCGTGCCAAGCCGCGCCACACCGAGCCGTGCCCGTCCACCCCGGTCCCGTCCACCCCGCGCCGTGCCGAGCCGTGCCAGGCCGAGCCGAGCCCTGGGAGGCGGCGGCGGCGGCGGCGGCGGCGGAGGCGGCCCCGCGCTAATTGCATAATTGGGACGTCAATGCCCGCGGGAAGCGCGGGAAGATGGCGCCCCGCGCCCTGCCCCCGCCGCACGCCGCCGCTCCCCGCCGCGGCCCCGGCGGCCCCCGGGCGGGCGGGCGCTGACCCGGCCCGGCCCGGCGGCGGCGGCAGAGGGGCGGCGCGGCGCCGAGCGGTAAGGGCACGGCACGGCTCGGCTCGGCTCGGCGCGGGGGCGGCCGAGGAGGGGGGAGCAGCCCCGGCGGGGCGGGAAGGGGACGGGGCGGCGGGACCGGGAGGGACGGGACGGGACGGGACGGGACGGGAATGGAATGGACGGGGATGGACGGGAATGGACGGGGATGGACGGGACGGGGATGGGGGGGACGCGACGGCGCCGCAGCGCCTTTGAATGAGCCAATGGCGGCTCCCCGCCGCTGCCCGCCGCTCCCCGCCGCCGCCCGGCAGGTGCCGCCGGGGCTGGGGGAGCCCGACGGGGGGGACCGGACGGGGCGGCCCGAAGCGGCCCCGCAGTGGTCCCGCAGCCCCCCGCGTTGGGCTGGGGCTGGGGCTGGGGCTGGGGGCGCAGCTCGGGACCCCCCGGCTGGGCGCTGACACGCGGCGGCGGGCGGGGGCCGCTCGGGCCCGGGGGGGGTCCCCTCGGTTCGGCCGCTGCCGGCGCTGAACGGGTGGCACCGGGACCGCACCCCCGGGGGGGGTGGGGGGGGGGAAGCGGCTTGGGGCTGGTTTAGGGGTGGCTCAGAGCGGTGCAAGAGGAGCTGCAGGGAGGCGCAGCTGCCGGGCACAGCCTCTTTGCCTCTTCGCTCCAAGCCCTCGCAGGGAGCGGAGCCCGGTGGCCGGGTTTCACTTGCTGGTTGTGGCTCCCCGCTCCTCCGGCTTGGGAGCTTGTAAAACTGCACGGCAACTGTCAAGTAAAATTCACGTTAAATTTAAAGCTGCAGATCCTCAAAGGCACCCTCTGCAGGACGTGCTGCACTCACGGAGCAGCTCAGGGCTGAGGACAATCAGGGTCCCCTTACCCCTGCTGGACAGTGGCGAGGACTGAGGCTGCTCTGGCTGATTTCACATAGATTACCATGGCTGAGCCCAGCTCATCCCTGTTGGTTTTGTGGGCTCTGAGCACCCGCTGCAGGGGCTGAACTGTCCACAGGCTCGGTGCCCCCGGGCAGAGCCCCCCGTGGAGCCGAGCACCTTGCCCAGCCGGTGGGTGCCTTGTATCACGGCGCGGTGACGAGCGGCTGTGTCCCTCCCAGGCTCTGCTCATGGAGAACGGCAAGCTGAACCCCATCATCCGCGATGTCTACGCGGCCACTGGCCGTGTCCAGCAAGCGCCAGCCGCTGCCTCCGCGCGGAGGGGCGGCAGCTGCAGGGAGCTCATGGTCAAGCTGACGGAGGGGCAGTACGTGCTGTGCCGGTGGACCGATGGGCTCTACTACCTCGGAAAGATCAAAAGGGTAAAAGGGGTACTCAGAAAGGGAAAGTGGGTGCCCAGAAGGGAAAGTGGGCATCCAAAGAGTAGCTGGTGCAAGTGCCATTCCCTGGGGTGGCTCGCAGAGTTGCTGGCCTGGGCTGCAATGTCTTTGGTCATCGGGGCTTTTTGGGTTGACATCACCTGGGTATCACCCCCAAAACCTGCCTTCCCGCAGCTCTCAGTCAGGGCAGTCAGTGGGGGAAAACAGGAAAGTGCTGGAAATGGGAGTGGGGGCTCACTGGATCTTCCCACTCTGTTCCCGCAGGTGAGCGGCTCCAAGCAGAGCTGCCTCGTGACATTTGAGGACAACTCCAAGTACTGGGTCCTCTGGAAGGACATCCAGCATGGTGAGTGCCACCCCGTCCTCCCCTGCTGCCAGCATCCACTTCCCTGCCAGTTTCAGAGCAACATGGGGCGCAGGAGCCTGGTGCTACAGGCAGTTGTGCAGGGATGTGGCTGTGCCCTGTGCATTTCTGACCCTGCCGTCCTTATTCCATAGCCGGCGTCCCTGGGGAGGAGCCCAAGTGCAACGTCTGCCTGGGGAAGACGTCGGGGCCCAGGAACGAAATCCTCATCTGCGGGAAGTGTGGGCTGGGTGAGTGCGGGCACATCGCCCTGCTTTTGCTGCATCCCACGCACCTCCGCCCCGGCACCGTGGGTCCAGCCAGCCTGGCGGTGCTGATGCTGAGCCCTCCCGTAGGTTATCACCAGCAGTGCCACGTCCCGGTGGCAAGCGGCGGCGAGGGCCCGCTGGGGACGCCGTGGTTCTGTCGCCGCTGCATATTTGCCCTGGCCGTGCGGGTGAGTGGGGCTGCCGGGGGTGCCGGCTGCGTCTGCCGGCCGCCCTTGGTGCGGCGGTGCAGGATGCGGCCCCCCCGAGTGGCCGTGCTGACCCCCATCCTGCTTGGTCCTGCAGAAGGGGGGTGCCCTGAAGAAGGGAGCCATCGCCAAGACGCTGCAAGCCGTCAAGATGGTGCTGTCCTACAACCCCGACCTGCTGGAGTGGGACTCCCCGCACCGGACCAACCAGCAGCAGTGCTACTGCTACTGCGGGGGCCCCGGCGAGTAAGCA
Source organism: Cygnus olor (assembly GCF_009769625.2). Lineage (NCBI taxonomy): Eukaryota > Metazoa > Chordata > Aves > Anseriformes > Anatidae > Cygnus > Cygnus olor. The sequence continues at coordinate 9,517,714 of NC_049187.1, read as the reverse complement.
CCCTGCCTGCTGGGAGGGCTGTCCCGCAGAGTTTAATGTGCAAAAACATTTGCAAAACCCAGATGGGGTCAGGGTGGGGATTTTTCCTCCAAGAGACAAATCCCCAGCTGGGGGACCATTCCCTGAGGCTGGTGGCTTTGCTGCCCGCTCTGTGTCTGCGATTGGGAGGCACCGTTTGCCCCCACCTCCGTGGCCATGGACGATGCCTCTCACGGCCAGATTTCATCTCCCTGGCTGGGGATGCCGGGGTGGTGGCTGCCACTTCCACTGCCCTCACTGTCACCCAGCTCCTCTCCCTCCCCAGGTGGTACCTGAAGATGCTGCAGTGCTACCGCTGCCGACAGTGGTTCCACGAAGCCTGCACCCAGTGCCTCAGCGACCCCATGATGTTCGGAGACCGGTACGTCCTGGTGTCCCGGGGTCCCATCTGCGTCTCCTCCAGCTGGCTGTGGCACTGAGGCGGGTGCTGCTGCAGTCCCGTGCTGGGGTGGGGGGAGAAGGGGTGGCCCTGTCCGTTGAGTCCCGCTCTTCCTGGTCACAGTCACCTTCGGCACCCAGCACTACTCATCCCTAGGCCCCCATCCCTGCGAGGATGATCCCACCCCTCCTTATGTGCTCCGTCCCTGCTGTTTTCCAGGTTCTATGTGTTTTTCTGCTCCGTGTGCAACCAGGGACCTGAATACATCAAGCGCCTGCCCTTGAGATGGTAAGGAACGGCCCCGGCTCCTTTGTGACATGTTGGGGTCCCCGCTGTGGGGTAGCTGTGGGACACAAGGCTCACTGGTGCCTGGTGCTGCCAAGCCCTCGCCTTGGGGCCAGCCCCAGCGCCGGATTTTAGCAGTGCAAGTTCGTGGAGCATCTCCCACACAGTGTGCTCCAAACCTGCTGTGTTATCTGGGAGCCAAAGCACACATTTGCCAGAAGATAATTGCAAAAAGCAATTAGGGGACGCGTCATCAAATTTTGTGATTAAATACAAGCTTATATGGTACCGTATAGTGCACCTTGGTGGTCCAAAAGTGCTTTATAAAATATACTGACAGTGCCAGCAGCGCAGCTTTTCCTTGCGGATGCGTTGGTGGTGCGAACAGGCTGTGGGGATGCTGCAGGGAGCAACGCAGGGTAGCAGGCTGGGTGAGGGATAAGGGAAATCCTCCAGGATATGTTGCTTGGCTTTCATTTTTGGAGACGCAAGTGTAAAGTCCCACAGGAGAGGCGGTTTTGTAAACAGTCTGTCTTCATGTGAGTAAGAGCCATCCTGCTCCTGTACTTGACTGCAGCAAGAGTGTGTGGCTGGAGCTTATTAAAACACCAGAAGTCTGGGTGTTTGTCCTGGGAGCAGCATGTCCTTGAGCTCCTGGCCTCAGGGAGCTTGCTTTTTGGGAATGTCCCCGTCCCTGAGGTACAGGTGTGCTGTCCTTGCTGCTGCAGCGTCCCCCAGGCTGTGCTCTGGGCCATCACGCTTCCCACAACTGTGGTCCCGTAACCCATGAGTGGGCTGGGGATGGCATTGCACCGGGAGCAGGCTGCTGACCCCTGGCCTTGGTCACTCCCACAGGGTGGACGTCGTCCATCTCGCCCTCTACAACCTGGGCGTGCAGAGCAAGAAGAAGTACTTCGACTTCGAGGAGATCCTGGCCTTCGTGAACCACCACTGGGACCCTCTGCAGCTTGGAAAGGTAAATGTCCACGCTTGAGCCGAGCTGGGGGGCAGCAGCGCGAGGGAGAGCTGCTGCTGGGGCGGCAAGTCAGGGCTGGCTGTTCCCAAAGCCATGGTCAGGGGGACCGGGCCTTCGCTGCGGTGGCTGGAGCTGTGATGCTGGGGCATGTTGGACGGTGAAGGGCAGTGTCCACGGTGAAACTGGGGGCAGCGAGCTCTGCCCCGGGTTTTGTTTGGCTGCCGACCCGGAGGTGTGTTGGTGTGTTTCTTGTTTGCGAAGGGCCAGAGCTTTGGAAGTGCTGACTTTGTAGGGTGGGTGACTGTGGGGAGAGCACAGGGACACAGGTGACAGGTGGCCAAAGGGTGGAAGGGGACAGGTCCACGTGTCAGTGGAGCCATGGTGCTGGCAGTCCTGCCCTGATGAGCGTGGGCATCTCCACAAAATCCTGTGTCATGGCATGGACCTGAAGGAGCCCACAGCCTTGCTCATCCCCACAGCACTTGGCCTGGGGAGCTCGTGCTCAAAGCTTGCTTAATCGACTTTGTGATGGGATTTTCCTGTTTGTGATGTAGCTGACAAGTTTCCCAGTCAGGGCTGGAGCTGGGAGCCGCGATAAAAGTGAGGCGTGTTGAACTCCGTTACGCCGCCGGCATGGTTTTGCTTCCCTCGCTTTCTGCCGAGGCAGCCGGCGTGCGGGTTCCCCCGTCTGTTCAGTTTTTGCATAACGGCTGCAAAAGCACTGAGCCCGGCCTCTCCTCTGCCCCTGCAGCTCACCGGCACCCCCGTGTCCGAGCGAGGCCCCCACCTGCTCAACGCCCTCAACAGCTACAAGAGCAGGTGAGCCCTGGGCATGGCCTGGGGGGCACAGGGCCAGGGGGATGCAGGATGCTCCTGCCCGCCCAGGCTGAGGGCTGTTTCCTCCCCAGGTTTCTCTGTGGGAAAGAAATCAAAAAGAAGAAATGCATCTTTCGCCTGCGAATCCGCGTCCCGCCGAACCCCCCCAGCAAGGTGCTGCCAGAGAAAGCCCCGGGGGCGGGCGAGAGCGGCTCCTGCGAGCTGAAGAAGAGAGGAAAGGGCAAATACGTCCACAAAGAGAGGTGAGCGATGAAAGGTGCCCGGGACCCCCAGCGTCAGGGTCCCACAGCCTCATCCCTCCCCCCCTTACCTTGCAGCTTGCTGCCGCGGCAGCTCCAGCAGCAGAAGCGGCGAGCGGCGCGGCGGAAGCGGGCTAAGTTCCTGCTGGAGGACGCCATCCCCAGTGTGAGTCCTGCGATGCGCATCCCTGGGTGGGGAGAGCTCCTATCCCTCACCCTGGGGCTGTGTGAAGCCCACTGGGTGCTCTCGGGCTGTGGGAGGGAGTGAGGTGGAGGCTGGGCAGAGGGTACTGAGCCCGGGTCCTGGGCCATATTGAGGGCACTCGTTTTTGCGGTGCAGAGCGACTTCACCTCCGCCTGGAGCACAAACCATCACCTGGCCAGCATCTTTGACTTCACACTGGATGAAATTCAGAGCCTGAAGAGGTGAGTGCTGCCCAGCCAGGTTTGAAGCCCAGGCGCAGAGTCCCTGACTGGGTCCCCTGTGGGAGCCTTCCCCTGTGTGGGACTGGGGCCGACGCTGCCTCCCCTCCTCAGCGCCAGCTCGGGACAGACCTTCCTTTCGGACGTGGACTCCACAGACGCCGCCAGCACCTCAGGCTCGGCCACCACCAGCCTCTCCTACGAGTCCAGGTGAGGGCTGTGCCCCCCTCACCCCCTTTCCAGAGGGGTCCCAGTGGCACAACTGGGGACAGAGGAGTGAGGGGCTGCTGCCTGTCCCTGGCAGCACCCTGATGCCCTCATCCCCTGCCCTGTCCCCCTCTCTTGTAGCCGGAGGACAGTGGGCAGCCGCAAGCGGAAGCTGGCCGTGCCGGCCTACACCTCGGCAGGGGCGAAGCGTCGAGGCGGGGAGGCGGGCGGGCGCCCAGCCGGGGGCACCCCCGAGGGCAGCGAGGTGGCCTGCGGCCCCGAGCGACCGGACGATGGCATCGACAGCCACACCTTCGAGAGCATCAGCGAGGACGACTCCTCGCTCTCGCACCTCAAGTCGTCCATCAGCAGCTACTTCGGGGCGGCGGGCCGGCTGGTCTGCGGCGAGAAGTACCAGGTGCTGGCGCGGCGGGTGACGCTGGAGGGCAAGGTCCAGTACCTGGTGGAATGGGAAGGCACGACCCCCTACTGAGCCCCCTGGCCCAGATTCCTCTCCCGGACCAAACGTTGGAAGTCTGGGGCATGGTGAAGCCCCTGGTGCGTTGCAGAGGAAGAGGCACTGGCACCACCATGGCCGGGGTGGGCTCAGAGCCCCCTGTGTTTGGGGTCCTGGCTGCCCGGAGCCATGAGGGGTGCAGGCAGCATCCAAACCTGCACTGCTGTGGGGTGAAACCTGCAGCCTTTCTATTGTATTTCATTGACAATTGTTACTTTATTGGCTGTGTATACGCAAAGAGAGACGCTTTCCTGCTTCAGCCTCTGGCCAAGCCAGAGGCACCGCCGCAGCGGCGGGGGAGCAGTGAGCGGCTCTGGTCTTTCCTGGAGGGTCCCCGGGGTGCTGCCCCTTGGCTGTCTGTCATGCAGGCAGGCTTCTTGGGATCTCCTGGTGCACTCCAGTGTCACCACATCCACGCCTTAAACAGCAGCCTCGAGGGGGTCTGGGTGCCAAGCACCTCTGCTGTCACGCCGAGGAGCCCGACGGCCTGGCCCTGTGCCCCCAGGAAATGGTGGGTGACTCTCGTGGCAGCTGTTGCATGGGGTTTTCCTTCTCATCCCGAATCCATTTGTTCGAGGAATGCGGTTTGTTCTAAGCGAGGGGAAGGTGCCCTGTGAACAGCCCACATGCAGCGCTTTCGCGGACATGCGTGGCGGCCCTCATCCTGCGGCTTGCACCGTGTGCGGTGCTGTGGCCGCTTCGTTTCCCTGGCCTGACAATCATGTCTTGGAACTGATCAGCCAAAACACATGCTCTTGCCTTAAACCACAGCGGGCACCGCCCGGACTGGAGCCAGAGGCCTTTATTCTTGCAGGAAACCCTGTCCTGCAGGTGCCAAACCAGCAGACAAACCAAAAAGGCAGAAGAGAAGAGAAGAGAAGAGGGGGGGAGACAGCACTGGGGCGTTCCCCCGCTGCCCCCATTCCCGGGGAGGGCACACACAGGCTGTGCCTCGCTCGCTGTTACTCGTGCGGGGTCGGTTCTTGCAACGTGGTTTCTCTTCTGACAGAGAACCAGCACCCCCTTCTTGTCTAAAGCAATACTGTCATGTTCAGGAGCAAACAGTTGTCTTTTTAAAAAAAAATCTAATATCAGACATACCTGTTAGATTTTTTTTCTAAGATATTTTTATGTGTATTTAATGTTGCTCTCCTCTCTCCCCTACCACCACTGTGGCTGCCCCACGGTGCGGGTGAGCGGTGTGGTCCTGCTCTGTCCGCATGCCCTGTCCCTGTAGCATCAGTGTTTGTACATGTGCTTTTGTGATCTACCAGCCGGAGGATGAATTGAAAAGGTTGTTTTATTGAAGAAGTACCTAAACTGCTCACCACGTGGCTGGGTGGTGCACTGTAAAGACGCAGAGTGAGGTGAGGCATGGGGCGCAAGGTGTCTTGCTGCCTCCCCTCCAGTAAAGGCAAAAATCCACCGGCGTGACCAGCACTAGAGAGCAGGTGATATTTGCAAACCGGAGGCCAAAGCATAGTCCTGGAAAAATAAACTGCTGCTTCAGCTACTGCCACAGCAAGGTGGTGCAGGAGGCTGGCGGTTGGATGGGGAGGTGCCCGCATGGCTCAGGCCAGGCATGAGCTGCTTCAGCTGCTGTGCTGTGAGCCTGAATACTGGGCACAACAAGTAAAAGCCTTTTAATTCCCTTCTGATGAGTTACCCAGTGGTCTGCTTGGTGGAGATGCTGCTGGCTGCTGGTGCAGCGTATGGCTGGGACACGAGGCTCTGCCCAGCTCCAGCCACAGAATGGTTTGAGCCAAGCAGGGTCAGGCGAGCTTGGGGAGAGGCTGCTGGCACCATCGAGGTCTGCACCCCAGCTTGCTGGGCTGGGACGGGCCTCTGGGGAGCCCCTTGTCTTGAGAGGCATCGCTGGCAGGCCCCCCATGCCTGGCAGGGATGGGTGCAGCTCAGCCGGGTCCCTCCCCATCCTGCCAGCGTTGGTTGCCGGAGGAGCGCTAGCAGTATTTCCCTTTCATGAGTGCCTATGAAGCCTTATTATTGTCTGAGTTGCTGCCCTGGGGAGGGGCTGGGGGCTGCCAAGAGCCATTCTGGGGCCAAGCAGGTTTATTCCCATGGGATGTGCCAAGGGGACATCGTGCACATGGGTGCACCCATGCTGTGGTGGCCCCAGCTCAGCAGCTCCTCTCCCTCTCTCCCTCTCCTCTCGCAGAGAACTGAATGTGGAGCCTTTAAAAATATTTTTGTTCCAGAATATATTTTGCATTAGTTGTAATAGATATTATAATGACTCTGTGCACCTTCTAAAGATTTATGATTTCAGGTTGCTGCTTGTAATAACCAACTCTTGTTATATCCAAGTTGTAATTAATATGTCTGATGTACAATTAAAAAGTCTTTTTTGTAACGTCACTGGTTCTTTGTGGTACCAGGATTACTGAGTTTGGGCAGCTGTGGGCTGGGGGTCAGTGCTGCTGCTTTCTTCATGTGCTTTGCTCTTTTTCTTTTTTTCCCAGACAAAATACCCATCTGGGATCCTGCCGCTCCTGACTTAGCGCTGGGAAGTTTCCTGCTCTCAGAGCTCAGCCCATTTTCCCTGTTACCTTCTTTCCCACACCTGCTACCCCTGATAGCTGATGGGTCCATGCAAACCTGTGGCCCAACACCTTCAAGGCTCCCTGTACCACTTCTCCACTGCCTGAGATGAGCAGGTCGGAGCCAGTGGAGCACGGTTTGGCATCAGGCTGCGGGGAATCACTGCAGAGCCCCAAGGGACCCTCCTGCCCTGCTCACTGCAACGACTCGTGCAGCTGCGCAGGTAGGAACACGCCTGTTTATTCCTTTCCCTGTCACATAATTGACTTGGTTTTGGTTCATAAGTTACATCCAATTATGCTTCATGAGCATCTTTTTACAAGGCTAAACTTGGCCTGGGTGGAAAGCAACTGTCCAGGCACAGGTGGGGGATGCAGTGCCGGGGCTGCACGTCCCTGCAGCCAGGCGATGCCCTGCTCCGGCTGGCACCTGGCTTCCCTGAACTGGCAGCGGCTTGGCCCAGCTCAGCAGGAAGGGCACTGTCAGTGTGTTATGCTCACTGGGGCTCCTGGCAAGTGCCTGCAGCCTCTGGACAAGTTTGCTCTCTGCTTGGGTTTTGTCAGACGAGCCAGCAGGCTGGATGACAGCAGGAGAGGGTGTGAGCCAGTGCCTCGCGGGGTGCCCGGCCACATCCTGTGGCTGGGGAAGCGGGAGGCAGAGCGGTGCAGATGCTGCGACAGCTGCTGCAGCGGAGCCAGGGAAGGGTCTCAGGCGCAGGCTGCAGGATGCCTGGGGGCTGCCAGGCCACGGCCACCACCTGGCTGCTGGGGGCCTGAAACATCCCCAGGTGCCTTGGGGTCTTGACGTGAGCACCTCTGGGTATCCGTGGCAGCGATGCTGCAGCCCCTTGGTGCCCTTCCCTGCTGCCCCCAGGCTCGGTGCTCCCTGCAGCACAGCGTCTGGCCAAGGAGGGGACATTTCTAGTGCAAATGAAATTCCCAGTCCCAAGCTTCTGTGCCGTAGCAAGCCCGCAGGGATTCAAGCTGCCTCCCTGTGTGTGCCTGCACAGGGACACCAGCAGGACAAAGCGCATTTTGTCGCGTCTCCCCGAAAGCAGGCTGGTTTCTGCACTTTTCCTTTAATCCCGTGGGACGTTTTCTTCTATCCATTTGAGGTAGAGAGGGTTTCCTTGGTCAATAGGCAGACTGATGACTTCAGGAATTTCAAAGGGGTGGATGGATCTGAAGTGGAACCAGATGCAGAGAATGGAGTCACGGACCCATCCCCGCGGCAGGAACAGCCCCGCGTCGGCTCGCAGGCGCAGGAAGCAGAGGTCTCTGCTCGCAGCGGCACGTGTCAGCCGTGCCCCATGCGTCCCACCAACTTCAAAGCACCCGCCTCTCCTTTTTGCCATGTGAGAACTTTGCTTTGGGTTTGGGGTTTACCACAGCCAACAGCTGACTGCCAGGGGCCCTGGCTGTGCTCAGCACTCGGCGCTGGGGAGGGCAGGATCCTGCCGGGAGGCAGCCGGGCAGTGACCTGCGCGAGCAGGAGGAGAAGCTCTCCTTGCTCCCAGTGCCGAGAGGCTGGTTGGAGCCCAGCAGCTGATACTCCTGCCAACCCGTTCTGAGCTGATGCAGTGTCTGGGTTTTTAGGGCTCGCAGGGTACATCCAGCAGCACTTGAAACCCTCCTGGGTGGGACCCGGCTCGGGGAGCCTGAATCCCAAAGCCCAAGCATGAGATGGCAGCGTACCTTAGATGGAAACCCCATGCTCCCCAGAGCCAGAGCCTCACCTGATGTAGTTGGACAATTCACCTATTTTGGATGTCCTTGTTTTCACTAACTGCAGAGAGTAAAAGAAAAAAAAATTAAAAGGGAGAAATAAAGGGAGGGAGCAATCGCACATGCACAGCCCCAGTGCACCCGGTCAGCACTGGTGGTGCGACAGGAGCAACCCTAGGCTCTGCCCTGGGTCTGCCCCTATGCACCAGGTCAAGGGGCTGAGCCGAGCTGTTCCCCCTTGCCATGCCTGCAGGGGAGTGCTTGGGGTCCCTGAGAGCCATCCCAAATCTCAGGCAGGTTGATGCCACCCTCCCCAAAAACACCCTGCAGCCCCTTTTGGCTTGGGCTCTCTGGGACGTTTTTTTTTTTTTTTTTTTTTTTTTTTTTTTTTTGTGACATAAGGAATTGTTACTTACCAGCAGTATTTCTGTGGATTCTTCCAGTTCCCCTTTCCAGAAATACCTATATTTAAAAGAAAAGAATAATCAGCAAATACAGCTATGGGTGCAGCCATGCTGCTCCCCCTGGGGGGTTCAGTTTTCCTGCTTGGTGCTATCTGCACGTATCCCCTAAAAATCTGCTGTACTTGTGACCGAGCACCCCGGGTTCCCAGACCAGACCCATGTCGCTGTGCCAGGCTTGAGGTTGCTGGGGGCAGCAGGACAAGGCAAGGTGAGGGGCTGGGACCGGGGCCAGGGGCTGTGATGTGGGCACCTGGCTCCCCTCTTCCAGAAGGGACAGACCAGGAGCGCTCCTGCCGGCTGTTTTGGGGCTTTGCTCCCTAACTTCTCTAAAACAAGGGCAATCCCTTTGCATGGATGGCTGAGGATACCTACAGTGCCTGGCTGGCTTTATTCTGAGGTAAAAGATACCGTTCTTCCTTCCTGAAGGTGCTGCTTAATATTGCAAAAGCCTTTTCTGGTCCCTATCCTAGCTTCTTTTTAGGTTGTCTACAAACAGGAGCTGCGTCCTCAGGACCACAAATCACCCTGCTAGGTCTCCGTAGCTAAGTAACCAAGAACTAAGTGGTCCCCGCTGGCAGTCAGAGCATCTGTGGTCCTTAATAAGCTCAGTGCACTTTGCACGGGTGAGGATCATCTCAGCCACCCCCAACAACAACCAGAACCAGCAGCCTCCTGCCAAGTGCCTCCTTGCCCCAGGAGCCTCGGGGGGCCTCCTCCTTCTCCCCAGCGGCCCGGGGTTTGCCTCCTCCTTTGGGAATCCCCAGCCCAACTTACAAGGCCGAGCTCTTTGGCAGGATGTTCACGTAGGCAGCCAGTCTCTTGTCCATGATGCCCCTGGGTGAAACAGGAGGGAGTTAGTGCCTGCCCCCAGCCGTGACACCCGGGGCTTGGATGGAAGCTGAGGGGTTTGTCTCCCAGCCACGTATATATGCTGTCAAGCTATGCTTCTTCCTTGCAGAGCGAACTAAATGTGGAACTTGTTAATTTAACAACATCATGGGTTTTCTACCCAAAATGTCCTAGAAATCCGAAGCCTAAATAAACTCCTTCCCCCCATGCTTCCTCCTTTAGTTGTGGGCTGATTTATTGCAGAGCTGCTTGGTCTGCTAGCTCAAGTGGTATTTAAGTGATTAAAGAGTATTGAAGCAACCTCAGGGTGGATTTTTGGAAGAACTAGGTCAAATGTTGTATTTGCTGACCACAACAATGTCTGGGCCCTTCTGTCGGTGGTGGCAGCCTCGTCCCTCCTGCAGGCGCCTCTCACAGGCGCTGTGCTGGTGCCTTCACCTTTCTTTAACACTGGCCTTGCCGGGGATTGTTCTGTACCAAGGGCTTGAACAGTGCAAACGTTGAACTACTAGACAATCTTGAACTGCAGAGAAGCTGACAGTTATTAGATATGGGAAGGCTCGATTCAACACCCTGCAAAAAGTAACCCTTAGTGAGCTAAGAATTGAACCCATTCTGATTAACTACTGCTTCAATCCTTACATTCAGGTTATGGTACAGACTGAAGGTGATGACAAAACAAAGCATAAGAAATCTTAGCTTTCAAAAAGACATTATGAACTGTAAAAACGACAGACTTGGTCAGTGGCCAGTGTGCTGCAGGAGACGAGCAGAAGACAGCCCGGCGGGGTGCTAATGTGCAGTTGCATCATGTATTGCAATCTGGCCTCTGACCCAGAAGGAAAGCTGAGCTCTTGTCTGAACGTGTATTAGCTCTCTTGCACATCTGTGTTAGCGGCCTGCCCTCTCTGTCCTTTTGCAGCACTTCATACCTTGCCCAGGTGAGCCTGTGGGGTGCAGGAAGGCAGCGGGAGCAGCCCTGGAGCTGCAAGGAAGCAGCTCTTCCCGTGGCTCTTACACAGCCTTGCCACTGCAGCAGTGACTCTGGTCATGACGATGATCTTTGGGATCTCGAGTGGTCTCCAGAATTTTCCTCGTGGTCTGTGGCTGCCAGCTGTTGTGGTGGGGAGGCTCTGGGGAAGCGGCAGTGTGGCCGGTGGATGGCTGAACCCTCGGCAGCACTGACGCCACAGGAGGAACCCTACAGCAGCGCCGTCAGAAAGTCACAGGATGGGTAAGTCCCTGGCAGTGCTCCCACAAACCCAGCAGCACCCAGAGACACCTGGGGAGGGGACCAGTAAGTTCACTGGTGCACGGCCACAGCTCAGTCACCGGTTGGGTTTCACGTCAAAGCCTGGCAAGGCGGTGGAGCTGGGCGTCCCTCTGCTGAGGGGCCACGGCCTGGGAGGACAGCTGTCCCCGCAGGCCCGGGTTGTTTGCTCTAACCACGTGTAGTCAGCACGAGTCATTTAATGCTTGTAAAGCATCTTGAGTTAATCTGTGGACCAACAAACTGCAGCAGCGCACGGAGATATCCCCGCTGCATTTATCATGTAAGACACATGGCACAAATCACTTTGTTTTGCCATCTGCAACTTCCAAGCCACTTGAGCACAGGAGCCTTTTCGATTTGGGTGAGTACCTCCTAATTACTTCTGCTTTGCCCCAATAAATGGTGATCTTAACCGATATCTTGAACTTTGTTCCAGCAAGCTGAGCGGAAACGAGCAGCCACCATGGTAACGGGAAACATTATAAGAAGCTGAACGTGGTCTGTGGAAAACGTCTGCATAATAGATGATATCTTTGGGTTGGGTACTTAATGCGTGTTTCTTTGTCCCTGCCTGACTAAACTATAGGCTCTGAAATGAGACAGATAAAATATTAATAAGCAGAAAAGCCAAGAAAAAGATACACACGAGTCTAAGGCAGAGCCAGAGGCTCATGGGCTGCTCAGGTGTTAGATGAGCTACGTGAGATGCAAGAGGCTGCACTGTCCAGCCCAGAGGGGCCAACTTCTCATAGCAGGCACAGGGGAGAGGCTGGATCTCCTGGGTGGGCCAGGGCTCTCTTCTGAGGATTTTAAGTTATCTCATCCAGATAAACTGGGTTAGAGATGGTGCAAATGAACAAGCCAGGCGCTGAATTTTACCTATAGCTAGTCTGCTTTCACAAACCCTGAACTTTTCCTTAAAACCAGCAGACAATTTCTTTGCAGTCTGATCCTTCAAAGTAATTGCTCTTCCATTGAGCAACATGAAGGAAGAATAGACATGACAGTACCAGGAAAAAGGTGGGTGGGAAAATGAACGTAGAAGCCCTGTGTCATCCTTTACAAATGTTACTCATTCCTACAAATTCCAGAACAAAAGAAAAATTACTCAACCAGTAAAAATGCAACCAGAGTACATAAATCTCAGCAATGGGGTGTGATTTATTTCCTCTCCCTTCCCTGCACGATAATCATCAAAGAGTGGAAAACTTTTGCAAAGCCGTTAAGATTAAACATTTTCAGGAACTGAGGGATCTTTTCAGCAGTCACGTACAGTTACTCATTTATTCAGAAGACATCCAGCAGTATAAATATAATTCTAGTTGAATTTCTTAATACAGTTAAAGTATTTAAGGTGACACAAAATCCCTTTCAGTAGCCGGTGAGCTCCTGAATGGCTGCTTGGGAATGGTCAGCTATTACAGAAGACAGGGAGAGTTTTTGGCAAGCAGGAGCGCAGCAGGAAAAACAGCTCACAGGAGGTGTTGCAGGAAACTTAATGGTCCATCATAAACATTTCCCCAGTCAACACAGTTTCAGTAATTTGAACAAACCATCTATTGAGTCAGGGACTGACGGCTATGTGGAAAAACTGCATGCAAAACATCATGCAATGCATGTCATACACTGAAAGAGGAAAAAAAATCAAGGTAAAGCCCTCATTCCTTGAAGTTTGTTTGGTGAACAGTGTGCAGGCTTTCAGGTGGTATCTCACAAGCGCCTGCTCTGTGTTTTCTGTGGACCACTTCTGATTTTATTTATTATGTTAGTGCACTGTGCTTCATCGCTCTCCATAAACGCTTAGCCTGGAATTTAACTGTGTTGTTCAGAGAAGAAGAAAGACTATATAGCCCATCAGAGAACATGGGGCTGGGGCTTCATCCATCTGAGGACCCAGAGATTTAGGGCCATGGCTTTAAAACTGATCTTGAAAACAAAAGGCAATGGAATAAATTAAGAATTAGCTTGATGTGTTACTGTGGCACTGACTTCAGAGGTAATTGTCAGCTTGCTTTTAGAAAGCACAGCTCTTGTTAAGTGGATATGTGATACAGAGAAAGAGAACGAGAGGGAGTATAGGAGAAAAGGAACACTTTTTGGGCAGAAATGTGAAACCCCTAAACCAGCAGAGAAGCGCAGCTCCTCTCAAGGGACAAGGAAAAGCTTTATTCCACGAAAAGCTGCTTTCGAATAATTCAAGCAGACAAGCAGGGGAAATTTCTCTGTACCTTGCAATATCCTTGGCAATCTGCTCATTGAGACAGTTGATGAAGGCAATGGAGTGGGTCCCAGAAATGTAGCTGCCAGTGACGGCAGCGTGCATGTGGAGAGCAAGACTTCTCAGCACTGGATACATCAGTAAAGACAGAGTCATCACCTAAAATGCAAAATATGAGTGCTGGCTTAAAGTAAAATGTTGCATTTCCTAAAAATAAGCATTTACCTTACCTCTGGTTCAAAGGAAGTCTCCAGCCTTCTTTCTTTCAACATTACAGTAATGCTCATTGTAATTTAAGTGAAAACATACTCATGGAGAGATTTATTCCCCTACAATGGGGCCAATCTAATACTCTGCCAAGCTGCCTCTGTTAAACTGTGTTTCTGTTTCAAAAAGGAGTGAGAAGGGAACCACATGAGGCTTGGCTCCCACAGCAGGCGCATCTACTTTCCTGCTCAGGACACATCCCACAGCCGTCCGCTTGCTGTACATCCAGGGTGAAGCACATTGACTCCTCTAGGAAAGAGGGGGGACGGAGCCTCTGCCTTGCTGGGGATGTGGAAGGAGGACAGCAGTATTTCCAGGAGAGGTAGGGGTCTGGATAATACATTCTGTGCAGGCCCTGGAGAGCTTTAGCCCTTTCCTGCAAACCCAGGACAATTACTGCATTCTGCTGACAGATGCTTCACAGTCCACCCAGGCTATCGTGCAGCCCTCGCATAGCAGGCAAGGGAGGACAGGACTTAAATGCAGGTTTAAAATTCATTTCATCTTAATTAACAGATAAGAATAGTACAGTCAAATTCAATCCTTTCAGGCACAGAAATCCTAATTGACATGGCCTGAGCCTGTATGGCTGCAGAAACAGTAATGCTCTTTCCATGTACTGCCAGTACAGTGGCAACAAGTTGTTTTGCTGTACATCACATCCCATTCCTGGCAAGCCCCTTGGCTGCTCTTTCTACTCACATGCCACAAACACGGTCACATAGAAATGTAATACATAAATTATGTCAGCCAGGACGTGGCTGAAATAGCAAGGTTAATTTGGTGTGCTGAGTAACAGCAAAAGGATGGGTGCCTGTGCCCTGGGTTGCAGCACTCACTGTTGCTGCACAGCTGCTCTTCTCTTTGTCTCTTGTCTTGTTTTTTAAATAAACAGCATCTGGCCCTTAGTCAACGACAATGATAAAAAGGTTTTGATCAGACTAAGAAGATACTCTTTTTTTTTTTCCCCCCCCTTATTGTCACCCTCTGAAAAAACTCCCATTACAGGACTAATGTCAGAGATTTTTTTCTTTCAAGATTGAATTTAAAAAAAGAATCTCTCTTGTTACCACAAAGACAGGAAGTCTTTTCTGTTTGTAAAATGACTGATGTTCTTTATTAGCAGTCTCCTCTTTTTCAATCCATTTGAGGGAATACTCTATTATCACAAGGTTTCTCATAATATTTAGAGCTTCTTTTGTGTTCTTTTTTTCCACTACTCCGCAACAAATCCCAGAACCCACTCAGATAGTTACAAGCCAGACAGAGATATGCTGGTGTATCTACTTTTCCAGATTAGGATGTAATCATGTTCTCTGCTTAGGAAAAAAATCTGACCCGTTCAGCATGGCAATCATTAATCTTCTTGGAAGATGTGTGTGCATGTGACAAGGAAATCCCCTTGAACATTTGTATTGAATAGAAGTATAATAGTGACCACCCTCTTGTTTTTTGTTTGTTGGTGTTTTGTTGTTGTTATTTGTTTTCTGACAAGAAAGATTACAGCACTTTTTTTTCCTTTTTCTTTCTGTTCTTAGAATACTTGTATTTGCCAAGGGATGGTGCAAAACTGAAGGATGGAAACTTCAGGATTCCCACCTGATAAACCAAATATACTCATGACTGCCAAAATGTCAAAGCGAACAAAGCTGACAACCCTACTGTGCGATTGTATTTCACTGAAAAGCACTGATTGGCACAATGACATCCGAGTTTACAGAGACTAAGATTTTTGCAAGATTTATTTGTTTTGGCTTTGGCGAACCACAAACAGCTTCGGGGATCAAAATCACCAGGTTAGGGCTTTCCCTAAACGCCTCTAGCGTGGACGAGGCACCGTGCAAAAACCAGAACAGAAACAAAAACAAACAAAACCCAACCCAAACAACACCGCAGCTGGTGGCAACCTTCAGGCTCCCTCAGCACGAGTGGAAACAAACCCCAAAATTCCTTGTGACAACGCCTTCGCCCCTTCCCTTCCGTGCACCCCCGGGCTCCGGCTGCCCCCCGGCTGCCCCCGCTCCCCGCCCGGGCTCCCACTTACCAGCAGCACCGTGCCGCGGCCCGGCCGGGGGCAGCCCTGGGCGGCGGGCAGGGGGCAGCGCTGGCTCAGCGCCTCCATCGGCCCGGCCGGGAGGCAGCCGCGTCCCCGCCGAGCCGCCACCTGCTCTGCCCGGCCCGGGGCCGCTACCCGGAGGGGGGGAGCCCGGCCCTGGCTCCTCCTCCGCGGCCTGCGGGCGGCTGCTGCCCGCCGGGGCTGGGGCACGGAGCGGCCACCCCCCGCCTTCATCCTCCCGGCCCTTGGGGTTTTGTGATTCTGGCGTTGTCGGCTTGGGGTTTTGGTTTGTGCTTTTTGGGGTTGTTTGCTTTGGGTTTGCTTTATGGTTTTGGGGTTTTGCTTTGTTGGTTTTTTGTTTTGTTTTTTGTTTTGCTTTGCTTTGTTTTTCTTTGGGTTTTGTTTTGCTTTGTTTTGTTTTGCTTTCCCTCAGACTTATTTTGTTTGTTTTTGTTTTATTTATTTATTTATTTATTGAGACAACATTCTCGGTGCTTTGCATTCTTTGGGCAGAAACTGACAGAAAGCCGTTACGTTATCCGGACCTGACACATTTAACACCACTCCCGCCAGCCAGGGAGCAGCGGGGGGCTTCCGTCTGCCCCCGACCGTTACCCCCGGTGCCCCCGGGGTGCCTACTCTCCTCCTCGGTCCCTCGAGGGGTCGCAGCTGCCCCCCGCCAGCACCGGGCGCCCCACAGCCCCGCGCCTAGCCGGGCCGGGCCGCGCCGGGCCCCGCCGTCTCCTAGCAACGCCCCCCGCGCAGCCGCCCAATCGCATCGCGCAGCGGCGGAGGGGCCCCCACGGGGCGGGTGGCGGCCGCCATTTTGTTTCCGGCGGCGCGGACGCGAAAGAAGCCCTTAGCGACGGCGCGCGGTTGCCAGGGGCGGCGGCGGGCCCCGGGGCGGCGCTGCCAAGATGGCGGAGGCGGTGGCGGAGCTGCTGGAGCGGGCGGCGCGGCGGGGGGCGCCGCTGGAGGAGCTGCGGGCCCTGCGGGTGGCCCTGCAGGCCGTGCCGCCCGCCGCCCTGCGCGCCCGCCTCAGCGACGACCACCTGGGAGCGCTCTTCGCCCTCCTCAGCGTCAATGACCGGTGAGCGGCGGCCCGGCCTAGGCCTGTCCTGTCATGCCCTGCTGCCTCCCCTCACCCCCTCCCCCTGAGCGCCTCTTGCTGCCCTCTGTCCCCTTCACTGGCCTCCTCCGCGGTGGCACAGACGAGGAGGTGGTGCTGAAGGCCTCGTGTCTCTCTCTGTCCCGCCCAGGGAGCAGGTTTCTACGTGTGTTTCCATCCTGGAGAGGCTCCTGCAGGCCCTGGACCCGCTCTACATAATCCAGAACCTGAAAGAAGAGCTGCAGAAAGGGCTTTTCCACCCCGACGACTCTGTGAAAATCCTCACCATATCTCAGGTACAGGTTTTGCTCCAGGGGGGGACAGAGGTGCATCGTGGGCCAGGCTAGGTTTGTATCAACCTGTTACTGGCGTTTTGTGGCCTAAATTGTGACAAAAACACTACATCGTGTGTTATCTGGAGACTTGTGTTCTTATACGTGGTTTTGGATAGTTACTGTGCAATATGTCAATATATAATGCTTCATGATATATCTATTAAACATAATATATGAAGCTACGTCTTGACAGAAGTAACTTGTAACTAAATCTTCTGTTTGTTGAGGGCTGTCATGTGTTCTGGGTAAAGCATCCTAAGCCAGCGCTGACAGCAGGTGCTGTAAGAACTAAATGTAGCAACGTTTTAATATTCAGGATACTTGGAACAGCATTGGGAAAACACTGGGGAGGAAAAGGCTCAACCGAGTTGGTATTTGTTGCATTGAGTTAAAAGAACAGAATTGTGTAGTGGTGTAGTTTGGGATGGAGCTCTCGTGGTTTCAAGTCCAGTCCTCAGCTTACAGCAGGCTGCTCAGGGTGTTGTCCAGCTGAGTTCTGGGTGTTTCCAAAAATGGTGATTCCATCTGTCCGGGTAGCTATTCTAGTGCTGGCATGTCTATGTGGAAAAACTTTGTTTTGGTATTATTCAACATTGTTACTTAATATTGCCCTTAGATTGGGAGGATTGTTGAAAATTCGGATGCTGTTAGAGAAATTCTCAACAGTCCCGAACTGTTACGGCAAATAATAAATTGCATTGGTGGAGAGAAAATAGCAGTGGCTAAAGAGGTAAGCATTTGCTTCCTTTTTTTTTGCTTCCTTTACAAATGGATGCAGACATGGCATAGGATGCTTTTTTTCCTGTTACTGAGATGGCAGCCTTTGCTCTCCTTTATAGAAAGGAGAGATCATGTTGCTTGAAAGATGTTGTAATCACATAGGTGCCTTAAGCCCAGAAGTTTCTTAAATGTGATTTAAAATTTTTTCTGAGACCTGTTATCTTCCAGTAGCTGTTGATGCAAAGATGAGCTTACAGGTCTGCATCTGATGCTAGAGGCTTGTATCACAGTAACCATGACTAGCCCTTGTCAGCAATACAATAATTTTCATTGAAAAGTGAATGAAAACTAAAATTGTAGATGTTTAACATGACTTAATGTGTTCAAAAGAACACTGAAACTGTCTGATCATTCTGGATTTTTGTCCCTTTGTGTTATAGTAAGCTACTGTTTTTGTTTACAGGCCATCAAATCTCTCTCAAGAATAGCGCAGACACAAGAGGGCTTAGAGGCTTTATTTGTGAGCAGTTTGTTGAGCGACTTGAAAAATGTCATGGCGACAAATGATGTTGTTCGATACAGAGTGTATGAGGTAGGAATGAGATCAGTGTTGTCCTTCTGAATGACGTTGTTCTGCACTTCTCTTGGACTGTGATTCTGAATTACAGCTTGGATTTTGCAACATGCTTTTAAGTTAGCGTTCATTACTTTTTAACTGCTTCATGAAGTTTTCTTCATGTCTATGCTTTGTCGAGACTAGAAGGGATCAGGAAGGGTACAGCACTGTTGGTCCTCAAGTAATGTCAGAACTTCTCTTTCTCAGTTTATGGTAGGAAGGTGTGAAGTCCTGTTTACATCTTTTATTTGCTAACTTGTGGTGCTTAGAACATTGGAGGGGCGACACAGAATGACTGAAGATGCAATTAAATGCTTGCCTCTCTGAAAGTAAGGGTAAAATACCATCTGTGATCTCATTACCACCGGAGGTAAAGAGCTGTTGAAAGCTCTGAAGGGGGAAGAGATGAGATACTAAGTGTGTTGATCTAGATATGTATGACAAAAGAGAAATGATACAGTTTAGCTGTTCTAGATCTTAATGGACATAGCAGTGATGATCCCTTGAAGATGGTTTGAATAGAATCAAATATCAACTTGGAATGCTCTATGAGCCTGTTTCAGACAAACAGATAAATATAGAATTTCATGTTTTCATAATTTAATATTTAAATAATTAATCTGTGTTGTAAGATGTATTTGGTCATTGTTGTGAACTGTTGCCGTTACAATGTTTTTATAAACCAGCCTTTTTTCCCCCTGTGCTTTTATTTAGTTAATTGTTGAGATTTCTTCAGTGTCAGCAGACTCGCTCAGTTACTGTGCAAACAGTGGATTGATATCGGACTTAATTGGAGAGCTGACTGGAGATGATGTACTGGTCAGGTATGTTACAGCGAGTTCGACATTTCCCCAGTTGCTAAACAGTGATGTTTGGTCTTATTTAAAATAACTCTCTTTAAACACAGTTGTGTTTGTTTCTCATTAAACCCTGTAAATTTGAGAACCAGGATGAAATTTCCGCAGTGTGCTGTGGTAGTTGTATTGTTGGGTTGCAATGTAAATACTCCTGGAAAGTTGTCTTTCTTTAGGTGTATCATCAGAAAGCAGAGCGAGCTTGGACGAGTATTTCACAGCTGTGGTTTTGTTTTTGTTTCTCTTCTTTGGTTGGTTGTTTTTTCGTAAGGGTAGAAAAACTTTGTGTGTTTTCTTAATCTCTCTGTACTTCTACAATCTGTCTGAAGGAGGCCAAATGAACTTTTTGTCTGTTTCAGAGCTACGTGCATAGAGATGGTGACCTCGCTGGCCCACACTCCGCATGGACGTCAGTATCTTGCTCAACAAGGAGTTATCGATAAAATTTCAAACATCATCATTGGTGCAGAGTCTGATCCTTTCTCAGGCTTCTACTTACCAGGTTACATCATGCATTTCTTATTTCCATTGCTTACCGCTTGCATTCATTAATACGTTAAACTGGGAGGACTACTAAGCCTCTGTTTTGAAGGCTCATGAATTTTTGAGTAGTAAAGCACGTTGGACATGCACAACGTGCTGAAGGACAGTCCAATACATGAATCATTCATTTAGAGTGGGTAGCAAAGGTATGATCGGAAGAGACTGTACCAGAGGTTTGAAGTTTGTGTTCTTGTAGTGTTTTTTTAAGAGGACAGAAGATACATCATGAATTAAGTCGCTGTTAAAAGATGAATACATCTTGTCATAGAAGAGTTGTACTCACCTGGACTGTGCAAAGACTATGTCCAAGTTGTGATGCTGTCTTTTATAGTCTTAAGCTTCTTTTGGCTTTTTCCTTAGTTCTGTGCCTTTCACAGTGTTAATAGCATTTAATAGTGAATCAATTAACAATTAAATACAATTATCAGTGAGTAAGTCTTATGTTCATGTATTGTTAATTTTGACATTCTTATGTTGTTGTTATTCCACTCTGAACACTTTTGTCTTGTCTTGTTCTATCAGGTTTTGTTAAATTTTTTGGAAATCTGGCTATTGTAGATAGCCCACAGCAGATCTGCGAACGATACCCTGTCTTTATGGAAAAAGTCTTTGAAATGGCAGAAAGTCATGATCCAACCATGATTGGAGTGGCTGTGGACACATTGGGAATCCTGGGATCAACTGTAGAAGGCAAACAGGTTTTACAGAAAACTAGTTAGTATGATTTCTTTTTTTTTAAGAAAATATTCTCGGTATATCATACAAGAGGAAGCTGATAATGGTATAATAGAGAAAAGAATTGAAAAACTTTTGTCTAATAGTCAAGGGGGTCTCTTTGAATAGCTGTGGTATAGCAGATAAGATGTCTTAATAGTCTTGCCAGGCATGGTAGCGTGAAATGCCTAGCAGTGAGAATTCTGGTATCACAAGTGCGATTCAAGTTACTCCTCTCCAGTGAAGTGCATCGTATGAATCATCGGTAGTCTTGTAATTTTAGCTTCCTTTGTTTCTACTTATGGCGTGGCCTTTTCACCAGGGTTAGAAATGTAATGGCACTTCCCTTACAGGCTGCATTTATTTTCTTAATATAAAATGGTTCAGAGGATTCAAAGTAGGTGATAATTTTTTTATTTGTTTTTTGCTGATTGTCCAAAGTGAAAAACTTTTAAATGAAAATGTGTGAGCATATAGCTATTGCGGCTTTGTAGAATGGGATTGGACATATCTAATCACAAATATACTAGGGTGTGTACTGCCCAAGATGACTCAATTATCTGTGACAAATAACTTCCTTTCTGATGGTCTTTGGATAGTCTAGAGATAGACCATAAAGCTTTGTATTCATCTACCGTAGGTCTATATGAAGCAAAGAGAATCTTTACTCTTTTTGTGATAGTGGATCAAAAGCAATCCTTTCTCAGATTTTATATACAACCTTTATATACTCTTTCTACCAGTTAATGCAGTATAATGTGACTGATTAGTAAAATTGTACTTTTTCCTAAGGTCTATCTGAATTACTTCAAAGTGCTTTTTTTTTTCCTCTCCCAAAGGAAGCAGATTTCAAAATCTGTTAAACAAAATAGGGCACCAGGCAAAGAATGCCCCTACAGAGCTACGACTTCGATGTTTGGATGCCATTTCATCTCTTCTTTACTTGCCTGTAAGGTTTTTTTTGTTTGTTTTTAAAATCTATAAGAATGAAATAATTGTGCATCTCGTTAACCATGTGAAGACTTTCTGCAGCATTCAGCTTAGGTAGTAGTGGTAGCTTTCAAATACTGTGAGTAACTTTACTGTCCTGAAGTTCCCTGGTTTGTTTGTTTGCCTAAAGTTTGAGTTTGTAAGAGACCACATGTTATGAAATTTGTTTATAAAACTTGAGGTCAAGGTATTGTTAGCAAAGGAATGAGAGTAAACAGCTGAATATTCTTGTGCTTTAAAGGCAAACTGCTCTGACTGTATGTTCTTTAGATTCAGTGACCTAGCTTTAATAATGCAGCTCTAAGTGAGCAGTTTTTGTTTATCTTACATTACTGTACTACAGCACGGCACTTCTCTCATGTATTAAAATCAGTTTATTTAATTCTGTCATCCAAGCTAAATGAAATATAGATAGCTATTTCTTCATTCATGAAAATATGTTGAAAATATAAGGTATTTCAGTTTATTTTGCTGGTGGTTTGTTTTAAATAACTTCTTAAACTTTCTGAGCATGTACTTAAAACTTGAAATTTATTTATAATCCTAACCAAACTCTTTCATTTCTGTACATTTTTCTGATATATGTAGCCAGAGCAGCAGACAGAAGACCTTTTAACAATGACTGAATCATGGTTCACATCCTTGTCTAGCCAGCCGTTGGAACTCTTCAGGAGTATCAGTACTCAGCCGTTCCCTGATCTCCACTGTGGGGCTTTAAGAGTGTTTACTGTAAGTTTCTTTGTTTTTAAAGATCAGGTAGTGAATCGTATTGTACTCAGCCTCGCATTTTTCAGTGGCGGTCACACGTTTTTGTTTTCTGTTTTGTCTTTTTGAAGTCCTGAAGCAGTCAGAAATAACATCACTTGCATTCACCATTTAAATAATGGATCATGTGTGCAGTGCTTATTTTCTTACAAACTTTAATAATAATAAGTGCTATACTGTATGTCACTGCTTTGATAATTTACTTAAAATGTTAAAGAGAAGCACTGCACTGTACTTGGTTTCCAGTGATAAATACTGCTGCTTATATGGTGGTTGCAGAATTACTGTGTAGAATGAATATCCCACTTCAGTTTTCTCTGTTCTTTGACTTTTAGCTTAACAGCCTTCTGTGTAACTGGTTTTTGGGTGTTTTCTAAAATGAGGTGTTCTTCCTCCTCTTTTTGTCTTTGCATATAGGCTATTGCAAATCAACCGTGGGCGCAGAAGTTGATGCTGAACAGTCCAGGGTTTGTGGAATACATCGTGGACAGATCTGTGGAACCTGATAAAGCTTCGAAGGATGCCAAGTATGAACTGGTTAAGGCCCTTGTAAACTCCAAAACAATTGCGGAAATTTTTGGAAATCAGTATTACTTGAGGCTTAGGGCTTACTTGCGTGAAGGCCCCTATTATGCTAAGGCAGTTTCTACTACAGCTGTGGAAGGAGCAGAATAATATCACTGATGTCTTGGTTCCCCTTCTTACAAACCACGTTACTGAAATCGATGTTAAGGTGTAAGGTGTAAAGGCTCTCCACACGGGAGTCATCTTAGATTGTCTCTTTAAAGGAACACGAAGCACTTTGACTCTATTTGAAATGAGAGTCATGAGAGCAAATCAAAACCTATTAGGGCACAGTGTAATTTTCCACAGAATCTCATGGCAGAAATTCTCTGTGTGCTGTCCTGAGACAAGTAAACAAGGTAAGCATTCTATCAACTGCTGGCTGTTTTATTTTGCAGAAATTATCAGTGTTTACTTAAAACTTCTTGGGTTTGGAATTCCTATCATGTTTTCTCAGTAGATCACAATTGAATTAAAAAAAAAAAAAAAAAGCCAAAAACCCTTGAGGTTTGTAACCTCCGATGCTGCCATGGTTTCTCTTTTTTAAAAATCTTATTACTACTTTTTTCTATCTGCTGAAGTTGGCCCTTGCATAGAAGACACTTTTAGCTAGATTTAGTTCTGCCAGAAACTCAGGTGGTAAGAAAAAGCTAGTAATATTCTGCCCACATGAGGGAGTACAAACTGGCTTCTCTTCTCTCGTCAACTTGCTGGATGTAAGTCTTGTTTGAATAAGTCCTAAATATTGTTTACATTTTATACTGAGGATTACAAAAAAAAAAAAACAACACTTAGCCCTTTTAAAAACAAGTGAAAGCAAACTCTAGTGTATAAAACCAAATTGGGAGCTTTGTGTCATTAGCTGTCTATTTTCAGCAAGTAAACTGAGCTGCCAAAGGAGCATGAGCTACAAATCTACTTCAGAACCAAATCTTAAACAGTTTACACTTTTTTTATCAAAGATGATTTTTTTAATTTAAGTGTTATTTAAAAAAAAAATATACCAATTTTATCTACCAGAGTTGGAATAAAAGGGGTAAGAACATTAAAGCTGTCATGTTTAAAGGCATGAACCGAATTAGGAGGCTATAAATGTAGTACCTCGTGAGGCTTTGTCTTCTTCTGAAGATGGTCAGCTAGCACGTGGGTAAGGTACAGGACTAGCCGGACCACTGGTCACTTTAGTGACCTGTGATGTGTTGGTCCGTAAACAGAGACCACAATGTACTTTATACAAAAGGTTTATATTGTTTTTGCTGAGAATGTAAGACACAAATCTGAGGATAAGTTGGGGGGAGCATAATAAAACATGAATTAACTACTTCGGGGCTTGCTTTAGTAGTGTATGAAGTCGGGTATGCCTCTATGGAAAGTACTTGCCCTGTGTCTCCGCTCTGCCAAGTGAAATGGGATGATTTAGTCATGCAGTAACCCTTTTATTGCTTGTAGTAGCTTCGGGCTGCAGCAGAGGTGATAGCATTGCCTGCCAAAAAATTGCTGGCAAGGGATTGAACTGGGCTGAGAGAAGCAGGGTAGTTGGGGAAAATCTGTTGATGTTTAATAAACTATCTGAATGCAGGTGATCTGCTTTGTTGCTTATGACCTAATATGTACAAAAAGCTGTCATCCAACATTATCCTGCTGCTCACACTTTCATTCTAAATGTGCGTAATAAACATCTGCTAGTGGAAAAGGCAGTTTGTAGTGTCTCGTTTGTGAACTAAGGGAGCACAGAAGTTCAGTGAATCTCAGCATCCAGAAAAACGTGAAAGTGCTAAAAAGGAAATGGAAAGGATACAGAAATCCTTGGTTTGCACTTTTATTGGGCAGTTCAACGTGGTTGTTTTGGGTGGCTTTGTGTGCAGGTAGCTCTGTATGAGCCGTATGCTAAAATCTCAGCAAAAGAAACCAATATAAACCTTTTCTGCAATTCATGAGTCTCTTCTGTGCATGTTTTCAGTTGTTGCTTATGAAAGCTAATGTGTGCCAAGTCTTTAACATCTGTTTTGCATGGCACATGTGCCAAATAAAATATTTTAAAATACACAGAGGTGCCAAACAAGGGGATTTTTATGGATGCACGTGCACTTTTTATTGAGCTCAGACTCTTACCCCTTGTTGTCCACATGTATTCATTATATGCAAATACATTCTGTCTGTAGCCGTATGGTTTACGTGGTGCCAGTGGTGTATCTTGTATACAAAGGAAAACTCAATTGCATGCCCCCCGTGTAACATAATGGGGGGGATTATTAAGGCAAAAGCAGAAATGGAATGATGGAGAATGAGGATTGAGATAATGTGGTAAACTGGGTGAATTTGGTTTAAAATCAAGCAAAAAAACCACCACCAACAACAAAAAATGAGCTCATCAGTTGACCCTGGTTAACAATCAGCACAACTTGATACTTAAGAACTGTGGAGTTTTGGAACCCACCTCTAATTCCTTCAGTCACACCAGAAAGAGTAGATGAGGTCTTCAAAGGTATGTGTGTGCCTCTTTCCGTGTGTGTCTGTCACAATTCTAGCACATCTGTCCAGCTAATCTTTCGGCTTCTGGAGGAGCTGCTATGGAAGAGTTAATCTGGAGGATGCACGCACGGGTGGGGTTGTGCCCTCTGTGACTGGTTCCTAATTTAGGGAATTTTTACATTTTTAATGAGCTTGGTGTTACCAGCCCTCTGGTGAATTTGTTCTGACTTCATGGCTGACCCCATTCTCCAGCATAACGTTACAGCATGGAGATGGTTGTATCAGTGTCTCTCTGATGCTGTGCACGACAAGTACAGGATTGTTTAGCAGGTAAGTCAGATTTCTGGCCCGGAACCTCCCCAGGCTGTTTACCTTATTGAACTATCATGGGAATTGCTGTCTGTTGCCGCTCTAAGATGTTCTGTGGTTTCACTGGTAGTGCAAAGCAGGCTCTTCAGAAATAGCTCCTTTTCCTTGGATGAATAAATTCCCCTGTGTTACAAAATACTGTGGAAACAGGTGATGCCGAACTCACTTGAATCAGATCAAAATACAGGAAGAGTTGGGGGTTCAAGTAGAGGCCTTCAAATGTCTGGAAAACACACTAGAGACCACATTTCTTGGAATACTTTTTACTTGCATGCATGCACTGGTATGTACAGGTGTAAGTAGAATACAAACAATGCTTTTGCTACTGTAACACTACAGCATTTGAGAACTTATTTGCTGTTGAAGAGAAAAAAGATAGCTTGAAGAGGAAATTATTACTGAATACGTACAGGGTAAAAGGGCTGGTGGAAGAAAATGCAGGCCTCCTTCACAAAAGTAAAATTTTAATCGGCGAAATGAAGAGCCTGTTTTTTTATTCTATCCAAGTTAAACTGTTTGAATTTATCAATATAGGTCAAAACCTTGCAGGACACCAGACTATAGTATGTTTCCAGTAGCGAGCAGTCTTCCCCATCGTTTGTTTCCTTCCAATCTTTAAATAACTCATCCCCTTTCACATTGGAAGAGGTAAAAATGAATTTATAGCAGCATCGATTGTAGCTGATGTGCTTCTCCCCAGAAAACCGAGAGCTGTGAATGGGAGTGATGCCAGCTTTTTTAGCACAGATTCCGACAAAGATATCAGGGGACAGTGAAACCGGCACCTCCTTGGCGGCCACGTACACCTTCCGAACGACATCCTGGGACATGACAAATGCTTTCCCATCGCAGTAATCTGGGTAAAACTCCTCCGAGTATCGATGCATGGGAACAAAGCCAGGGCTTTGAGGGGCTCTGTCAGGCACTCTTTGATGAATGACCCTCCCGGTGTAGACGTCCTCTAGCTGTGTTAAGCTGAGCAGGTATCCAGCCAGACTTGGAATACCGACAAACATTTCTTCATCTGTTTTAAGGATATACCTTGCGTGAGGGCAGAAAGTTACTGTCCACTCCACAATCATCAACATCTTCTGCATCTGTGTCTCGGGCGAATCGATGAAGCTGCCTTCAATAATGTCTCTGTGCTTTTGAGACTCTTCATTGATCTCCAGCTGGGCTGCTACTGAAGCCGGCTTTCCTAAAGCAAACAAAGTAAGGACAGCATAACCTCTGGTGTCTGTCACGTTGCCCCACGTCTGCCTGATCACGTTGCGCCTTGTCCTGTTTTCTGGGCTGCTGCAGACAAGAACCAGCAAAAATATCTCTTGGTCTGAGCATGTTGCTGCACTGCTGATGGTGTAAGACTTGGAGAGATTGGCCTTTAGAGGGTCCATATCCAGCTTCCTGGCCTTCTCCCTGATTTCAAGAGTCTTTGCGTCAGTGTAAGAGAGAGGTAATGACCGCAGGAAGTATTCCTCCAGTAAATCTGCTCCAAAAAGCAGCATGTGGAAAAGCAAGACGTTAAACAGAATGAAGCACCACTGGTGAGTCCGGAGCCTGCAGAGCATCAGCTGGGGAAGAAAAGACATGGGCACCGAATGCTCTTGCTACTAGATTGGAAAGGCTTTTATTTTATAACACCATTATAATACATTTTATAATACTTTGAGGCAAAGTGGAATCATAACATTTAGATTTGTACATGTACTAAGCGTACGGCTTTTTACCTCCTAGAAACCTGACCAGCCCTACTTGTGGTGCAGTGAGAGCTCAAGCTGAGAACATTAACATGCTGTAGCTTAAATGGCTCATCTCTGCGCATCTACCTGGGGAAATACCAAGGAGTAACTGACTGCTCTAATGCTTTCTGGGTGGTTTTAGCCTGTTACTGAAGGCCTGAGCTCCTAGTGAGGACCTGTAAGGACAGTATACTTCCTCAGAGGAGAGCCTTGGTGCTCGGTCTGACAATGCCTTGTGAGACCTGGCAGGGTAAGAGGGGAAAGGGGAAGCTGTGGCCCCATAGCGCTGAAGCAGGACTGAGCCCATCTCTACCCAGGACCGACCCCCGGCCCTCCCACTTGTTGGGTGCTGCTGGTTCAGCTGAGCCCCCTCTCACCGGCCCCAAGGAGGGGTTTTGCTGAGGCCCCTGCAATGCTGGGCTCCAGCTCAGCCTCGTGCCATTGTGCACGGCTGTACCCCGCACAAGGACAGGACTGTGTTTTTGCTGCTCCCCTTCCCCTAACACAAATGGCAACTGCGAGCCCAACCTCATGGAGAGGAGGGAGCCCAGAGCAGACGCCCAGTAGATGCTTTGCAGTGAGGGTGTGCCCGAGCCCCAGCACCCACCTGCATGGCCGTGGGGAGCCCTGCGTGTGGTGGGCTCCACGTTCCCCTCAGAGGCAGCTTCTTCCCAGCAGCGGCTCGGCAGCAGCGCGTATCTGGGGCTGCAGGATTGAGTTACTGCCCAAACCCGCACACGGCGGCTTCCACCTCGCCTGCCTGCGGGGAGGAAAGATGATCCTGGGGGCGATCGTGTTGCAGCTGCATGAAGCACAAAGCAAGCGAAGCTCTAGCTGTTCCCTTATTAATTCCCAACATTTAGCTGGGGCTTGCACTAAAATCTGAGGAGTAACGAATTGAAGCCACTGCTGGGGCCACCTTGGCAAAAGAGGTCCCTTGGTTGTGTTGGGCTGCGTTAGGTCTGGCGGTTCGTTGCTGTTTTCCTGGGTTTTTGTTTTTCACAGCTGGGCTGTGTTCCTGTTGGTTCCTCACCCCCGTGCCGGGTGCTCTGCCCCTCCCCAGGCAGAGATTTGGCACACAAACCTGCTGTAAGATGAGGTTGGTCTACCCTGGAGCTGGGAGCACCCTGTTGGTGGTGGGGTGACCATGCAGGTGGCTCAAAGGGCTCCCTGTGCGCATGGGGGTTGCCCTGGGCACATCAGGGTTTGTGTGCTACTGGCCAGGTTTTGCAGTGTCCTGGGGGCAGTCTGAGAGGGGTGGGGGAAAGGGATTTTCCCTGTGCTGGGGTTCTCCAGGCCAGGTGTCTCACTTTGCTCTCAGGAGCCAGGGAAGTGCAGGGAATCATTTGATGCAAGCTGTTTTCAGTGGGTCCCGTGGAGCAAGGCACGAAGCAGGAGCTGTGCACGAGAAGTTGATGGTGTGCAGCTGGGGACATGTCTTGGGGGCCCACGGCTTGGAGACTGGGGATGTTTTGGTGTCCCCCATCCTCCTTCCTCCTTCCTTCTCCAGCACCCATTTACAAGACTGGGAGCATGAACCCTGGCAAGATGACTGCACTGTCTGGTCCTTTGCTCTCTGCCCACCCCTATTTCACCCCTGGTTCACCTGACTGCAGGTATTTGTGCTTTGGTGGTGGCTGCACGTCCCAGTACAGAGCTGTGATGACCGCCCCCAGAGGGACCTCGGGTGGCGGCCTCGGCCGTCCTGCAGCCTCTGCGTGTTGACATTGGCTCGGCCACGGCCTGCGCTGGGGCCTACTGGGTTGGGAGCCGCAGGGGACTGGAAGTGCTGGTGTGGAAGGTGCCAAAGACACCACGAACAGGACGGAGGTGTCAGCGGGGGGAATTGATTTTGGCAGCAGCTCTGTGAGGCCTGGTACCCGCAGAGCACTGAGGGGTGCACGGGGCGGGAGGGTCCCCAGCAGCTGCGTGGGGAGGGCTGGGGGGGAGCAGGCAGATGGCAGCCTCAGCACTGGAGCGGAAAGATCATTATTTTTTAATTTTAAAGAGATTTCTCACAGTCAAGGGTGTGTTTCTGTTAGTGCATCCCAGGTTGAAGGGGTGTAAGGAGGGTGTGCTGCTGCTGTGCTTGTTTGCAGCCATGTGCCCTGTGAGGCCCAGGGCGCGCTGCTCCGACCCTCACACCATCCCTAAAACATCCCTGAGGGAGCCAGCACCAGCCAAATGTCCCCGGGAGGGGGAGAAGACCTTGGACTTCTTGCTTGGGTGACTAAGGGCTTCCCATTCCACCCCTCCAGCTGCTGCTGGCAGCAAAATTTTCTCTGTGGGCAAGGACAATCTCGTCTTCTTGGGCAGCTGATGCAGCCATAGCAGGGAGGTGCATCGTGCCCCTCTGAAAAACTGCCCAAGCACAGCACACATGCTCCAACCAGAGCTTTAGGATCTCCAAAAACTGGAAACCCTCCTTTCATGTAGCCTGTGTGTCAGCTGGGCTACAGCTTTGTCTGGATGAGCTTCGAAATCACTGTAGTCCTCTGAGAAGTTGTGCTTTGAAGCTTGGCAAGCTGTCAGCAGGGGAAGTGTCAGTTAAATGTGTTCTCTGAAATAAAAAGCTAATAAGGAAATATTTTTCATGTATAATAATATAGCACTGTAGCCCCAGATACACATTCTGAGAAAAAATTCCTCCTTTGAAGATGCTCTGTCTCCAGCTAAACTATTTAATAAGTAAATAATACCAGTATTTGAAACCACTTCCATTAAAAATATTGGCCTTCCCAATTGTGCGTTTTTAAAATAACAATAAGACCCACATGTGTATCAGCCCTGTTGCAATTTCACACAGCGTGATGCTTGCAGTATATCTGAAGTCATTTCTTTTGCATGGCTTTGTGGTGGCAGCAGTAATCTCAAATAGTCACGTACGCATATGCATACAAAATATATCCGTATGTATACAAAATATACATGTATTTACATTATCCAACAAAAGCTGTTCACTGAGGTTCAGCTGATAAATTTTATCTGCAGAGCTTGGTGGGGTCACACTGGGAGAGGTCTGAGGACAAGCGGTGAGTGCTGGGGGGGTCACATAACTGGTCTGGGTGCCATGAGCACCGTCAGCTTCACAGGGTTTGCTGGGCAAAAATCAACGCATCGCCTTTAAAAAACTCAGGCTTTGTAACATATGATGTTTTAATACACAGCGGTTTCTGTATCAGCCTATCTTGCTTTCAAGGTTGCCGAAGTCAGACATGTTCAGGGAAAACCTTGCTCCCTGTGAGATTCATGAGCTTGCAGAAGAAGAGGGAATTCAGGATCCCTGGAGGGGCTGAGCTCAGGTTGGTCTGGGTAAAATTTGTTCCTGCGTCTTCACTTAAACCCTAGGAAATCTGGTGGGTGTGAATTATGGAAATGTCCAGGAAAATGGGTTTTCCTGAGGCATGGGGTTGTAGCTTGTTTCATGTAAGAGATTTTCATGTTTTCCTTATTTTATATCCAAGCAAACCTCGTAACAGGAGCAGGGATGCACTGACAGCACTTTAGACAACTTGACCTATCATCTGAACGGCAAGCATTTAGAGCAAAGGATGGCTGGGATTTGGATTTGATGTTTGGAGAGGAAGGGACCCCGGGCTCCCGAGATATGGGAGGTCAGAGCCCAATGTGTGCCGGTCCTTGTCCCGCTGCAGGGTGCCCGGTGTGACGTGCTGCAGGGAGTGGCCGTGCCCAAAGATTCCTGAAACATCTTTCTGAGTCTCCTGGCTTCCCTCCTGGTGCTTGAACATTTGGGAAGGGGGAGCAAAGCCTATTTTGTTTCTTCTCTGCCTGAGTCTGCTTCTTGAGCATGCAAAGGCTTTGGATGACGCACAGTTCTCAAGTGGTGGTGCAGGCGAGGGAGGGCGGACAGAGATTTTTTGGGGGGAAAATCAATGAAAACTGGATTTCAGACACACATTTGCTCAAATATAAGAGCCCAGGCTCTGTCTGCCACATACCCCCATGTAGTCACACTGTGCCATGTGCTGCCCTTCCCTGCAGAGCCATCATCCCACCTGCCATCCACCCAAAACCTTCCTGAAAACCGATTTGATTCATACAGGCAGGCTTTAAGCCCTTCACTTGGCTGGTCTGGCTCCAGAGGCATGCCAGATCCTGTGTGCGTGAGCCATGTGTAGGCAGGCTGTTCTTCTCAGCCTCTTTCTGCAATTTCTCAGGGAACCAGGAGTTTCTGCCCTGTCTTCCCCTGCTCTAGTGCAGGGTGCTGGGGAGAGGGGACAAGGATGTCTGTGCCTGGAGGGGCTGCCAGGAGCCACCTTCACCTGAGCCTGTCCTCTGCTTGCTGCTGAGCCAGGGTTTCCATCTGCTTTCTGGCACCCAGGTTAACGTCTCATGCGCTGCGGGTGGCACCAGTTCCTCTTGGGCTAAAATTAATAGAATAAAGAGGGAAAAATACAAAGCTTCCATGTGTAATGCAATGAGGAGCTGGGAGCGAGGTCCCATGTGTGTGTTTGTGGCCAGGAGAGAGAAGGATGTGGCCCTTGCCCGGGGTGATGCTGAGCCCCCAGTGATAGCAGTTTGGGGCACCCAGGGCAGGACCCGCTCCCCTTGCTGGGGCAATTGTCCTGAGGTGGTGTCCAGCCAATTTCTTGCTTTTGCTGTGTTTCACCAGTGCACGCAGAGCAGATAGCGCAAGGGGCTGGAAAGGGACATGTCTGGTTTTTAATAACAGCATCAGTTGCAATAAATAACGGAAGACAATTGCTTTGGTCTTAGTCACCTAACAGCAATGTTTTTGCTTAAAGATATGATTCAGATCCTGCAAGCAATTCTTCACCCTAAATTCTTCATGAAGCTTGGGAGGTGATGGAAGAGAAGGTTTATAGAAATACTCTTACACAGCGTGTATTTCATTTGTTTTTTGATATTTAATGTTCCTTAGGGTGTTAAATGGAGGTAGAAAACTTAAAAACAAAACAACAAACTGGAGTGCTGACATATTAGACAAATAGATCGGCCACTCCTGGCGTACAAATGAGGGTGTCTTTTTTTCCTATGTAATGGCTCAGTTGTCTGCATTAAAAACATGTTTTATAGCCAAGTTCCTAGCATTCATTCTTTCTTTGCATACATCAGTCTTGGAATTACAGAGCTCCATCTTTTTGTATGTGTATGTTTGATTATTACTTTTTGAGTTTAATGACAGCTTTGACAACCAGCTACCACTATATTCTTTGATAAAGACAGCTCAAACCCTCTGTGCATTCTCTAAGTGCTACAGCCGGCATCAGAAATACAGAGCTAAATATAAGCTGGATCGAGAGAGCATTAGCTTGTGAAAAATGTTGAACTGGGGGCTGCAGGGCTCCCAGCCCCTTGGCTGCGTTGGTTGTCTCTCTGCCAAGATGTCAACTTGGCAGAAAAGTCACCTATTTTCCTGTAGACCAGAAGTTTTCCACTTGTTGCTGATTTTCACAGCACGCCACGCAGGTTACGCCTTCCTCTTCCATTCCCTGAAGTTAGACGCGTGCTGTATTTGTCCCTGGTGAATCCAGGTTTCATGTGAAATTTGTATGAGATGTGGAACATCTGAAACATTTGGAGCCTTGAATGAAGCTTGGCTTTGACTGAGTTCGGCCCACGCTCTGACAGTGTTTGCAGTGAGGAACAAGCTGGGCTGCGTGGTCCGTGTCTGCGCGGCTGCTCTGCAGCTGCAGCGGCGCTGGCAGTGTCGGGGCCTTCCTTCGTTCCGTGTGTGCTGTACCCAAAAATGCAAAGTGAGGGGGCTGAACGCAGGCTCCTGGGGCTCAGGCCATGCACCAGTGCTTCCTCTCCATATCCTGCAGTGCCTGCGTGGTGCTGGACGGCACCTGCTGCGTGGAACTGGGGGTGCCCCAGGGCTGGGGCTGGGGCTGGGGCTGGGGCTGCAGCCCCCCAGCCGTGGCCAAGTGCCCTCAGGGCAGGGGTTATCAGGGAGTTTGGGCACATCAGGACACCCTCTGACAAGATATTTATTTGGCTCCGGAGCACCGAGGCATGCCGGACTTCGTTAATTCATTCCTCAGAAAATGACTTTCTCTCCTTCGTGCCTCTGACTCATCCCCGCCGCCGCCTCCCACAGACTTATTTATTGCTCCTCCAGACACAAAGCGCCAGAGCTGGGCCCCTCCCTGGGCAGCCAGACCGGGGGGGCTGTGCCCCCCTGTGCCCCCCTGTGCTCTGGGGAGGGGATGCCGTGGAGGGGCTGAGTGTCTGCGATCCTTTAATGAGCAATCGTGGTGGTGTCATCCACGGCTGCTGGGAAGGTGCAAGCTTTATCCCAGGGCATTGCGAGCTGGGAGCTGAATGTGTTTCCACAGATAAGTGAATCTTACTGCCATTAACCTCGGAGAAGTGCTGGCAGAGGGGAAGAGCAGCATCTCTGTGGCACTGCTGAGAACTGGGGAGCCGAGAGCCACAAACGCTGCCCAGCGGCGGGGGAAAGGCTGCAGGGAGGAGCGGGAGCGCTCAGCGGCACGCAGCCTGCCTCGCTTTCCACAACGCAAAGGAAGAGGTGCTCCGTGTGGCAGTGTGGCTTCAGGGGAGAAAACGGGGTGAAAGCAGGCTCCTGAGGCCGTGGGAAGACGCAGGATTGTAAGGTCTGGGAGCCGCAGTCAGACACATCCTGGTCCGGAGGAGGGGGGAGGCTGAGTGTGGAGCGTGGCGGTGTGTGGGTGTGCCGAGGGAGAGGGATGCTGGCGGTTCCAGCACCCACAGACACCCTCCTGAAGGCTGAACGTCTCACCAGGCATGGTGCTGCACCTCGATGCCCTTGGGGTTCAGCTCAGTGAGCTCCGGCCCAGTCCACTCACACGGAGAGCGAAGGGGTCCCTGCGCCCACCGGGTCGGAGTTTCCCATGCAGTGGCCGCAGCATCCCCAGGCCCGGGAGCACGGGTGAGGGCAGCTGGTGCCTGTTCGTGGGGATGGCTGCCGTTCGTTGTGCCAACTGTAATTAAAACATCCGTACAAAGTGGGGCAACCTTATAGCTGAAAGCAATCCGTGCCTGAGCGAGGAGAGCTTCCCGGTAGCTGTTTGCTTCCTCTGTGTGCCCAGACAGCCCCAGCGCCCCATTAATGTGCACAGACACCGCCGAGACGTGACTCCTGGCCAGGAGCTCACAAACAGCTTCAGGCTGGGGCAGGACATCTTCTCCCTCTCCTACCACCAGCCCGGCTGTCCCCGCTGCCCACACCTCATCTGGACAGCCTGGGCTCAGCACCCAGGCTGCTGCCTCTGCCCTTGGTTCAGGCCAGGAGCACGAAGTCCTTCTCTCCCCCTCTCCCTTCAGACTGCGCAAGTGTGTGGTTGGTGCTGACCGTACGTGCCCCCGGGAGGGTTTTCTTCCTTTAAACTCCTGTGTTGGAAACAATGGGGGCAGTATTTTGTTTTTATTCCTTTAACTCCAGGCTGAGAAATGATTTGTTCTGGAGGTTCCCCTT
The DNA here is from genome assembly GCF_009769625.2 of Cygnus olor. Taxonomy (NCBI): domain Eukaryota; kingdom Metazoa; phylum Chordata; class Aves; order Anseriformes; family Anatidae; genus Cygnus; species Cygnus olor. The sequence continues at coordinate 9,483,172 of NC_049187.1, read as the reverse complement.
GCACCCCCTCAACAGGAGAAGGAGCCAGGAGTGGTGGTGCTGGGGGTAGTGCTGGGACCGGGGACACCCCAAGCAGCCAGGTGCACCCCAGGGACAGGCAGTGGTAGCAGTGGTGTCCCCCAGCGTGTGGCCTCTGCTCATGGCCACAGCTCCTTGCAGATGTGGCTCTGCACCAGCCTCGCTGCTTGGGCTGCAGCACTCGGGCGGGGATGGGTTTCCTCTTCTGGCTCTTTCTCGTTCATTTTATTCACTTCTTTTCCTTACTATCCCCACCCCCACCGTAACGTTTTAAATAATTCCTCCTCCACACCTGTGTTATCACCTCGCATGTCAATACGCTGCTGTGCCACCCGCCCCCTCTCCTCGCAGAGCTGCATGTTAACATTTTGCACCCGATAATGCGAGGCAATTAGTGAATGAAGAATAACTTTCCTTCTTAAAAGCATGATGGGCCGGGAAGCATCACATGGAAGGATCGCACAGGCAGCATTAATTGCTTTTCTCTCAAATGCCTCCTAGTGTAGGAGAGCCCATATGGAGAGAGAGGAGGAGGAAGGCATGCTGCAAGAGAAACAAAGTCTCCGGTCCTGGTGAGATGCGTAAACCCTGAAGTATCTGAGCGGGCTCGCCTGGAGCTGGGGGCTGCAGCGAAGGGGCTCCGTGTGCTGCCACATCACCAGCTGGTGGCTGCCACTCCTTGGGGCACGGCGTGCTCCTGGCCAGTGTCACCCTCCCCTGGGTCTGATCTATGTGGCTGTTGGCATTTGGGGTGAGTGCGGGAGGAGGAGCGTTGCCAGGCCGCTGATTTTCTTTGCGAGGGTTTATTTTGCAATAAACGATGCTTGGCTGGGGGGGCACCTGGTCACCTCTGCTGCACGGCACGCAGCGTTTTGGTCCCACGGCGAGCACCCCAACGCCTGCACTACAGCGTGGGCCCTGGGAGAGAAATAAAGCAAGAAACCAACACGGCTGAGTGCGCCTGGGCTGGGGCAGCGCCGCTCCCCTGCCCACGGGGGTTGGCTCGGCCATGTCGTCGCGTGTGGTACCGCATCACGCGTGGCACCGCCACACGTGGCACCGCCTCGCACGGCACCGCATCGCGTGGGGCTGAACGCCCAGGGGACAGAGGGCTCCCCGGGCTCCCCTTAACCCCCTCCCGGCGGCTCCCGGCTCGTTTCCAGGCCCTTCCCCGCCCGGGGGCGGCTCCGTGTTATTGCAGCGGGGCCCCCCCGGGAGATCAGTGCCCGGCCGCTCAGCACGGCTCGGCCGCTCCGCAGCGGGCCGGGGCCGGCCGCTCGCTTCCAGCGCGCAGCACAAATATTGACGCGGCTCTTACGGCCAAAAAAAATAAAAATACAATCAACCAAAAACCACGCAGCCCCCAAACACACCCCCGGGGCGGGCGGCGGGGCCGGGCGCGGCCGGCAGGTGGCGGCGTGGTGCAGCGGCCGTGTCGAACCGAGCCGTGCCGAGCCGTGCCATAGCCAGCCTCGGCGGGCAGCACCGAGGGAGGCGTGCCGAACCGAGCCGAGCCGAGCCGAGCCGAGCCGTGCCGAGCCCCCACGCTTCAGACAAGCCCCCCCCCGCGGGCCGCTCCCGCCCCCCGGCAGCCTCCTCCCTTCGTTTCTCCCTCCCTCCCTCCCGGCCCCGCAGCCCCCGGGCCGAGATGCGGAGCTCCCGCGGGCTGCGGCGGCGGCGGGGCTCGCCGTGATGGGCGGCGGGCACCGGGAGCGGCACCGGGAGCGGCACCGGGAGCGCGCCGGTGCCTGCGGCTGTGCCGTGGGCAGCGCGGGGCGCCCATGCCCTGCTCCGAGCCGCTGCGCCCATGCCGCTCGCGGGCGAGGAGCGGAGCCTGCCCGGCAGCTACCGGCCGGCGGAGGGCAGGGCGGCCGGAGGCGCCCCGGGGTGCTCCGAGTGCTACACCAACAGCACCTTCCTCTACGACGATGGCAGCGCCCACAGGTGGGGTCGGGGGCGGTGGGGTCGGGAGGGAAGGGGAAGGGACGGGACGGGAGGGAAGGGAAGGGGAAGGGAAATGGGAAGAGAAAGGGAAAAGGAAGGGGAAGAGGAAGGGAAAAGGAAGGGGAAGGGGAAGAGAAAGGGAAAGGAACGCGGAAGGAAAAGGGGAAGGGGAAGGGGAAAGGAAGGGGTAGAGAAAGGGAAGGGAGAGGGGAAGGAAAAGGGGAAGGGAAAGGGAAGGGGGCACTGCCAGGGCTCGTCGGGGCTTTGGCAGGCCCCCTCCCTGCTGTGATCCTATGAAAGTTTGTGCAGGACGCTTTCAGCCCCCCACCCCCCACCCCACATCCCCCTCTGGGTGCCATCGCCCCAGGAAGGGGGCAGTGGGAGGCTGCTGGGGGCGGCGGTGCCCGGAGGCCCCTGTCACTGCTGCCCCACATGGAGGGGCCCCGAGGTGCGCAGGCTGGGCACGGATTTGGAGGAGCTGCCTCAGCTGAGCCCTGAACCGAGCCCGGGCTGAGGCCTGTGGAAGGTCTCATCCTGGCCATGCTCTGTCCTCGCGTGTTGCTTGGCCAAAGTTACGGGGTGCGGGGCCAGGCAGGGGCTGCGGTGCAGCAGCGAAGAGCTGCTCCCCGGTGTGCCTAGGAGGAGCCTGTCTTGTGCCTGGGCAGGGGCAGACACTTTTCTTACAAGGGGACATGTGCTTGTTGCTGGAGTCTCCCAGCTTTTCCCGATAACTCCGTTATACTGTCGTCAGTCTGATTGCATTTACTGGTGCGGCTCTTCTGACTGTCACACTCAACAAATATCAGCTTCACCGAGCAAATCAAGTGTGTGCATCGGTTCGCTCTTGGCAGATAAGGACCTTGGCTGGGTTTGTGCCCAGGGCTGGACAACTGTAGTGGTGTGGTTGGTGTTTTTTTTTTTTAATGTTTACATCTTCTCACTGGTTTGGGCAGACCCTCTTTTATTCCTGAAAGACTAGATAGAAAAAGATGGAGCAGTGTAGTCAGTGAACTCTCTAACTTCAGAACATTGCCGCTGGCTGGGCAATCAGTAAAGTCCTTGAGTTGCTGGGGGTGAGTCCCCCATCACTTCTCCCCCTGCTGTCCTCTCCGCAGAGGCACAGTGTCCGATGCAGCCCAGGCACTGCAGAGCACCAGGACCAGGACCACCCAACTCCCCAAAGCACCGCTTGGAAGTCTGTCTGTCTGTCTGTCTGGGGGCCTTGGGCGTGCTGGGGCAGCGATGGGGCCGTAGTACCTTCACCTAAACCTGTTTCTTCATTTCGCACCTGTACTCAGTGTGTTTGCAGACACAATGTCCTCGATAAGGTTACCAAATGTGTCCATGTGTGTGCAGAGAGCAGTCAGGGGAGGCGGCTGGTGGGGGCCAACGACCCGGGACAACCACGAGCTCAGACAGCAGAGCTATTGCTCCTTTCTGCTTGTTCTGCAATACTGCTCGGTGGAATTTATCCTCATCTAACACAACAAAATCCTTGTCCAAAGGTCCTCCCCTTTGTCTTTTTCAAGCTGAATAGAAGAGCTTGGGGTTTTAATTATGATTACACAGCTCCGTGTGTTTCTAACCCCCTCTGGCTCTGAAGAGGTTGAAATGCCATTGCTTTCTGCGGCTCCTCTCGCCTGCTTGCTGGGCACAGCCCTTTGCTGCCCTTCCAGAGGTACCAAATGAGCTGCCTCGAGCCCACAGGACTCGGCAGTTTCCTGCAGCTGCCCGTTTCCCAAGCTCTGGTGCAGCCTGGATCTCTAATGTAGGCTTTCACTGCTGAAGGAGAAGGAAACGTTCACTGTAAACAGTGCAAAGAGAAACGTGCCGGAGCAACAAGCACCATCCCACCCTCTGGGTGGTCTGGGAGCCTGCTAGCTGCTCTGCTGCTTGGTTTCCCCCTGGGGCTGGGGGCGCGCATCGCTGCGGAGGGTGATCGCCTGTGCTCAGCACCTCCGCCTGTGCCGGAGCGAGACCTTCCTCCTCACCTCCTGGGGCTTCTCCTCTGTCCAGCTGAGGCAGGGGGAGGCTCCCTGCTTGGTGCAGGGTTTGTGCCTGACGAGCACAGCGTGCCTGGCACACACCAGGACCCCCATGTGGGTTTATGGCCCCACTTCGTGTGCCTGGGTGCGTGCGGCTGTGGGGTGGTGGCAGACGAGCAGACCCAGCACCAGAGGTGTGTGCGGGGGATGTGATGTGAGAGCCGGCGTAGAGCTGAGCGGCAAAGACGTGTAGCACGTTAAATGTGCCTTCTGCCTAACGTTCGTGTTCAAGGGGACGTCAGCTGGGCTGGCCCCATTAAAATGGGTTGATGCCTCTGTTGTCCCCTTGCTCTGCAAATCTAGGGGTGACTTGGAAGCTGGTGAGATAAACTCCATCTCCTTGGTCACCTGAGTGTGCAGGTGTGGGTGTAAGTGTCTGTGTGCTCTCTGTTGGTCCTCATTGTAAGGGGACAATTATCCTGAAAGCTGTCGGAAAGCAAAGGGTTAACCATAAAAGCACTTAAAGGAATGTTTGGAGAACAAATACACATTTCTGGCACTTAGGGTACACATAGCCTAAATTTTACTTTTCTACCTCATGGGAAACATGGGTAAATGTTTGTACAAGGAGCTAGGCTGTCACTTAGGGGAATACAGGATTTCCTCCTGCCCAGAAACTCTGCTTCCTCCGCCTTGCCCATGTAAGGGCACTCTGGCAAGGAGCAGTGATGGATGAGAGGCCATATGGAAGGGCTCACGCGAAAATACCCTGCACAAGCGAGGGGGCCTGCGAGAGAAGCAGACGTGCAAGAGCAGAGGCGGCTTTTCCACCCGCTGCCTCCCGTCACCATGGCTTGTTTCAGAAGAATAAGGCGAACCGAGAAGACACGCACGGTGATACCTGGAGAAGCCGTTTAGGAGGATCACGGCCGTGCCTCAGACGTACGTGGCTTTTCTCGTGTCTGTTTTTGAAGCCTCCTCCAGGAGCGCTGTCTGTGCGCCGCCCGTCCCGTGTCGGCTGGGCACCTCGCCACGGCATTGGGATCTGTTCCCAATGGGATCTGCGGGGCACAGCAGCACCGGCAGCACCAGGGTGAGCCCTGGAGAGGCTGCAGCCGGGGGCTGGAGAGCTGCAGCTGGGGGGCCCATTCGTGCTGCTGGTGTGGCACCGTGGGACCAGTCCCTGGGCTCCCCTGTGCCGTGGGGTGCGCTTCACTGCTGGGTTTGTTCGCTCTGAAGGCTGCTTGGGGGCTGTGGTGACCACCCCCGTTACGGGGCAGCGTGTTGGTCCCTCGTGCTTCCACTGTGCCTCTGTGCTGCTGCCCTGGCTCCCAGGTCTCCTGGGTAGAGAGAGGCAGCCGCTTTCTGCTCTGTGCTCATGGAGGGGGCTTGGTCTCAATGGGGGCTGTGCTGCAGCGGGGTCTGCCCCCAGTCCCACCGGGCTGGCAGCCAGGATCGTGCTTGCTGTCCTGGAAGTCGCAGCCAGGCTGAAAGCAGCGGCAGCAAAAACTGCCTGGAGGCATCGCCTGCCTCTCTGGCAAGAGCCTCTGCTGGGGCCAGGCCAGCCGAGCGCCCGCTGTCCTTGGCTCTCCAGGGCTTCGTCTCGATGCGAGGGCTGATCTGAGTCCACGAAGGATGTGAATTCAACAGAAAGACATTGACTAAAACTGGGTTCAGGCTCAATGCGCGCACTGCTCCGGATGCAGGATGGCTCTCCCACGGCTTCTCCTGCCCCACGCTGGGTCTGTCGAGTGACCTGGCTCGGTTCAGCAGAGGAGTGGTCCCCGTAGCTGGCAGCCTGTAGCTCTCTCTCCACTTCCTGGAAATGAGTGGCAAGATGCTTCCTTGGCAGAGCTCGCACTGAACCAGACTGTAGCTAATTAATGACCAGCTCTGCCAGGCTGGATTACTAGCTTAGACATTTATCAGCTTCCAAAAAGCCAACCTTGTGGATTGCAACAACCGTTGTGGCTGTGGGGATCTTGGCCTCCCTGTTCCAGGAGAAATTGCAATAGGGAGCCATAAAACTCCAGGGCCAAACACCACGTATTTTCAGTGTTTATGTAGCAGAGATAAGAAGGAATTCTGTTCTTGTTTTCCTCAGCTGCCTAGGACGGGACAGCGTGCAGGAGCCTGAAGTCCAGGGCTGGGCACGTCTGTCAGCAGGTGGTGCTGCTAAAACCACCACAGGAGAGCATCCTGCAGGACCCATCTGTCTCTAGAGAGGGGTTTCTGGAATGTCCCTGCTATTTAGTTTAATTAGAAAATGCCATTGGGTTCTAGTATGGCTGTGTCACCCTTCACTGGAGGGCAGCAAAGTAGGTCATTGCCTGTGTTCAAGCCTTTTTCTGCTCTGCAGAAATATTTGCAGCATCTATTTGGATCCTCCCAACTCTCCAACAGAGACCTCTTCCTGACCTCCATGCATGGTTCCCAAGTGCCGCACTCAATTTATTTTGGAGCCTTGTTAATATTTCTCTTGCATCCGTGCCAAACTGTGCTGGACTGTGGAATATCTCATTCATCCTTCTTGTGAATAAAAACAGACAAGTGGCTGTACTGGGGTGAACCCAGGTGCCTCTGGCCCTGTGTCCTGCGGCTGGTGGCAGGCGCTTGGGGCAGGCACAGCACAGCCCCTGGTTATGCTCCTGGGGCTGAGGCCGTGTCCCACGGCTGTGCAGAGCCGCAGGGACAGATGCCTCCCCAGGGACCTGCTTGGTCCCTCTTAAACCCATTATCTTCTGCCTCCACCACAGGATGTGGCTTCTCTGAAGCGGTTGGTCTGTGCAAAAGCACTCTGCTTTCTGCTTGAGCCTGCTGTCCTGTAATTGCCCAGGGCTCCTGCAGCTCCTGTGATGTGCTCCTTGGTCGCTCTGTCTGATCTCGCCTCCCTTTCATCGCGTCTCTTTCCAGGCATAAGGCTCCTCCTGATCTGTTTAGTCTCTCCTTGTACAAAGTGCTTTATGTCCCCGTAGTCCTCTCTGTTGCCCTTCTCTGTGCCACATCATCTCTGAGGAGGGGAACCAGAACCGTGCGCGGCTCCGCTGCGGGTTTGCCTGCAGCCTAACAGCCTCTGCTCAGGTTCTGCTTGTCTTCTCCGACCACCACTGACAGGCTGCTGCTGACTGTGGTATTATCTGCAGTGACTTTGGCTCTTTTCTGGCTGCTCATTTGCAGACCTTTTAGTGCCTGTGCAGGAATATGTTGTCCCCTTCCTTCCCATTTGGGATTAGTTGGCATTTATTGATGCTAATTTTCATCAGTATTTTGTCATCAGGTCACACAATACTGTAAGATCCTCCTGCAGCTCTTCACAGTCAGGTCCAGGTTTGGCCATACTGGATAATTTGGATTCATCACCATCACTTCTGAACTCGCAGAATAGCAGCGAGCCTTGTGGGACCCCACAAACAATGTTTGCTTCATGTTGCCCTTCTGTTTGTTTCCTGCCTCCTAAACCAGGAGACATCCCCCCCTTTGCCCCATTACAGCCCTGGTCTGGCAGGCAGGTTGACAAGCCTGCCTCTCGGGGTTTATTCCTGTAAGCCTTTGTATCCCCGAGCAATGTGAAAAGACTCTTCCTCCTCCCACGCCTCTCTATTATTTTCTGCTCTCAGTAGAAGGGAGCATTCTGCAGGGGTCTGGAGTGCCAAGAAGTTTCTTCTCTGTGCTTTGTTCCTGGCTGCTTATAGCAGAAGGGAGGATTTTCCCAGCAGATCATTAGCAAGAATTAGCAGTGTCCTGATTTTGCAGCCGCATTTTTTTTTTTTTTTAATATGAGCCTGAAAAGTATTGGGCACTGGCAGATTTGGGAGGGCATGTAAGAGCTGGGGGCAGAAGGGTGAGTGAGAGGATCCTGTGCTGTGGGATACCAGGTGAGCCCTTGGTTCCTGAGAATAACAATCCTGGGGAGTAACGAGCTCTGCCTGGAGGGGCTCTCCTTGCTCACCCTGATGGCAGCTGGGAGCAGATAGCTTTCTCCTGCCTGCAGCCAGGCATCTACTGAGATGAGGCTTTTGGCTGGCTCCCAAGGTGGGGTGGATGAAGTCGGTCCCAGGTAAGCTCCGCGTGGGGAAGGGAAGCCCCAGGAAAAATAAATAAATAAAAGATTGGGCAACAGCAAGAGGGTAAAGGACTGTCAAGGCTCAGTTTAGCTGGAGGAAAGCTTTTCTGTGCCCCAGGCTGGAGGGAGGAGGTCTGCCTGCACCTGCAAAGGGGCGTGCTGGCAGGATGGAGCCTGCGATGGAGCGGGCTGTGGGGGATGAGAAGGGTCTGCTTGGGAGAGCTGGAAGTGGCCAAGACCCACTTGACTTTCTGGGCTTCCTCGTGATGTCAGCAGCTGGAGCAGGGTCCCCAGGGACAGCTGCTGGGTGACACGGGAAGGGTGACACAGGAAGGGTGACACGGGAAGGGACATAGCACGGCGAGATCGGGTGGCCGGGGAGCGCTCAGGCTGAGAGGTGTGGGGGCAGGCTGCAGACCCTGGGCCCGGAGCAGTCCTGCAGCCAGGAGGCATCTGAAAAGACCTCAAACCTTGGAAAAAGGGGACAGAGACCTGTGGGCGAGGTTCCTTATGGCATCTCCAGCTCGTGGACATATGGACTGCCCTGGGGCTGGGCAGCGAGCGTGGCCGCATTGAGAAAAGCGACAGCTAAAGGAGGTGAACAGAGGAGTCGCTGAGATGCGGAGGCTTGTGGTGTTGCCGGTAGGAATTATATTCCCCTTCTTACACAGGGAATAGTAGAGGGTTGGCTAGTGGCTCCGGGAACAGAGCAGGGGGCTGTGACAAGTGCATTGCTCTCTTTTTAGTTTAATAATCTGATTCGGTTTAATTTTTGTTGTGGTTGTTTAGAGTGAATCGTGAGCCTGTTGTCCCTGCCCGTGAGAGCATCCTGTCGTTGAAGGCCCGGTGATTTCAGGGAGCCTGGTGTGCAGGGCTTGGAAATCCCCAGCGGCACCGAGGGGCCTCGTGGCGTGGGAGCGTGAGGGAGGGACAGCTTCTTACTCCCAGCAGCGGTCATCCTTGTCTCTTGGCTTCTTGAACTTTGGGAGTGATTCCGCTTTTAAGTGAGCTTGCACGTGCTTCCAGGCCACCTTGCGGACCCAACGTCATGGTAAGACAAAGGCTCCAGTCCTTGCTGGGAAGGGCTGAACTCGGGGAAACCTGCTCTTCAGCTGGAGCTTGTGAGGGGAAAATCCACTCTAATGGTGAAATCCATAAATAGCCCCGGAGATCGCCGGGTCAGCAGCTTCCCGGCAGGGTTAGCGACCTCGGCTCGCAGGCTGGGAGCGTTTCAGATCTGTCCTTCCTGCACAGGCTGCTCGTGGCTGAACTGCTGGGAAGGGCTGGGCAGGACGGGTGGCCACAGGCAGCACTGGGTTGGGGTGTCCTGCCTGTCCTGGCCTACACTGTTTGTGTCTAGGGGGCTTCAATCCCCCCAGATGTTAGGTGTAACTAGATGCATGTCACGATTGGAAACGTGTTTCTATGCCTCCGTCTCGCTCCACTGCCGTGGCAGCCCCAGGCCAGGCTTGCGGAGGAGGGAGCCGGTCTGCTTGCCTGCCAGAAGCAGTGCGCAGGGTGTGCAGGCTCTGCTCCCCTCCTTTCCCCCGGCATTATTTTGGCTTTGCAGTCTCCTGGGGCATCAGCCCGATGTGTTTACCTCTGCCAGGAGCAATCGCTGCAGGCAGCAGGGCTGGGCCAGCGGAGCTTGGTGCTGGCTTGTGCCACTCGTGTGCCTGATGGGCGGCGTGTTTCTGCTCGGACAGAGGGGTGACAAGCCTTCTCGGCAGGGCTTCGGCTGCGGGGAGTTTTACCCTGCGGTACAAACTGTACGTGTGCATCAGGCCAGAAGGGAATGGGGATATGTGGCACTGAATTGCTAATACAGGGTTGTCTAATAAGAAAAACGACTCTGGACCTGGAAGGTACAATTTATACTTTTATCTTCTAGAAAATAGCGTTGCCAGTGGGGAGAACGCTTGCGGAGTTGTGCACTGACTCACGCTTCCTGTTAGTTTTCAAAGTGAAATACACAACATGCTAAATTTTCTGCAAGGCCTGTGGAGCTAAATTGCCTCTGCTTGTTGAAAGCGAAGCAATAGATGGATTCGTCAGAGGTCTGAGCAGTTTTATGTAGAAGTTTCGAGCAACTGCAGCCCCTGCCATGGACAGTGTGGCTGTCCAGGGAGATGCAAACGTGGATGCAAGAGTTAAATTTGGGAGACCGAGCACTTCATATCTTGCATGTGTGTGGGGATGTTCTGCACCCGCCGTACCCACTAAGCATAGCCTGGGACAAGGCTGCCAAGAGCAGCTGGAACAGTGGCATGGACATTATGAGGGGCCTCTTCATATCCTTTGGAGCACTTAAAACTCTTTTTGAATCAAGAAGTGTGACCATCATACAAGCAACAAGAAGCTGATAAAAATTAAATGATGTGGAAGGTGTTTGCTTGTAGACACAGAAATGTTTACGAAGAAAATGGTCTTATTGAGGCAAACAGATCGCCCCCATCTTCTCCTGATTCCCTTTCTCTGTGTCAAGCTGAGGGTTGTAGTGCCTAGGTCCTCAGTGCCTGTCGTTTGAGCTCTTCTTCATACATGATCATGGAGTAGCACTGCAAGCTCACCAGTTCATCGCTGCTGCCCCCACGCTTGGTCTGTGGAGTTGCCCTCAATGAACGCTCCTTTCAAGTGGTGTTTTATGAGGGTGTGCTGGGGAAGGCTCCGTTCGTGCATCCTGCAGCACTTTTGTTCCTCGTGGATTATTTTTAAGGTTGGGAGGCGTTCTGATTGCAATCGCTTACCTCTTGGCTATGAGACTTGTGTTTAGAAGACAGAAGAGATGTTTAAAATGTGTTTTGGGGGGAAAAGCCTTGTGTCCTGTGTGTGCTCTTCCCCAGCATGGCCCCTTGCAGAAGGGCACTCAGCTCCTGGCCAAGAGAGCGGTGCCCACGCGTGCAGCAGCAGCAGAGGGGCGCAGCCCAGCTCCGGAGGCAGTGCCTGCTTCTCCCTACGCACTCGGGCCATTAGGAGACCCCACAGGGATGTCACTCAGAAGGGAAAAAAAAAAAAAAGAAAAGAAGGGGTAATGACAACTGTAACCCGGTAACCATAAGAGCTGTGGGAGGAGAAGCAAATAAATGATGATTATATATATTTTAATAAATATAGAAAATGAAAGGGCAGAATTTCCTGCAGGGCTCTGTTCACAGGCAGCAGCTGACGGGACCAGGGCTGGGGGTGGGCCAGGAGCTTGGAAACCCACGTGCTCTTGTGGGACCTTGTTCTTCCTGCTGTGGGGGAAGAGAAGGGGATGGGACTCGCCTTCTGGAGGGGGAGCTCAGGGCCCAGAGAGCTCCCGCTCCGAGGGTGAGAGATGGCACGGGCTGGCTGCCAAGCATGTCCTGCGCAGCATGCAAGGAAGCATCAGAGGAACTTGGGTTGTGTCCATCCTCATCATTGACGTATGCAGTCAAAAATAGTGGTAAAATCCGAAAACGCGCTGCAACAAGCTACCAGCCTGTGGGGTGTCCTCTGAGGCAAAGCTGTCTCTGGGTGCTAAGGACCAGAACCACATTCGATGAGCTCCGCAGGGCAGGTGGCTGGGCACAGCTGCAGCTGGTGCAGGCAAGTGCCTGGGCTGTCACTGCTCTCTTCCGTGTGCCTTCAGTCTCTGGGGACCACACTGCCAGCAGCAAAGCTTTCCTGTGTGCCCTGTGGGGAAATAGAGTGAGGGAAGAAGGAAGGAGATCACGACCAGCCTGTGCATGAGAACGCTTACCGAAGAAAACCAAGGCTGGTGCAGCTCTGAGACCTGGTGGAGCATGCTCCAAGGGGCAGTTGTGCTTGCTAAAATGGCACCGTGACTGTGTCACGCTGCAGTTTAGTGGTAGAAGAGAGCGACAGGGAGGTTTCGGGTGGATCACGCTCGGCTCGATCCCAGCTTCTGTGTTCCCAATACACGGAGCAGTAGGGTGTCCCCCTCGCGGCGTGCTGCTCGCTGCGGGGAGCCGGCCAAGCTGGGGGAGAGACGGTGTCGTAGCGATGAAGTGGAATAGTGTTGAGGTTTCCATATGCTGATTACAGCATGCATTTTTAGTTGTACGTGGCTCTGGAGGAAGGAAGGAAAGGCAAGATAAAAATAAAGCTGCAGTCCTGTATTTAGCTATAAACCACTTTGGGATTTTTTTTTTTTCAGTAGTATTTGAAGACTATGCAATAAGCAAGCTTGTTCATGAATTTTTTATTTTATACCACTATTGCTTGGAAGAACTGTCTGTGTTGCTGTGGCATTTCTGTAGCTCAGAATCCCAATGTTTGGGCGGAGAGGAGGGTTGCAAATTCTCTGTACCGATGTAAGGAAATCTGTGTGCACTGCAGTAGCACTTTTTTTTTCTGAAACATTGATTTGCAACGTATCTTAAAGTCAGTGTGTAAGAAAGACATCTTTATCAAATAGGTGCATGCAATACTTGCCTTACCCAACCTTCATCTGAAGCCAGAATAAAGAAATGTGCCAAACTTTAAAAATTCTGAATGATTCTATATGTGAGAATAAACAAGGAATGTATGCAAAATGTAGGTGTTACTGTGGATGTGAGAACAAACTCAGATGCAAATACATAGCAGAAATTGTGTTTCCAAAGATACTGTATCGCTGGATTTTATTACAATTTCTTAGAAGTAATAAAGTACATTGGCAAATATTTGCTTTGCTTCATGAATTTTGACGCATGGTCTGAGGCCAAAAGAGATGGATTAATTTGGTTTAAAAAGAGCGATGTTAAAGAAACAATCAAACAAAGGCTTGACATTTGAAGAGGATGGCCGTGCACAGATAAGGGTGCCCTTAGCTTTCAGTGGGTGCAGGGTCACAGCAGCCCTGCCTACATGCAACCTACGTGCATCAGGAAGGACGTGATGGCAGCTCTGCGTAAAGGTGCCCTTTCCACATGGCAGTCGGTGTGTCCAGAGCTGAGCAGCCTTAGCTTTCTGCCTTTCCTCCGGGAAAAGAAGCAACATGCTCGATCCTTTAAACAGGCACCTAATAATCAAAGGCAATTACTGTGTGTAACAGTCCACTTCAAATGCAAATACAATTGCCCACAATTGGAGTCAGCACCTGGCTCCCCATTTTAAAGCATGCAGTATAATAAGTATATAAGTATAATAATGCTTTTTCTTATTTATTCTTATTTTTTCTCTCCTTGAAAGTCCAAGCTTAGGTTGCTGTCCTGGCCTCACAGCAACAATAAGTCTCAGCTGGACCTGTGCTTTGTTGGGGGTGGCCTGGTGAAAGCAAGCTTTTGACATAACTATGGTTGAGCTCTAAGAGGAAAGACTTAATTGTGGCTTTGTGATTAGATTAGTGTTAGATCCTCTTTTGCAATGTGAGCTAGAGATGGACAGCTAACTTCTGTGCTTATATCAATTGATCCAGAGGGAGTCCTTGAGTTGACAGGAATTTGGTCTGATTTCTCTTAAAGACCAAGTTTCAGATCAATTTTTATCTTAGAATAACCTCCCTGAAGCCCAAGGCCCCACACAGATGCATTACTCAGCACAGAGCCTCGGCTGCAGTGTGCATATGGTAGCTAAAAGGAACTGAAAAGCTCTGGGGGTGTAGAATTAAGTAGCAAAAAAACTAGCAAAAATCATCTGAAGTGCTGGGAGTGAGCTGGGCTGTCTTCTGGGGCTGTGTTCAGCAGAAATATTGCACGCTGGTTGCTCTTCCAGAAAGTTACGACCAGCAGCTGCTCAGGACTTCGGAACCTGGTCAGCTGGGGAGTTACATATGGGGGTTGAGTTGTTAGAGGTAGGAGGTGATCTGGGGAGCCTCAGGTCTCTGCAGCCTGCAGCAAAAAGTTAGATGTCTGTTGATAATCTACTGTTAAGCTATTTGAAGCTTTTTTTTTCCTTTTTTTTTTTTTTTTCCCTCTTTTCTCCCCTGTATGAGCTTGTACACTATGTGCCGGAGGCCAAGCGATGGGAAGGTGGTGGTAGTGAGTCTTGGAGAGGCTTGGGGTGAGCCCCTTGGAAGTGCACCTGGCAGGAGCTGGACCCTTTCAGCTGTTTGCATGCCTCTCACTTCAAGCTTATGTGTGAGGGCAATCGTCTTGCTGCAGAGGTGCCACATTCCCTCTTCTGAGGTCTCCCCCTCCATCCTGCTTTCCAAAAAGGGCCTGTGAAATTGGAGTGACTCTCATGGCACAGATTAATTTGAAATTGAAGTCAGGACCCAGAGGCTCAGGACCAGGGTTGTGCCTTGTGTGCCTGTATGTTGGCTCTACAGGATTGAATGGCTTCGTTGCCTTGTGAAATTAGCTTAACTCCCATCAGCTCTAATTAGCAGCTCTAGCTGACATGGGGAGCGGTGTAGTACCCATGTTCTGTTTGGTGAGTGTGGTTTGACAAAGGAGAGCGAAGACAAGCTCTTAGCCATCTCGAATGCCAGTCTGAGAGCTGGCTGAGCTTCGTCTCTTTGCTGTGTGGCAGGAACAGGCTGCGTGTAGGTGACCGTACAAAGCCCTCTTTGTCTGAACAACCGCTTTGGATCTCTCCCAGGCTCCGCGATCCCCCGCACCTCTGATCAGAGGCGTGAGCACGCCGAGGGACGGGCGATATATCCTCTCGGCCATGACACTTGGCGGCTGGACAGATGACTGAGTCATCAGCCTTCGCGGTTTCTCATTTAATACCGGGACTGTCCGGGTGATTTAAGTGCCGGCAGTCTGGAGAGGAGGTTGTGCTTCTGCTCCCAGCACTGCCGGGGAGCCGTCTCCTTATCTCTCCACCATCCTTACTTTTTCCTTGGGGGGGGGGGGGGGGGGGGGAAGCGGAGGGGGAGGATCCGGCTTTGGCTCTCAGCTGTAGAGCTCCCCTGCGAGCTGTCTTTATTTCCCCTTGCCATTTCCAGTGGCTCCTCTCCTTGCGCTGCCCTGCGCAGCGAACCGAGCCGAGCCGAGCCCGGGGGGGGCCGAGCTCTGCCCCCTCCCCACGCCCGAGGCCGGCGGAGCCCCGCGGGCGCCCCCATGCCCCCGAGGGGGGCGCTCTGCCGGGGGGGCGCCGCCGCCGGCCCCGCAATGTAAATGCACGGGCGGTGCGTGCGGGGCTGCGGGGGGGTGGGAGGAGGTGCCGGGGGGGGGGGCGGGCAGGGCAGGGCAGGGCCGGGCCGGGTAGGGCAGGGAGCCCCCCCCCCCCCCCCCCGCCCCATCTCACCGCCGCTGCCCCCTCGTCTCCCGCAGGCTCTCGTCGCCCGGCGGCTGCGGGGGCCGCAGGAGCGGGCTCATCCTGGACATCGCCGCCCTGAAGATGACGGAGCTGGAGTCCGAGGTGCTGCCCCTGCCGCCCCGCTACCGCTTCCGCGACCTGCTGCTGGGCGACCAGTCCTTCCAGAGCGACGACAGGTTCGGGGGGCTCGGCCACGGACTGGGGGGGGACGCGGACCCGGGGGGGGACTCACGTACCGGGGTGGAGGACAAGTCCCCGGGGGGGGACACACGTCCCCGGGGGGGGACACACGTCCCCGGGGGGGACACAGTACCTGCGGCCGGGGGTCGCATGCCGGGGCCCCGCAGAGCTCTCCGCGGTGCTGAGCGCGCCGGGTGCGGAGCTCTCCGCGGTGCTGGCGGCGGCCGGGGGTGGGCGCCGGGAGGCGTTGGGTACATCGGGGTGCTGGGGTGGGTTTGGAGGAGCCGGGGGGGGCAGGAGGAGGAGGAGGGTGGGCCTGCGGGCTCGTCCCAGGCAGCTGGCGCTGCGGTGTGCGGGGGCACGGCTCGGGTGGGGGGCAAGGGGAGCACGGGGGCATGTTGGGCACGGAGTTGTGGGGGTACCGGGGAAGCAGACGTGGAGACTTGAGGGTCTGCCGGGCAGCCTGCTGTCCCTGGGAGTCCTGTTAAGGGATGGCGAGGATGCAAGGGGTTGCTCTCTGGGAGATGGATAGCGTACAGATGGCGAGGTGAGAGGCTGGTGAAACTCCCCGTTAAGCCGTGTGCATGAGTGCGGACGTTTATTTAAGAAGTAAAGCTTAGCCAGCCTGTTCTCAGAGACTGTCTTTGTGGCAGGGAATGCCGATAGGAGCAGATTGACTCGAAAGAGCTGCTGTGAATGAGGCACAACTCTCCCTTTCTTGGGCTGTCTAGGGAAATGGGCTATGTGGCTTGAGCACCAAGCCTGCTGTTCCTTCCTGGCTGGCGGGGGCTTATTACTAGGTTGACTGAGCTAAAGCGAGAGGAGGAATGTCATGAGTGGCAAGTGAATTCCGTAAGAGGAGCAATTACATGGAGAACAACAAGAATAACTGTCCTTTCAAGTCTGTACATATGATAAAATTCAAGGAGCTACAGTGCCAGTGGGGAATCAAAAAAAATGTCATCTTTTCCCATCAACTGACTGCACGATGTGAACGGGGAGAGCTGTAACCCATGTTGAAAATACCCCTTCCATTGCTGCTGAGTTACCTTTTGGGTAGCTGCTGTGTATCTGGTAGACCCGAAACAAAGCTTTTGTGCGTCTGTGTTAAAAGGTAGTCTCATTATTTCATGCATAAATGTCAGACAAAATATATATGAATTTGGGTTTGAGAATGTGGGATTTACAAATGTTCTAAATAAGCATTCCTAACTTTTATAGCTGCATAAAAATTGGTCTTTCTCAAAAATGAGTCTGTGATCCTTACGCTTTTAAAGCCCAGATTTCCCTAACAGGCACTTAAACGTTGATATAGTCTTACGGTATCAAGTGACAGGTTGTTTGGAAATTCCTGCTGTAGAAAATATCTGAATTTCAGAATGGTTATGATATGGTTCATTAGAATAAGTTTGAAGTTCAGCATTTCAGTAGTTTTCATATGTAAGTATTTTAATGGAACAGAAATGCAGAAGATAGCAATTACAGATTGTGTTTCTTCTGTGTTTCACTGTCATAACCCTTAGTTTTCCTTTTCATCTAGATTTGAATGTTTCTGATTCAGAATCTCTTTAATTTTAGTGTGGAGATACTCCGGGTTATTTTGGCAAATTAGCCTTGTTTCTCAAGGTGTCTTTGTTTCACTGCCTATGTGGGCTGTTATGTTTAGCTGTTTGGCTTTCCCTTCATTTAGAAAATAGCAACTTCACAGTGTTTGGGAGTGCAAATCTAGGAGCACACCTCTGCTGTTTGCATGTGGTCTGCTTGACCCCACTGGGAGTTCGGGGAGCCACTGCTGAGGGTTTTTGGCAGTGTCACTGCTCGGCCTCTGTTTCTGTCTAAGTCCATAGTGATTCTGGGACCTTAGAGGTGAAGCAAACCCTCCAGAGAAGCTGTGACTAGTAGGTTAATCTGTTCCAAACCAACTGAATCAGTAGCTGGTTTAGGCCAGCAGAAGAAAAGCAGACAGCCTTTTAGGCTATGCTGTGCTTATAAATACCGAGCAGCTCGGAGATGTGCTTTGAAGTGCTTTGCTACAGCACTGAGATGACTGTGGTATATTTATTAATCCATCCTCATCAGAGAGGATGCTGAGGAGACACCAACCCTGATCCGAGGTAAAAGAATGAGGTAATGCTGGAGCTTGAGGAGATTGCTGGAGCTTGATGAGAGCTTGCTGGAACAAGTGGGTAATTAGAGAGATGTGGTGTGGCAGGAGGAGAGATCGTGTCCAGACAACCCACAGAACTGGAAGAACTAATCAGTGAATAGGCAGGTGGAAAACATGGTGCCTATTTTACTTCTATTTTTGGACTGTGAAAGGTGAAGATAGTCAATCTAACCAAGTAAGGCTTATCCTTTGGCAGGTAGACTGACGTGAAAATTAAAATAATACTTTAAGTGTTGTGTGGAGGATGTTAATAAATCAGCCAGGAAACAAATAGGAAAAGACCATATAGAAGAGCAGTGGGGGAGGTAAGTGGATTTGTGCAATAGGGAGTGAAAAGCCTAATGACAAGCAAATCTAGAATTATCAAATGGAAATGCTCCTTCCAACATCTTCTTATTCATGTTTGGAACTCGCTGCCGTGAGGCATCTGGAAGACTTGGGGCTTAGCTGTGCTTAAATGCAGTGCAGCTGTATTTAAATGCTGTGCTTGGCATTTTTGCAAGGCAGGTCATTTAGTTTATAGAAACAGGATTAACTGCCATTCAGTTTTACATTTCCAGAGGATACAAACTGCTGTCTCAAGGCAGAAATCTGACTAATGGGGACTGGGAGGTAATTTCTCTGGGGACACTTCTCTTTGGGATCATAGGACTTGCCTCACTCACCTTTTCCAAGTCCTGTCTAGTTTAGAAGTTTTTTTTCCCTCTTTTTGGAAGGTTTTGTCAATGTCAAAGATAAAGAGATTGGTTCTCCTCTGCGATGGCAGTGCTACATGTCGTATCTCACTCGTGTTTTGCTGTCGTGAAAGTCATTCAGAGCCACTGGAACAGAGCAGTAAAGCCAGAGCTTGTGGTGTCGGGCCTGTAACAAAAAGAAGGTGTAGAAATGGGGGAACAAATCCTGCTTTTGCCTAGTTACCCTTTCACCCACTTGGCACACGACTCTTCGGATTATGGGAATCCTCTGTAACCATCTGTGTGTAGGAGCAAGGCCAAGGGCTGCTGGTGGAAGGGAGAAGGAGCCGAAGGTAGGATCCCACTGGTGCTGCAAGCCGGGGCTTCTCCAGCAAGGAGGGCTTCTGTTCCGAAGTGGTCCCGGTGTTTGCTGATTAAAGGCAGCTGAGAAAGCACATCTGCTGAATTGATAAATATTGTTTTATACCGCAAGCTGTGGCATCCCTCTGATCTTTGCTGCCCTGACTACAGCAGTTTTTGATCTCTTGTATTCTCTTTTCTTGGGCAGCATTGACAACTGGGTTGGGGCATGAATAAAAAAAAAAAAAAGCCCATAAATAAAATTAAACTGTATCTCAGAGCAGCACCATTAGGAACTTATTGTAGCCTAATTTAGATAGTCTGAATACTTTCCAGAAAATCATCATCATCACAAGCCACAGTCCTATTTACAGTAGCAAGAATTAATGGATATCACTTTGATTAAGTGCATTTTCTGAGACTAATTATCAGCAAAGAATCATTTTAATGGGTGAGGAAGCTTGGAAGAGCTGCTTGTGCAGAAGAATTCAGCAACATCTCTATAAAAATTTTAACGTCTCTTTTTCAAATCAAAGATTTTTGATACGTTGCATAACCAGGAAAAGAGAAGGTTTTAGCAACTAGGGCGAATTCTTTTAAATTTCTGCTTCCAAAGTTAGATTTTGAAAGCTTCTCCCTCTGTTAAGAGGTGGCAGGTTAGATTATACAAGGCAAAAGCAAGCAGTAGTGCTGAAATATCAGATTTGTAGAATCTTATCCTTGTAGTTTCATGCTAACATGCCCAAAGTGACATCCTCATCGGATGCATCATTACATTAATGAAAATGAGCCCAGTTCGGTGTCTTTCTGTCAGGTTCCTTGAATATATCTGCAGCTGAATCCCCACTTCATTGCCATTTGATTTAATGGGTAATTTCTCTCATTTTATTTGGAAGATGTGGATAGTAATTGAAAAATCTCCATTTGTGTCCAGAAGCTAAAGACATTTATTTCTGTGATGGTGAGGTAATGGTCAATGTTTTAGGTTTTGGCCTGCAAGTCAGTTCAGGCTGTACTGGCTGTACTAAGTGGTAAAGGTTTGTGCTTGGATTTAGGAGATCCAGCTCTGCTGCCCCCCTCTGCCACAAAACTCCTCTGGCTGAGGCTCTCCATTTGCCAGAAGTTTGACCACTTGCTTGAGAAAGAAATATTTATTGCCTAGTACCCAGGTACATCAATAAGTCACTGTTAAGACCCTATTTTCACCAGCCCTGTGTGCAGAATCTCACAAGGGGTGACTCAGTCTCACTTGTGATGCCCGAGCCCTGCTCCAAATTGAGTAATAAATAACTCGGGGGAAGATGCTGGGATCCAAACCCGAAATGTGCAAGTGCCTGTGTGACCGCTCGAATTGAATTGCATCTTCTCTGCTTTTGCCACCTGGCAAAGCAAAATCAAAACTTGTATTAATGGGATTAAGCTGTTTTCCTGAGTCAATGCTTTGTCAGATAGCCTTGGCCTGGTGCTGCTCAGGAAAGTATGGGCTCCTGGAAGCTCAGGCAGCCTGCGGCTGTAACACCCCTCCCCTAGCCAGCCCCTAGTGCCTTGCTAGAAAAGGTCGGGTGGGTGGTGAAGCTGTTCCCAGAGAAAATGCCAATGTGCCATCATGCCTGTGGCTCTGCTGTGCCAGCCAGGGCTGCGGACGAGACCCCGTTCAGTCCCCAGGTGCCACCTGAGCTGTCGGGGGGCTGGACGCACTGCACGCCTTGTGGGGCTGCTGCCAGCTCCCAGCCAGCGGGCAGGGGCACCCTGGGCCACCAGCCGCCTGTGGGATGGTGCATTTGGCCCCGGCTGGGAGAACTGACAGCGGTGCCCACAAACACATCACAGGGCAGGGCGTTAGCGGGCTTAAATCTGCCACCGGTCCCATTTGGCACCTTGGCCCTGGGCAGCGGGTCCTCTGCAGCAGGGGGCTGCAGGGGGGGCTGCAGCAGCTCCTTGCCTTTCACACAGGCAACACCAAAGTGCATTGCCGTGGGGTCCTCAGCCCAGCTCCTGGTGGGATGCGTGGGAGGGCAGAGCATGTTGGGAGCCTGGGGCGGCTTTATCAAACAGATATGGCTTTCCCTCTGTTTGTAGATTGTTTTTTTAATGATATATGGCCTTCTTAATTGCGGCTTGCTTTTTCAGTTGTTCTGAAAGGCTGTAGTGATGATTGCTAATGGGGTGTCTTAACCGATGTGCTGCTCAGGTTTTTTTTGAATTGAGGTTTCCTTGTACCTATTGATGTACCGCTGAGTATTCATCTTAATGCAAGAACCCCTGGACATCAGCAGGAATATTAGTAAAGTTATGAAAGTAATAGAGTAAGAGAAGAAACGCACTTCTCTTACAATTATATCTATTATTTTATAAACAAAATGTCATTACTCTTTTCAGGGATATTGCTTTTACTGTCAGCAACGGGCCCTTGCTGGCAATAAAAGCGAGTGCACATAGCTGCCTCGTGGAATGAGCGGAGGTGTCCCAGGAGTGATGCAGTACGTACAGCTGTGCCATGATGAAAGGGAAGCACAACATTGATTTTCAGTTATTTAGCACAACTTAACACTAAGGGCTCCAATTTCCATCCCTCCCTGGTGTATTTTCTCCGGCTTATTTACTTTCAACTTGGTTTCCATTCAATTTGTTGGGAGTGCGGGGAGCAGAGCTCCCCGGGGGCGGCTGGGCTGGGCGGCGTGGCGTGGTGCAGGCAGTGTCACCCCAGCTGAGGATCCGTCCCCCAGCTCCCGCTGCGAGCTGGAGCAGAGGGGAAGAGCGGGGACCTGGGCATGCAGTCAGGGGAGCATCAGGCTCCCTGCAGGACAAAGAACCACGCTGCCAAAAGGAGGATTTTTGCTCCCTTTGACGAGTTGTAAGGGCAGAATTGCCTTCCTGCTTGCTGCTTCCTGGAGCTCCTGGGCTCTGCCTGGCAGCCACTTGAACATGCTGGTAAAGAGCAGAAATCACACACAAGCCATTGAAAGAAGCTTGGCTGTGTGTAAGATCTCGGCACAGATCTACATGGGACCTGTCTCCCTTTTGCACCAGGGAAGCATCAAGAATATGAGTCTGTGCCCATGGATCTGGCAAAGCAATGATGATATTTGTCATCGCAGCAAACCCCTGTGCCTGCAGGAATTAATGGGAGGGCTGCCGCCGGCTTTGGGGAGGTTGGGAGGTCAGACCGAGACCGTGGTTGTCACATCTGCTGCAATGACAGCACGAGAAACAGCTTGGCAGCTGTAGCTGTAATTGCAGAGAATGCATTACATTTTTTCTGCTATGTTTTCCCACCACTTTAAGTCACAGTTGCATCTTTGTTCCCGAGGGAAATAATTCACTGCCATTCTGAAGGTGGTGCTCGTTCCTTTTCCTCTGCACCGCCTGCTTGGGGAGACGGGTGCTGGAGCTGCGGCCTCCTGCAGCCAGCCCGGCCCCTCTTGCAGACCTCTGCACGGTCACGGCAAAAAGGATCACAAGCAGATCCTAAATAAATTGGTCAGAAAATCCCCATGTAAGGCGCAGCATCTCAGAGACCTCATTTTGTGCAGCACACAGGCTTAGAGAGAAATAAGGGACCGCAATTTGAACTCTCTCTTTCTGAGACGTTCCACTCAGGGTTAATTTTATAATCTACTATTTTCAGCTCTGCTTATCAACAGGGAAGTGAACACATTGCCTGCTGAAACCCTGCAGCTAGTGCAGATTTCCTTGCCATGCTGCATTTGCCTCTGCTCCGTCGGCACCAGCTTGGATCTGTAGCAAAAACTATGGGTATTAATTTGCAAAGAAAATGCTTCACGTTCCTCTTTCCTGGCAGCTCAGTTAATGGGTTGTGCAGGCACCGTGCAAATGTCTCCGAGCTACCTGTTGGGCTGTGCTGGCTGCAGTTGGCACAGGAGGGCTTTGCAGGGCCGGGCACTTCGAGGCTGAGCAGCACCAGCCCAGGAGCCACTGGAACCGGAGGTTTCTTCTGGCATCGTTTTGTTACTGGCTGAATTACGTTGGTAGGAGACAGCTTATCTTACATTCCTTCTTATCTGTCAGAGGGTTTGGAGTTAAGGATATACTGATGCCTCTCACTTTGTATAAAACATGGTGTTGAGTTTTGTGTGCTGTCATTACCTTCTTTCCTTTCTTTTCGGGAGCATTTAGCTGCTGTTACAGCGAGCACAGCTGCCTGTGCTACCGCAGGGGGCTGATCAAAGCCCAGCCAGCAAGAGAACACCGCTCCTACGGGGCTGACAGTCCCCAGGGAGGCAGCACCTTGGTGTCCCCGTCCCAGCACCTTACTTCGTGTCCTCACATCTCCCCTGTACAGCTGGGGGAGGAGGCTCCCCGGCCGCAGGTCCCCTGGGTGCATTTCAGCGCCACCCCTTCAATGTTTCTAGATGATAAATACTTGATAATGAAGGAGCTGGTGGTGACAGAGTTGAAATACTGGGCTTAAGTGTTGGGGGGGCAGATAGGTTGTGAACCTGAGTGCTTGACTAGAGGATTAAAGTAAAAAAAAAGGCATGATCTCCAGATCTCTGACTCAGAAAACCTCTCCTTCAAGCAGGAAGCCTGTGATGTTGGATCAAGCAACGCTCTGCACCAGTTATGTTAGCTTTCAAGCATCCTGAAGCGTTATTTTCTGTTCTAAAGATTACCTCAGACCATTCATTGCGGATGACAGATGTGCCCTGCAAGGGCCATCTGCAACTTTCTGGAAGAACCGCAGGAGCTCCGAGTCACTTTGCCCCCTTGGGCTTGCCGTGGGGCCTCTGGTGCATGGTCAGTGCTTGTGTCCTGCAGGGAGGCAGACCAGACCGATGGCTTCCCTTCCATCAGCTTTCTTTGGGAGGTGGCCCGGGGCCGTGGGGTTTCACTGACAAACAGGACACGGAGGTGGTGTTTTATGGATGGAAGCTTCAGGATCGTGCCACCTTCCAAAAGAGTTGCTAGGTGTTTAGTCCCAAAATGCTCAAAGCCTACTAGTTTGGGAACTGAAGTCTCTGCAGTCCGATGGCTTTTTCCTGGGCACCCGGGTGTAGAAAAACCGAGTGGAAACCTGCCTGGACTTTTTCCCATTGAACAGGCTCCGTCGTGTGACAGCGCGCTGCTCACCCTCGCTCTCTCCCTGAGCAGATGCCGTCGTTGCTTTTCCCTGCCTGCTTTTTTTTGTGGCCGTTGTGTGGGTGTGCAAGTGTGCGCCCGTGGTGTGCAAGAGCCGTGGTTTTGGGGAGCTCAGGGCCAGGCCAGGGCATGGCCACAGGGAGGAGAGGTTGTGCAGGAGGCTGGGCTCACGGCGCGTGGGGTCAGCGGGAGAGCGTAGATACCGAAGAATTGATTTGCTTCAAGGGTGAAAGACTTAAGTGCGGTGAGAGAGGGGGAGCGCACAGCCGGTTGTTGACTCAGTGAGGCAGAAAAGGGAGGAAGCTGCTTTGGGTGGCAGGAGGGCTCCTCTGGGGAGCCCCCAGGGGGCTCGTGGGGCACGTGTGTGCCGGGCCCTATGTCGTGTCTGCTCATGTCAACGCTTTCTTTGTCACAAACGACTTTTGCTGCTGTTCTTTCATAACACCGTGGCAGAGCCCTCTTGAGGACAGCACAAATACGACTCCTGTCGGACCGAGCTCCCTGGGCCCCTGGTAAAACTGTGATTTTATTATTCTCTCCGGAACGCGTCACTGTCATCTGTCTTCTAGCTTCTGGCTGCGGCTTCGCACACAGCTGGCAGCAGTGGGTTGAATTCGCTGTCTGTGGCGTGCAGGGGGAGCCTGGTGCTGTTGTCGTCCTGGCTGTGGTTGCTGAAGCTCTTGGAGTTAAGTGTGGAAGTTGAGCTTGTGCTCCCCCTTCCTCCTGCGCCTCCTGCTTTTCTTCGCACGTTGGGTATTTGTTTCTAGTTCTCAGACAGCTGTGATGGGAGCCCCGGTGCCCTCCCTCTAACACTGATAACTGATGCTGCCTGTTACAATAGTAGGAGTTAAAAAAAAAAGTCATTTTTAGGTTGGGTTAAACCCTCCCATCTTCTGCGACTGAAGATCCTGGGAATTCAAAGAAAGAAAGAGGCCGCTGGGAATTCAGTCATGTTGGATTTTGTTAAGGAGATGCTGTTTGGGTGGGGATTTCACCTGTGTGCGTGCCGCGATGCTCTGCTGGCACTGCTGCCACGTGTGACTGTCACCCGCGGCGCCACGCATCGAAGGCCCCGGCTTTGCAGTGCCCTTGGGCAGGAATCCGCAGGGGCACACAGGGAGCGACTGCGCTCCAGCGGCTGTGCTTAGATCAGTGACTGCTCCTCCTGCAACCCACGCAGGCTCGAGCAGGAGCAGGATTATTGCTTGGCGAACGTAGCAGCTACCTTCAGGCAGGGAGTGATTGCTGTCTGGGCTGCGAGTTTCCCTTCAGGGCCGCGGGTAGGTCGGTCGCAGAGCTGTTCTGTGTGTCTCACGGCTGTCCTTGGGCTCTGGTGGTGGCTGTTAGCAAAGTCATTGCTTTTGTCGGTCCTTGCTGCACTCGGTTCCTGACCTTGGGTTGATGCAGGGGGTTAATTTGGGAGCGGGGCTTCCCTATGCTGTGCTGCTGCTATGGCCCTGCTGGCCCTCTGCGAGCCATGGCCACGGGCTCGGTGCCCCAGCAGGCCAGGCATTGCTTGCCAAGCACAAGGCGCAGCTCCCCGGTGGCAGGAGCTGCCGAGGAGAACGTTTCCTCTGTCTAGGAGAGGAGCATTTCTGGGGAGCAGGTGGTGAAGATGCTCAGCAAATGTCAGCTTGAGACCTTGCCATTCTGTGGGCAGGAGTGACATCGCTGAGAAATGTGCTATCCTGTCATAAAGCAGCAAAAAAAAAAAATAAAAAAATCAAACAGCTCAATGTTTACGAGGAAGGGAGGCCTTTGCCAAAAGCGGCTGTTTTTTCCGCCCCTGGGACTGGTGGAGTGAATGCTTCATGTGGGAGCCCCGCGCTGGCAGGCGGGCAGGTGGCAGCGGCACGGCCAGGACGCGGCACATCAGTGGCCATGCCAGGCAGCGGCCCCTCGCCATGGGGCCAGCTCCTCTCCTTGTTTTTTCTTGCTCCCAGCTTCATCCAGCTCCGTCCCTGGTGCAGGAGGCAGCTGAGGCTCGGGCGGTGCTGCCGCTGGTGGCTGACACCAACGTGAGCTCCGTGGCTACCCGTGGGGCAGCTGGCGGCTCGCGCCTTCGAGGAAGGCTCTCGGCACGAGATCTCTGGCTGTTAGGACGTCAGCATCGGGCCAGGCCGTGCTGCGGCACTTCTGAACGCCTTAATAAATCACCACGAGCTATTTAATTGGAAACTGGCCCTCTCGCTGCACGCAGCGTGCTACTTGGTATGTGTGCGAAAAAGCTTAAACAGAGAGCTCTTCTGCAGACAGATGCTAAATACATTTTTTCAAAGCTCAAATGCTTTCTACACTGTCTAAACTTTTCCTTTCAGACCGGCTCTGGGTGTGATTGCGGGACTGGGGCTGGGGAGAGCTGCACAGCCCTAAAGAAACTCATCCACCCAGTGTCCACGTGTCAAAGTGTGAAGTGTGTAATTACCTCAGGGCTAATAGCTCCATATGGGAGTATTGCTTGAAAAATTTCTAATTTAATAAAATGGGTAGTAATTGGTTATTAGAAGAGAGCTTAATTGAAATAATTGCAATGCATGCTAGTGTACTAATTTAGCTTGGTATTTATAATGCACAGTCACATTGTTTGTTCAGGGCTAGAGGAAAGGGTATTAGGAGGTGCTCATATTTCTCAGCAAGAAGTTACAGCTGGTCCCTGGAAAGACATTTATTCGGTGAAGCTATTTAGTCACTGTTCCCAAGCTTGGATTTTGAAGACGGGCTCGCTTCATTACAGTTTGATGCAATTACGCCCACGCTGTTGAGAGTGGAGGCCTTCTCTGACACTTCAGTTCCCACTTCGGATGACTTTGGATTGGTCTTTCTAGTCATCCGGAGCAGCGCCGCCTCTCTGGCGCGGTGACATACACTTCCTGACACACTCACGCACACATACGTGCATGAGTGTGCTCGCCCACCAGCCGGCATGCAAGCAGGAAAGGGGACGTTTGTCTTTGCTGTGCACCTTCTCATCCCCTCTTGCCTCAAGTTCGTCACTGCCTACATACGTGTCTTCAGTTCCAGTTCGCTAAATTGGCACCGTGAGGTTTCCCCATGCAGAGAAAGCATTTAGAGAATCCCTCTGGGCTGGGCTGATCCCTTGTGCTGCCGTTGCTGAGCTGTCGTACAGGTGTGGCCGTGAGCCGGAAAGCTCTGCTGCAGGAGCTGATGACCTGCTGGGTCACTGAGAGTGCTGCGTGGCAGAGGGATGGTGGCACGAAGAGCCGTGAGGTCTCATGAGCCTCGTTCACTGCTGGCATCCAACAATTGCTCCTCTTCGTCTTTCTCCAAAGTGCTTTTAACGCTCAATATTGTCACTTCGCTCGGACTTCCCACAGCATCTGCACTTAGAACGGCCCAGTGCTGATGGAGAGGTTTATTGCCAGCAGCCATTGGGCTAAAATTGAGAGGAAAAACAATTTCTGGCCTGCTCTTGTTATGGTCTCTAATGGGAGATATTTCTTTCTTACTAGGAACTTTGCTTGTAAATGCGTTTTAATGCCGGATGCAATGCTTTGTGGCTAAGAAACGTTCAGAGCTGCCTTCCAGGGTCAAAAGTGGTGGTACAAAGATTTCTGCTCATGGATGTGCGCAGAGCACATTGCGCATGTACGAAGGACAGATGCTTCCCAATGGTGTGAGATAAAAACAGACAGAAAAACAAAAAGCTGTGAAAAAGAGCAAAGCCCAGCTATCAAATCCTTGAGAAAACTGAGCCCAATGGCTCCCTCTTGGGTGCCCAGGGCCATTCTGGTGGCTCGTGGCAGGGACGGCAGGCGTGGAGCCGGGGTGCAGGCTGCAGCAGCAGGACGGTGCCAAGGGACACTCATGCCGCCCGTGCTGTGGCTGCAGAGCTGGTGCTCAGCTCAGGGTCAAGGCAGGAATCCGTCCTGGCATTTGCACTGTGCCCCAAGGGGTTGGTTAGGTGCATCCAGGGAGATCCTTTGCACGGAGAAGCTGTTCTGCCTCTGTGCTGTACAGGGAAGTGTCGTCATCTCCTGCGATGCGTGTTTTTTTTCCAGAGCTGTGGGTGCGCTGTGCTGCAGGCAGGCATTCCAGCTTAGGATTTCAGGCACAAATTTTATTCAGCGTGTAACTCCGCTGAAGCAAGTGGCACCGTGCCACGCATGGATTTGCCCTGCCGAATACTGCTACTCCCATCCCCACGGGCTGCTTTGCCGCCTGGTTCTGTGCGCGGCTCAGATCGGAAGGACCGTCCTCCAGAGCCAGCGGAGCGGAACACGGCCCCGCCGGGCTTTTGGGGAGGGAGGAGGCAAAGGAGTGCCCTTCGTCTCTGCTGCAGGGGAATCTTTAGAATGAGGATAGAATGAGATGAAACGCACGTTTGGATGAGTCCCATGCCCTTTTGCAGCACCGTGGGTGCTTTTTGGTGTGCCCATGTTCGCTTCGTATGATTTAAGAGAGCACAGCGGGTGCTGCTGCTGGTCGGGTGCATTAGTGAGCGTGGGAGGGCACAGAAATCGGCTTTGGGACCTGGTGGCTGCTTTTCTTGAGCAACTTTTAGGAGTTTTAACTATTAA
This sequence comes from Cygnus olor, assembly GCF_009769625.2. Taxonomy (NCBI): domain Eukaryota; kingdom Metazoa; phylum Chordata; class Aves; order Anseriformes; family Anatidae; genus Cygnus; species Cygnus olor. The sequence continues at coordinate 9,454,970 of NC_049187.1, read as the reverse complement.
GACACCTTCTAAGGCCTTTTTCCTCTCTAAGCTGCTCTGTTTCCCACTGCCAGGTTTTAGGGAGAGAAGGGAGAACAACTGAAAGGGCTGGTTCAGATATTAACAAATTCATGATACAATTTAATCTTGATCACATTAAACAAACTTAATGACCAGAGAGTTTCTCACTTGCTTTAATGGACTCATTTCCAGATGATGTGACTGCAAGATCAGAGACGTATGTTGTAGATGTCTGTTCATTAAACAGTCTTTCTTCCTAAAAGCTTCTGCCTGCCGAGAACGAGTGTAAGTGGAGGGACGCTGAGAAATAAGTTTGCAGCTAAATCTTTGTGGAGGCACTGTTTAAAAAATGGGGGTCTGTTGCTTTTTATTTACGCGTGTCCTTATATGAGATATGAGAATAGGCCAAGAATTTTATCTTTTTACGTGTGCTTTTTACTCTAAATGTATGCAGCGAAGATGAGGTGTCCGCGAGGCAGCACCTGCTGTCAGACCAGCCCCTGGCAGGGACGTCCCCATCCCCATCCCTGTCCCCGTGCAGGACTTGGTTATGGGGTTGAGCAGAAGCCGCCAGCAGACGAGCAGCAGCGTGGAGCCTCCTGGCTGGCTGCTGCCCACGACTGTCGCTCAGCTCGTGCTCCTCGGCAGAAGGCAGCACAGAGCTCGCGCGTACAGCAGCGCTCGGCTCCTCGGGGAGAACTTCAGGGGTTGTGCAGAGGGGGCTCCAGGGGCCTCTCATGTCAGGTGCATGGTTCTTCATGCAGTGCTCCACCTGTTTTACTCGCTTTTTGCCAGAACATACCAAATGCAGGGATAGCCAAAGACCGTCTCCATCCCATCAATGCTGTGTGTAAGGCTTTAGGAACTCTGTTCGTGCTGGTGGTTCTCATGGCCGAACAGCACACAAGGAATATTTCTTCTCTTTTCGATGTCCTGGTGCTGATCCCTGCTCTTGGCCGTGGGTGTGAATAGAGAGAGCCTGCTTGTGCCCCCTGATGGTACCTGGGCACAGCACGAGCCTTGTCATTGCACATCGCCTGGACGTTGAGTGATGCCTGGCTCATGGCAGAGCTCAGCTACAGCACGCTATTTGCTGGTAAGCAGAACTTCCTCACTGAATTTAAAATAAGAAATGTACTTGGAGGTCACTGGTCTGGTACAAACCCTGTTCCTGTCCTTCCCACACAGCCCGATGAGGCTGTCAGAAACTCCACGGAGTTCATGCCTCATTTCTGCAGCACATCGTGAATCTGTTTTTGTAGGGACTTGCAGTTTTCTCCATCTTACATAACGTATTAGAAAAATGAATGGTGACAGATACTGGAAATGTATGGCAAATGGTACGTCAAATGATCCAGCGGCCCTGGGGACAGAGGAAGTTTTTATTACCGTGAGACACAGTTGGCAGAGCTGATGGAGAGTCCTAAGGCCTAAATTTCTCCTTTGAAGATTCATCTTTTAAAAAAAGGGAAAAAAAAAAAAAAACCTTTAAGGAAAGCTTCTAGATGCCAAAATTCTCCACATTTTAAGCAGAACCTTGGAGCCATTTTCTCAGTAAATACTGTTTTACGGTTTAAAGGTCATTTCATTAGAATTTTAATAGTTTAATTACAAAGTTTCTGGGGAAAAAACCTCATGCAGAAAAGGCTCAGAGTCCTTTAAAATTGCAAATTAGGAGCCACTTTGTCATTTTGAAAGTCTCTGTGGTGCGTGTTAGCAGCTCCGTGTCCTGCAAGCCCACCCCATGCCACGCACCCACCCTGGCCACAGGGACGTCTGCGTCCCTGCTGCACGGAGCCGCACCAAGCAGTGTTTGCAAGGCATTCTCTGGTTCTTGGGGAAAAGGCACCACACGAATGCTCGGGGTAACAAACACCAACAGTACAAAGTTCATTACGGCCGGCAGGCAGCGGATTGCTGCTAATGGCAGGCCGTGCAGGGGGAGCGGGTCCGCAGCTGTCGTGCCACCCGTGCCACGCGGGGATCGCTCGCCACGAGCACCGCCGTGCAGCCCCGATGGTGTCAGCTTCGTCACTGCTCCCATTAAACCCTGAGAGGTTGGTTGGTAGCAGCCTTGTTCTGTGCTTGCCTGGGAAAGGGACTCAGCCGTGCCGGGTTGCTCTGCGCTAGCCGGAGAGTTTTCATGCTTTGCTTGCAGATATATATTTAGATTTTACCCCAGGGTTTTAATTTCCTCACTGACTCCAGCAGCTGTGACAGGTATACAGATACGTGCCCTTTTTCCCCTGGCCGTTTTAACCTGGCAGCAGCTTTGTCAAGAAAATTGGGAAGAGATCACTGTCAGGCTCTGGGGCCTCATTGCTCCGCTCCTGAGCATGTAAAATGCACCAAGAAATAGGAACCCAGTGCCGGAGGCATCACGGCTTGGTAGGGTTATTTATTCAGCATCTCTTCATGTCTGCTCTATTTCTTCTTCCGAAAGGCTCCGCCGAGCAGTCCCGAGTTAACATGCTGGTTTTGCAGCTTTCATGCTCGTCGCTGACGAGCCACACTTAGGGAGGTAAAAATGGGTTTGTAAAGGCTGCGATGACAGTTTTGGGATTCGGCACACGCGGCGCTCACGTCCCTGCTGTTACGTAAGCCCTGGCTCTGGGGGCACCACAGTCAGAGGGATGAGGGACCTGGGACCAGGGACCCACAGCCCCTGGCACGGAGCCGCAGAGCACGGCTGCATGGTGCTGGGCCCTGCCGGAGCCCTGGGCGTTCAGGGGAGATGCTCTCCCCCGTTGTACACGTGAACATTTGGGGATTGTTAACGTTGGAAATGTTAATGTGGAGAAGTGGGGAAGAGAAGTGAAATCAAAGGCTCTTCTGCAATCAGACACACCGTCCCCCCTCTGGGCTTGCAGCTTGCCTGCCAGCTCTGCGCGCGTTTTCTTGCTGTACATAGTTTTCCCATCCATATCCAGCAGCCAGGCTCTTCAAAGGCTTCCTTCTATTTCCAGCCCTCTTGCTGCTGCTAAATATGCTTCCCTCCATTTCTGAAGCGTTCCTCCCTGAAACCGCAGCGCTCCAGTTTATCACAGAAGTCTCCCAACTCCGCTGAGCAGACCCCGCCAGGCCGAGAGCCCCTGCTTGAAGCTGCTCCCGGGGCTCTGCAATCGCCTTGGCTGGTTGCACTGCCGGGACTAAACGGGGAGAGCGAGTGAAGAAAAAAGCAGCCTGCACAGTCACGCGAATCTCCTGTGCGCCTTCGAGCGTCCGGTGTCTGCTGCGGTACCAAAGGCTCGGGCAGCTGCCAGGGGATGTGGTGGACAGTGGCACACTGCTGCTCTGGGCTCTCTGGCTGGGCTCTTTTGGGTGCCCCCCCTACCCAGCCCGTCCCGGTGGGGGCTGATCCCTGGGCACAGCACGGGTAAGGGGCTTACAGCTTACCCTGGCACTGCCCAAGGTGCAGGTGCCCCAGCAGAGGCTGCTGAAGGCAACGGGGTCTTGTCGCACGGCTGGCGCTTTCGGCAGTATCCGCCGAGCTGAACTGCCCTCCCGACAGCTGCTGCGACGACCGAAATCCCTGCGGTTTTATGAACTTCTCCTGAAATGCTTTTAATGACAGTTTAATAATAACACTTAGCGCTCTGAACAGAGCTTCTCAGGCTGGGTACTTAAACGCTTTGCTGGGAAGGGTAAGGACCATTATCCCCCATACTCACAGAGGGGGGAATAGCTGGATTTTATTTGTGAGAATAATTATAACAAGTGGAAGTAATCAACTTTTCATATGAATGGTGTTGCTTTTAAAAAGACAAATGTCAGGAAAGAGTCCCGGATACAAAGGAGAGCTCGCAGTGGTATAGATCCATCCAGCTGCTTCTCAGGGAACTTCTCAGGGTCCTGTTGTGCACAGGAATTAACCCTGCTAAGGCAGTGCGTGGAGGGACCAGAAGCTGGTGGAAATGGCTGTGAGACTGGGCACACCCCGTTCACTTGCTTGTGCTTTAGGGATTGGTGTGCGGGCACTGCAGAGAGAGCTGCTTTGCCCTGATACCCCCATGAGCATCACTCCCCTGCACCTTGCCTCTCCGGTCGCTCCAAGCCTGGTTTGGGACTCCCAGCTCCTGGCACTGAAAATCCTCGTGTGGGGAGCAGTGACATTGAAATAATTGCTGGCTTCTTATCTGGAGGGCTCAAAGAGGCCAAAATTTCTGAGCAAGCTCCTGGGAAGGGGTTTTCATCCCCCTTCTCTGTCCTGCCATGTGTTCCCCCTTGCACCCCAACTCTGGTCAGAGTTCAGGCTTGCAGGGGCCTAGCTTGCTGCTCTGTGCTTCTGCCAAACCCAGGAGAGCCGAGGCTTGTTTTGGCTGGGACCTCTCGGTGTGACAGTAATGCAAATGGAGAATAATAATGCATCTGTGCACAGCGAATGCGGGGGGAGAGTCATTGAAATGCTTTCTCCTGCTGCGTGCAGCCCATTGCTGGATCTCTTTATGAGGCTGCCAAGACACGGGGTCACTGCAAAGAAAGCCAAAGTCCTGGGAAACCCCCCCCAGTGCCTCTGGCAATCTGCTGCCCGGGAAGAGAGGGAAGGTTGGGAGCTGCCGTGTGCCAGATGTGGGGCTTCACACGTGCTTAGCTGCAAACCACATCCCGGGTGCATTGATTGCCAAGTGCCATGGTGGCCTCGCCCTTGGCATCCCTGGGTGCTGGCTTGGAGCCTCCAGCCAGCCCCTGCCTTTCCCCCGGACCCTGCAGAGAGGGTTGGGTTATTTCTCTCCTGAACCCCGGTGCTCATGGCGTGCTCCTTGCCCAGAAGGACCTGCTGGCTCCCCGCAGCAGCCGGGCGCTGGGCTCCCACTCCCATGGTGTGCCGGATGGGCTTCCTCCCCTCACTGATGGAAGGGAAATGGAGAGAGGTTTTCAGATCGGTCCAGGATCAATATAGGCAGTATTTTCTAAGCCTGATTATCAATAGACAAGCACATCCTCGCTGTTCAGGGAAGATTCCCAGACATCTCGTGTATATTCTAATCTCTCTGCAATTCTGAAGTAATCAATGTACTGATATCGTATTTTCAACTGTAAAAGGAACTGAGGCTCTTTGGCTTCAGCCCTACCATTAACCGCAACTCCACCTACTGTTGGATGGACAAAAATATGGGCAGGAGGATCTGGCTTGTTTGGAAAAGAATTACTTGGGTCAGTGTTGCACATGGTGAGCAGCTCGGTTGCTCCCGGGGAGCCTCTGGGCTCGCTGCCTGCACCGCGGCGCTGGGAGGATGAGAAGCGCTGGCACCCCACGGAGATGGAAGGGATGCGTCCCACGCAGAGAAAGAAAAGGGAGCATCAACACATTTTTTTCTTTTTGACAAATTTGTTGTTTTAACTGAAACAAATGTCAGAGGAAAAAGATATTCTAGTGAGGAAGCCAAACCTCAGTCTTCTGCAATTTTAATTTCCCTTTGGAAAAGAGAAAAAAATGGTAAATAGAAAAAAAAAATCTTTAAATCTCCTGAAAAATACTGACGTTTGCAGCCAGCTCAGTTGAAGAGAGGTGCCTCTGCTGGTGTTTAGCAGCTCTTCTTCGTGCCTCTCCACACCAGGCTGGCTGCAGGAGCCTTGCAGAGCCACTGGCTTTGCAGGGCTGTGCACTAACCTTGGCAACCTTGAGGCATTGGCAGGTTTTGAAATGCTGTTTGCAAAATGCATTGTGGAAATGTAGGGCATTCCCTGGTGACTAACGGGTGGATCCGGCCTGGGTTGTCTTCTTGAAAAACACTTCAGCAAATGGCTTGGCCAGGGAAATTTGTAATGTTTGTCAAGTATTAGGGGTGCTCTGAAGTTTACTAAAGTGCTAATGTCATGCTGTTAAACTTGTAGGGCCCTTGAAATTTTGGTAGCGCTGCATCTGATGAAGAGTTTGTGGTGGTTAAAATTGCGTGGGACCTTGCTTTTCCTCGGAGTCGTGGCACGAAGCAGTGACGGCTGCCCTGCGAGGGCAGGATGCAGCCAGGTGCGGAGCTGGGCAGCCTGGGCCAGCACGGGTGGTCCTGGAGCAGCTCCCAGCGCTCCCCAGAACTTGGGGGTTTGCTAGTGATCCGGTAATGAGCCTTAATTAGTCTTCATTTCCCTGTAGTCCTGCTGGCAGCAACAGGGCTATGGGTGCTGGCATCTCTCCGGTGCGGTGCTGCTGCAGCCGTGAGCACAGAGGTTTTCTGGCAAAATGCACACCCTACACAACCGAGTTACCTTTTGTGGTTTTCTGAAGTCTTCCTACATGGAGTATATGCCTTTCAGGGTGACTTCTCCAGGTTTTTAAAGGTATTAAACCGTCTTTTCTTACAGAAGCCTGTCATGCTAACACTTTTAGGTCTTGTCTGAGTATAATGGGTTTACTTGCCAGAAGAATTTGAAAAAAAAACCACCTTCCCATTTCATCAGCTACTTACAATAAGCTAGATCGTGCTTTATTATTAATATGTTGAACCGGTGCGTAAAAGGAGTTTTGGCAGTTGGGACTGAAAGCTACCTAGATAAAAGGGAAATATCTAATGAGACAGTTGCTGTGGATTCAATTAAGACTAAGGAAAAATCTGCTTCTTTTTTAAAATCGTATCTTAAGAAATATTATTATGACTGCAACTGCTGCTGAGCAATTCCGAGCCATTTCCCTAGACCCTGGCACAGCAGCACAGCAGTGGTCTCTGCATAATGCAGGCCCTGGAATGAGAGCTCAGCAGTTTGTAATGGGTTCTCAAACTAAAATTAAACACTGGCTTCCTGGCTTGCAGCCGGATGTTTGGCACTCATTTAGCCGGGCAAATATTTCTGGGCCAGAGGAATTCTGGTTCAGCCCGTGAAGTTACCGGGGCTGTGTTTCGGTGGCTTTCCTCCTCCGCGGTCCCATGCTTGGGGGTGTCCTTTGCCTTCTCGTACTGTGTGCTTTGGGCTGCATCTTACAGCCATTGCTCTTTCTAGGAACATGCAACTTCCCAGCAAGAACGGGCATTCTGGACACCGCTCATTATATATTGAGTGCTGCCTTTTGACTGTTGCATTGTCTGAATTCTGGGTAAGCGTCTAACAGCCATAAACTGGCATCAGCAGCACAGGGGACCTGCAATTAGTCTTAAACATCTTTTGCTGAGTAACAGACCTTCGCTTTCCGAGCTGCAGCACTCAGTGTGAGCCCTTCCCCTCTTACAGACAGCATCATGCTCCACCAGCGACCTGGCAGCCAAATGCTTCCTTGATTTTTTTCCCCTCACCAGCAGCTTGGCTTCCTGTGCTGCAGCCTGAAGAACAGCGCACAGCCCTGACTGGCTCTGGAGGACCTGGCAGCCTCCGGGAGGTTTCCTCGGCTTCGGACGGCCTCTTTCCTGCCTCGGAAGGGAAGCGGCGGGTCAGAACAGCAGCCCTGCGTCCTGTTTCTTGTGACCCTGCGTTGGATTGCTCCTCTCTCTCCTGGTTTTTGTGCCTTGGCTTGTGTTAAGTGCTTAATGGAAGAGGTGTCTTCAGGTAGAGGCTCCCACAGGCAGGAGCTGAGTTTCTCAAGGGGCTCGGCTGCATGCTTTTTGTCACCTCCTATACAACAAAAGTGTGACAGGAGGGCTGCAATTTTCTGCTAAAATTCCCCAAGCCTTTCCCTAATAATACCTCTTTATCCCCAGTGCTGCTGCTTGATGGCATCAGTGCCGGGGTTAGAATTTCAGCGTAATCCACTTTTCCCATCAAACCTCGATGCTGAACGTAATATTCCTCTGGAGCTGGGGGCACCACGCAGAGCAGAACTTACAGGTAGTTACCTATAGGACAGGAGTTGTCCTGCTGCCCCAGCCCCTGGCCCTTCTTGGCCAGGAGGGCACGAAGCAGAGCGATGCGGTGGGTCCGGGGCAGGGGCTGGGGGAGCTGAAGCAAGCCCCGAGGCAGGCAGGAGCGGCTCGGTGAGGAACCAGGCGCATTGATCTGATGAATCATTTTGAGGCAAAAGGAGAAATTAAATGTGCGCTGAAAGCTGGCACATTAGTAAATGGGTTGCGGTTTTTTATCCATTTTACATTTCAAAATGCTGAAATAAAATACGTCTTACGGAGAAATCCCATTAAGAAATTACTCGCCGAGTAGGCAAACGTGGGTTTTGTTAACAGGAGGCAGGGACTTGGTTTCTCTTCCCCACCAGCCTGGGACTGCCTCTGTGTCCCGGGACGAGGCCCCTCGAGGCACTGACAGCGGGGAGGAGAGCTGCCAGCAGAGCCTGGGCTCGACAGGCCCCTGGCACGGCAGAGAAAGGAGATGGCCGGCCAGTTTTGGGGTGCTCCGTGAGGTGGTTTGGGGGCTCTCCATGGGGCGGTGTTGGGGCACCTCTGTCCGTGGTGCTGTGGCGCCGTCCCCATGAGCTCTGGCACCGCCGAGGCCGGCTGGAAGATGCTTTTTGTGGAGAGCAGCCATCAAGCGTGAGATGAGTAGGAGCAGCTATGGGCTGGTGGCACCCCCAGAAAGAGGACGAGATGCATGACCCCCTCTTTCCAGCCCCGCACGGGGGGACGGATGGATTTCTCTCTCGTCAGGGGCTCCCCTGGCCATGAAGATTTCCCTGCTCTGTTTGATGTCTTGAGAAATGGATGCCAAGCGAATTCAAGGAGCAGCAGCTCGGGCTCTCACCTGGGGAGGGAAAGCCATGCTGAGCTGGCACAGCACCTTTCTGGGCGCTGCCTGAGCACCTCCGGGTGGGCAGGGTGGAAGCGCTGGGCGCCCGCTGCCCGCTCAGAGGGATGCAGCGGGGGGTTCCCCCCACTCAGCTCACCACGGGTACGTTTAGGAGGAACCTTGCTCTGCTGCTTTGTGTCTGCGAGCCAAGCACACTGCGTCTGTTCCTTGGCATCCAGTCCGCACACGCTGCTCTTTACACAGAGGGGTAAGATAAAATAGCTTCCTCCCCCTCGTGTCGCTACTGAAAAACAGGGATGGGGAAAAAATAATCCCTCGTCCCCTGCCCTGCTTGTGGTGATAGGAGTAATGCAATCGTCTGTTTTTTAAAGGAGGCTGCCAAGGCAATTGCGTTATTTACTGAACAAAGCCATTTCAGAGCTTTCTGCATTGTGAATGTTTCCCCGGTCATTTTGCACCGACTTGGTTGCAGCAGCAAGGCCAGAGAGTTTGCCTTGACTCCCCTCACTACCAAAATAAATGCACAGGGCAGGATTGTTCCACTGGGCTGCTGCGAGTGGGGAGAGGGAAGAAGGAAGGAGATGGTACGTGCCGACGGCTCTGAACTGAATGCGGTGAGGATTGCTATGTACGGGAGAGTTCAGGGGGGAAAGAGGAGGGAGTCTCGGAGCAGCCGAGGCTCGCAGGATGGCGAGAGCCAAGCTGAAGAATTCCCCTTCCGAGAGCAACTCGCACGTGAAAACCGTCCCACCGGCAACGACCGAGGATGTCCACGGGGTGAGCCCCTTGTTACCAGCTCGGAGGATGGGATCCCTGGGGAGCGATGTCGGACAAAGGTATTGCAGGACTGCAGTGGTGCGTGGGTTTTGGGGTGGGGGAGGCAGCACGGTTTATCTTTCGAATAAGGGGAAAAGGATTAGTGCCACTGGGGGCCGGAGGGGTGGCAGATGAAATCCTTCTGCGAGCGATGTTAAAGAGCCACAGCAGCTCTAAAGTTGTATTATGAAATAGGTAGCTGGAGCAGAAGAAAGCCAGTTCCTTTACATTTTTTATAAGTGTTCCATGTTTTTTTAATATGCCATAAGCATGTGTGAATGGCAGCCCTAAGACTGTAGGGCTGCTACATGACACTGTTAACTTGTATTGCACCTTATCTGTGCGGTACAAGACTGAAGCTTATTTACACTGCCTACACCACAGCACGCACTGTGCAGAAGCACCATGTTTGCAGTTGGGAGAAAAGATGCTTGATCCCCCTTCTGAGGAATAATTTATTTACAACTGGGGAAAAAAAAAAAGCTACCATAGGAAATGCTGCAGCCTCTTTCTGCAAGCACACAACTGATATGTACAGGCAGAAACGTGCTATTTTTTAGGAGGATAAAAACGATTTACATTGCACAGTGTTTCAGAAGAAGCTAGGTCCCCTCATTATAACGAGGATGCATATGTCAGTAATTCAGTTCTCGTTCTGTTTATTCTTTTTTTTTCTTTTTATTTTTTTTTTCCATTTCTTCAACATTTCAGCCCATCCATGCTCTCTTCCCTCTCAGCAAAAATTGCCTCACCTGTGGTTGTGTGCTGTGTGTCTCCCAGGATGTGATTTGGTGCTGTTTCTAGCTCTGGTTTCCAGTGCAAATTAGCACAGTAGGAAGGCTCCTGCTCACAGCGAATTTTACTTGCTTGGCGTTAGACTGGAAGGAATTAACTGCCTCGGCTGCAGCATCCTCCCGTAGCCCGTAGGTGGGCTGGCAGAGGTAGCAACAAGCAAGGATTAGGAGATGCAGCCCCTTGGGAGGGGGCACAGGCAGGGCTGGCAACACCACTGACCCCCCTGGCACCACGCTGGGCCCGGTGCCCGCTTTGGGCACCGGGCCCGGGAGGCAGAGTCCCGCTGTGCCCACATTGCTCTGAGTGCAGGTCTCTGCCCGGGCGCGATGTGCCAGCTCTCCAGATGGCACCGGCGCTGATTTTTGGGTGGGCTGCTGCCTTCTGACTTCGTGAGGCTGGGGCTGGCGCGTCCGAAAGCTGCAAACGTGCGGGAGGCTGCAGCTGGGCATCATGCGGGTACACAGGAACCATGTCCCTGATTTTGGGGGTGTCATCGCGCTTCGACAGGCGATCTCAGTCTGTGCTCCCAGGGGTGCCTTCTCTGGTTTTATGCCTTCCTTCTGACCGGCATGGCAGGCTGGCCCACCCGGGTAGGAGCCATGGCACCGTGTGCTTCCCGGCACCCCTGCATGCGCTGCGATGTGCCCCTCAGCACGGCGCCAGGCCTCTCAAACCCAGACGTGCCGGGGCTGGGACAAGGCTCACTCCTGCAGCTGGGGGACTCGAACGAAATCATCCGAACCCCTGCTAATCAGCTACGGTTAAACACAGGGGGGTTCCTGCCCAGGACCGTGGGGCCACAGCTCCATGCCCAGGGCTGGCCCCTCCGCGTCCCTTGGAAGGGAGTGTGGCACGAGGAGTACGCTGCAAGGCAGCGCTGGATCCAGGGGCACGGGGACAACAGTTCCCAAAGTCACAGAGCTGCAGCTTGCAGTGGACCAGTTGCCAGAAGGCCAAGTGTGCGGAGCACAGCAGGGCACCTCAGGGCTTCGTAAAGACCCAGCATTGACCCCAGGTCCCTGGGTTTCCCTGGAAGTCAAGGGTTTTGCTGCAGTCCTCTTGTAAGGAACCAGTGGTGCCATGGACACTGCTGGCGAGAGGTGGGGAAGTTGATGGCAACACTTCTGTGCTCCTCTGGCAGCCAGCTGAGCCCGAATTCCTTGACTGCTGAGCTCTCCTGCGCTGCTCCTTGGTAATTGAGTTGGCTGTTATGAGCGAGATTTGTGCACTTGTATTGCACTGCGTATGCAGGCAACAAAGGAAGGAAGATTGCTTCTGAAATTATGAATACGTCTGAGACGCTTCGTCTCCTCCAAAGCCAGACGGAAGCAGCGTTACCGAGTTAGCAGTAATGATTGTTGCTGGGAGTTTGGGGTGAAATTGCAAGGTGGCGGTGGAAGAAGATGTGAGTTACAGGATGTTCCCAGGGATGCAAAGCAGCTCTCCAGACGGCTGAAGCCAGGGAATTTTATTCTCACCTACTTTATTTGCCTCTTGCTCTCTCTCTTAGTCACTGCAGCGCCTCAAAGCTTTTAGGGGTTCTCGGTCACAACAAGAGAAAAGGATTTGGGAAGGGATCTGGGAGCAGAGCGCTCCGCAGCCCCAACATTGCGCACCGTGAAGCCACCAAAGGGCGCACGGGGCTGGCCCGGGGGGACCGGTGTGAGCGGGTTGGGGCCAGCTGGGCAGCTCTGGGAGAGATGGCTTCATTCCCAAATGAGGGGGGACTGGTGCTGGGGAGGACTCAGGGAGGGGGAGGCATAAAGGTGGGAGAAAATCACAGGGAAGCCAAATTCTCCGCTGTGCTCTCCGTAGAGTGCTGCGGTGTTGCAGGCTGAGGGCTCTGTCTTTGGGAGGCAGCTGCTGGCAGGCGTGAGGGTATGTAAATCACCGTGCTCGGATCTCATTCCGTGTGCTGTTGATCTCTCTGTATCACCGGACATGCGGACTTTTTTTTTTTTTTTTTAAATATTTTTACAAGATATGTGTGTCCTGTTTATGCAGCTCTGCTGGGAAGTAGGGGAAATTCTGGCCACTATGCATCCTGGGGCAAACTGATATTCTTAAGGGACTGTAAACATACCCGTAACGGCTCCGGGTTTGAAGATCTGCCCAAAAAGCCGGGAGGGCCAGGGGCCAGCAGTGGTCCTCCTACCCTGGATGGCGCAGAGGTCGGGCATGGAGCTCCGCAGAGCTTTGGCGTGGCCCAGGGCGAGCTCTCCAGGTGCTCTGAGCACTGCACAAGCACGCTGCACGAGTCCTGAACTCAGGCTGCAGGACCACGAGGTGCTGTTGTTTGAAACCGAATGAAGCTGCTGAGGTCTGGGGGAGAAAATGAGAATTGTAGACTAGTTCAGGTTAGAAGGGGCGGTGGGAGGCCTGCGCTCCAACCCGCTGCTCAAGGGACGAAGGCTGAGGTTGGATCAGGTTGCTCAGGACCGATCCAGCCAAGTTTTGGAAACCTCCCAGGACGGAGCTTTCTTAGCCTCTCTGCCTGCCTATCGCAGTGCTTAATCACTCTGAGGGTGAATATTTTTTCTTTATATCTAGTCTAAATTCCCCTTGCTGCATCTTGTGACTGCTCCCTCCCGTCCTTTCACCACGCGGAGAGGAGTCTGGCTGCCTCTCGCCCCGCAGCCTCCCATCGGGTAGCTGAAGGCAGCAATTAGCTCCTTCCCTCACCTCTCCTCTGCAGGCTCCGCGGTCCCACCGCCCCCAGCCTCTCCTCGTCTGGCGGTTGTGGTATTTTTGGCACCAAGAAGTGGGGCTTCGCTTCAGCCATGTTACAGGGAACTGAGCAGCAGCCCGGTGAGAAATAGCAGCACGCTGCTGGGAGAGTTTAACCCAAGGCTTCTTGGATGCCGAGCGCTTCAGAGAGCAAGAAAACCTCCCAGACGTGTTTGAAAATGTAATTCCTAAGCAATCGATGCGTGTTCTCCCAGGGGGCCGCCAGGCGTTGACAAACAGCTCTTGCTGGGTGTGTGTTTGTCGCCTGACGCCCAGACACAAGCAGGGCTGTGGAAGGGCCCAGTCGGGCTGCTGGGACCATGAAAACCGCTCCGTTTAACAGCCGGGTTGCTCGGCGATGGTCTCCATGGCAGGTCTCGGGAACAAGCGCCGGGTGCAAGTTCCACCTGCAGCTGAATGTGTTGCCAGGCTGAACCCCCCTGGGGGAGGGCAAGAAGCCAAAAGTGATATTTTTCCAAATTTCTTTTGTTTTTGCTTCAATAAAAGCCGTGTGTTGCTTGTGCACCAGCCTCAGGTGAGGCGATTCTGGGAAAAAAGGGCTGTCTGCAGAGGGGACAGAGGGCCCTTCCCAGGGCTTGCCCACCTCTGTGGTCCCTCTTTGGCTCGTCTGCTGATGCTATTTGGCTGTGGCCCCCAGCAGGGAGCTCTTGGCGGGGCTGTGCTGGAGGGTCTGTGTGTCCGTGTGTCTGCCTATGTCCAGCTGTTTGAGCACTGCCTTTGCCATGGCAAAAATCTGCCCCCGGCAGCCCCAGCTCTCCGCTACCAGGGCTGAGCCCCACTTCTCAGAACCAGAAACGGAGCAGTGTTGGGGCAGGAGGCACCCAGACTGTGTGCTTAGTGAAGTGTTTTTGCATCTGTGCCGGGCACGGCTCCTGTCCTGCTCCTCTGGGAGCCGGGACCGGCGGTGCCAGGCACTGAGATGTGCCCCCGCAGCGCTGGGCGTGCAGAAAGCCGTAGTGCTGCGGGCTGTGCTGCTGCGAGCCGTCACGGAGGCGACCTGAAAAAGAGCCTGGCTGGCTCCCTAGGGTTTTGCCTGGGAATCTGGAAGGGCTTTGCCCTAAAGGGGAGCAGTGGGGATGTCCCACGGAGCTGGGCATGGGACATCTCCACAGCCTGCCCCAGCACAGCGAGCATACCAGGGGTGTTCTCCATCTGGGATCTGCCTCGTGCTCAGCATCCCGGGGATCCCGCAGCACCTCTTTGTGCTCGGGTTGTTCTCCTGTGCACCGCTGGGATGCTCTGCTGAGGGTTGTGCATGGCAAAGCAGGGCAAGGGGCTGGGATGTGCCCAGCGTAGGGACTGAGGGGGCTTGGTACCCCTCTCCGCCTTGGAGGCTGTTGTCAGGAGGAGCTGTCAGGAGGTGCATTTTGCTTGGGCATCTCCTTCCTCCACAGGGCAGGTGATTGCTCTGCCACCCCAGCGGCGTGGCACTGAACGGGCCGCAGTGGAGTCCCGTTGCAGAAATGGGCGCGGTGCCCGATGGCTTAGATCCCGAGCAGCACCGGGCTGTGAGCGTGCTGTTGGTCCTGGCAGAGAGGCAGCAGCCCCGGGTCCCGGCTGGCGGCACAGGGAGCTGCCAGCTGCCAGCAGTCGCGCCAAGCAGAGGGGTTGTAAACACAGCCTGCGACTGTCACTGGCTCAAGCCAGGTGGGCTTGGGGCTGCCTGGTTCCTGCGCTCACCCTGGAGCTGCTCCGTGGTAGTGCTCACCATCCCTGTTTGGTCCCTAGGTCACCGTGTCCTGCCGAGGGCTCAGCTCCCGACTCCCTCCTGCAGGGTTTGGACATGTTTCGGACTGTGTTTGTGCTCCCAGTCCCTGCAGGTCCTGCTGGGCTCGTCCCTGGCATGCTCCTCCCGCACGGCGCCGTGCCCTATATAGGCACTGAGATGTGGATGCGGTGCCAAGCCTAAGGACACCCACACTCGAAACGTGCGCTTGGGTTTTTGCCCTGTTTATTTTTGGTCTCTTGAGCCCATCAGGGCCCAGCAGGGCATGGGGGCAGAGCATTGCTGCGGAGGAGGAGGCTGACCTGCTCGGTACGGTGCGAGCGAGCGGGACAGACCCCGAGCCCCGCTGGGGGAGCATCCCTGCGGGTGGCACAAGCTGTCCCCACTGCCAGCCCCACTGCAGGTGGCACAGGGCTGCAGCAAGCGGGGACACGTGGAGCTGGGGTGCAGCACTGCCTCCCCGGGGCTCAGCAGGGCCGCAGGGAACCGCTCAGCCCATCAGGGAAGGCAGGGAGACGTGCATTATGAGCCACCCGCGCCTCTCAGGGCATCTTTGCCCAGTGGGCTTGGCACGCGGGCGAGCCAAGCATTTCTGCAAGGGCAGGGCTGGCAGCACCAGCAGCCGCTGGGCACTGGCTGCAAGTGGCTCGTAATGCAATCCCCATCCCAGCCCCTGGGATGCAGCTGCCTTGCCCGGCGGAGCCACCGGGGCTGCTCCGTCCCATCCCGCACGTGTTGGTGGCCAGACGTGTGCCTGCTCCGCTCGCTTCTCCCTTCCTCTTTCTCACTCTTTCTCCCCCTCTTTGCTTTCCTTTTTCGTCTCCTCCCATCTGTCCTTCTCACATCGGGCTATTTTTGTGGATTAGTTTCTCACTGTCAGTATGGTAAGAACCGTGGTGCATCTCCGCTCTTAGAGGCGCTTTGGGAAGCCTTCCCCAGCAGTTACCTCGCATAGTTCACTTTCGTCCCCCTGCCTTGCCCCGTCTCCTCCCCAGGAGGACAGACCTGTCCAAGCTGGGGGTTCCCTTAGCCCCCGACCTCGAGATGCCTCTGAGCTTGGCAGGTGATAACTGAGCAGCCTGAAGCTGAGTGTGGTGCTGGCGGGCGATCACTGGTGCCCTGGGGTCGTCCAGGGGCTCCTAGTCGAGGCAGGGGCTCTTTGCTTGGAAATGTTGGGAAGTTCACAACCAGAAGTGAATTTTAATACCCATCGTTTACCAAAATACCTCCCAGAAAACTGCAAGATGGCAGAGAATGCACTGGGAACTGGCTGGGGGGAAGAGACCTGAGCGAGCTGAGCGCAGGCTCTGTGTGTGCCCGGCAAAGCTGTGCCTTTCCCCCGTCTCCTCCATCTTCAAGCACCGTACACACAGTGTAGGCATTTTGCCCCAAATTACCCGCAAGAGGCAGGGGAGCTGAATGCCTCCACGCTCCCTCGAGGTGCCGCAGCCTCAGGTGTGCAGCTGGAGCAGGACAGTGCCGAGCAGCTGCGGTGCAGCGTGGGCGGGCAGGTGCTTGCTCGCTCCTGTACACAAGCAAGGTTCCTCGGTTGCCTTTGTTCTAATAATAAACGTGCCATTGTCTCTTCCCCTCCCAATAAAGCCCTGCCCTCTGCGAGGGGCTGCAGCTCCAGGAGCAGATGACAGAGCTGTCTGCGGCAGCGAAGTTCCTTTCTTTGCTCTGTCTCTGCTCTCTGCTGTCACTGCTGTCACTGTAGGAGTGCCTCTGCCACCAGCCTGCAGGGAGCCGGGGGTGAGCACCCTGCTGGCTGCCTCCCGGCTAGGGCTTGCCAGGGTATGGCCAGGAGGGGTGCAGCGATGCTCGGGAAGGCTGATCTGGAGGAAAAAAACAGGTGAACTTAAAGTAGGTTACTTAAAACACATTAAAACACATTGCCTGTAGAAGCAGTGCTGCGCCCTGTGGGTCCTCCTGTCCATCCTGCTCCCTGCAGAAAGCGGGCCCGGCCCTCCTGTAGTAAGCTGAGCCCGCCAACTTTTTGTTAAGTTTTTGATGTGTGGAAAACAACCCTTTTTCGGGTGAGAATTGGAGTGGGGTTTAGTTTTCCTTAAAAATTATTTTACATATTTTCTCAGCAATTAGACGGTTTTTGTGAATTCGGGTGCCTGGTGGGAAGAGGGAAAGTTTCAGTGTAACGCCTCGGGGTTGCTTCTTGTTCTGTGAGCTGGACAAAGAGGTGCTTTGCTTTGGACACCGCAAGCACCTGCTGCTGGGTTCTCATTGCAGTGCTTCAGCTCTGGGGGCTGCCTGTCCCTCTGAGCCCTTTCTTGCGGTGCCTTTCGGGGAGCTGCAGCTCCCTGGGGGAGGCCGGAGCTCCAGGGCCAGCAGAGACCGGTGCGACTCAGCGCCCCGTGGCCAGGTGCTGCCAGGGAGCCTTCGTCCCCTGCCGTGGGGAGCGGGGTCTGGAGCAACCCCCTCTTTGTGCCAGCCTCTCACCAGCCGGCTGCCAGCTGCCGGTGTATTAGGAGAGAACCAATTAATTTGCAGTTTCTTGCCCATAATGTGTCTGCGAGGCACGGACACGTCCTGTGCAAAACCCAGCGCGTGCGGGGGGGGCTGGAGCAGCCCCTGCCGCTGTGTTAATCCGATTTTATGCGAGGGGAGCGGGGCTGGCTGGGCGCCTTCCTGCGCTCTCCTCGCCTGCGCTCTGCAGCTGGAGGAGCTCGGGGATGTTTGTCCTCAAGCTCTTGGGGTCCGTCACTGCTGGGACGGGTGGCACGAGAGCCTCAGGTGGGGGTGAGAAGCTGCAGGGCAGGGAGTGGGGCTGGGGAGGGCCGGGTCTGCATCCTGGGGGTATGGGGGGGGCTGCTCTGCCTTTGTGCTGTCTGGTGAGGGAGGGCTCCAGCCTCACACCTCGGCTTCTCGCTGCGTGCCTGCTCGGACATCCGCGAGCCCTCTTGGGGCAGCCGTCACACAGATAACAGCAGAGGCAGAACAGCAAACTCAATATACGGCAGGGAGACTTCTCTGCTGGATAGCTGGGGAGTGAATTAGCTTTCTGTTGGACTCGCATTTTAATTGAAATGAGAATTTATTGCTTTTATATTGTTTGGACTATACTAGAGCGCTGTGGGCTCATAAAGCGTGAGGCGAAATAAAAGAAAACCTCCCCAAGCTGTACCTGCCCCTTTTTCTTTGGCGGTATTGCCTACTTGCCCTGATCAGGTTAAACGAGGCTGCCTCCCCCAGAAGGCAGGAGGGCACTGACTGTGTGGGGGCTCCCAGGGGGTCACATCCATCCCCTATTGAAAGGGGCATCATTTTGGCACAGGGGATTCTTTCTTTCCTGGCTGTGTTGCCCAGCACCGTGCTGCTGTGCGTTATTTCAGCCCGGGGAAGGGTTATTGCCCACGGATGGCAGCAGGGCAGTGCTGTGTGGGGCTGTGGGGCTGCTCCCCAGCTTGGGGCAGCCGCTGGGGGATTTCCTTCAGCTTCTGCTGGGACCTGCAGGGACATAGTGGGGTGTGAAGCTGGTACCTTCTGCAGTGCCCCATGCTCTTGCCCATCTTTATGCTCTCTCCCACCACGCCATTGACACTCCATGTCACCGTCATTGTTCCTTTGCGTTCTTTTATTTTTGGTTTGTTTTCATTTTTCTCATCATCAACTGTGAGCGCAAGCTCAGCTCTCTGAAGGTGCGCAGGGATCCCACGGTGCCGGGCTCCCAGCAGCACCCCGAGCGGCACCTTCCAGAATGTAAATTCTTTGCACAAAGTGTGAAATTGATTCGAGACAGAGCAGAGGCTCATCAAAGAAAACCCAGAGAGCATACGTAAAGATTTTTATTTGTGGAGCTGAGCCCGTAGAAGAGCCGGGTGCCCACAAAGCCACCCGAGCATCCCCAGGTGCCCGACACGGGACCCCAGGGTGTCCCCGAGCAGTCCCGGGGCTCGGTGCCAGCTTTCCCTGGCGCTGCCTGGCCGCCGTGCCATTTGTTGGACACTGACCTCGCCCCTTGTGATGCTCTCGCCCCGTAGGCCCCACGCCGAGGATTTCAGCGTGGATTCCTCCTTCTCGCAGTAAGTGCCGTGCATGCCTGCATGTCATGTCGGGAGCGGCGCGAGCAGGACGTGCTGCCACGAGCGGTGCTCAGGGTGCTCCGGGCTGCCCCAGCTCCTTCCTTGGCTGCTCTTGGCACCAAGGGTGGCGGGCAGTGCCTGCAAAGCTTCCTGAAACAGAAATGGGTCCCGCCACGGGGAGCAATATCTGCTCGGCTCCTTCCTGGGGAAGGAGTGATATCTTGGCAGCAAACTGGTGATTGCCTATTAGCGATGAGCTCCGTGCGCAGACTCTAATTAAACAATCCAGAGTCATCAGCAGAAGCAATTATCGGAGCAGATTCCTGAGTGTCAATCTCCAATGTTGCAAAACAAATACGGCAAACAAAGCACAGCATGTTATTCTGTTGCTTCTTCTCTTTCTGGTTTTTCATCTTTTTTTTTTTATTGTTGAGAGCAACGGTGCGGCTGCAGGGCAGCGTGGGGCTGGGTTCCCCGTGTGGTCGATGCAGGGACGAGTGTGTCCCTGCCTGGGCTCGTGCTGCCCACGTGTGAGGAGGAAAATCCCCTTCCTCACCACCTGCAGCTATCACACCTCGAGGCTGCAGACTCGGCCTGAGGCTGAGCGCCACAGGTGCTGAGTGTAGCCGGAGAGGAACCACAGCATCCTCCAGGGCACGACGAGCCGGTCAGCTCTTGCAACATAAAACTCCCACTTCCCCAGCAGCCTCCCCAGTGAACAGCAAGGAGGAAAATAAGTTCAGCAGCAGATTTCTGCTCTATTGGTACACTTTTCTGCAGCATGGGCAGGGGCTGAGCCGTTCCACCTGGCGGCACGGAGGCATTTGTGGAGCTGGTGGATGGGGCAGCGACGGGTGGCCGGGAGGACCAGCCTCACGAGGTGCAGCTGCCCTTGCTCATGGGCAGCGCCTTTCCGGAAGCAGCTGCTTGGAGCCTGCTTTTTACCAGAATCTTAAAAAATCTGTAGTGTTCCCTGTTGGAGCCAGGGTGGCATTATCCGAGTCCAGCTGTGTTTAATTTGCCATGGAGAGATTGGCAATATCGCTTCATTCCCTTGGGCACAAAGCACAAATCTCCTGTAATAAAACAGGAGATACCTTTTTTTTCTCAGTTTATTCCCATGGTGAATGGAGGAAATTTTGAGGAAGCCCCTTTCTGAGCCAGTCCTGGAGCTCAGTGTGCCATGTCCCTGGGGGCTCTATCTCTCAGTGGCTTTGCCATGCGTGCCGTGCTTCAGGAGTGGCACCGGGCATCTGGCGGTGCTGGGGCAGCGGCGTCTCGTGGCCATCGGAGCTCCTCTGCAGCACGGAGCGCTGTGCTGCCCTGCTTAACCGCGCTCCAGAGGTTTCCTGCAGAAGCTGGTGTCGTGAGAAATGCTGGGGGGGTGTGTGGCAGCCCCCAGAGAAGCCGAGACGTTCACGGGGAGGCACACTTAACCGCGGCGCTGGGTAAGCACGCTGGGCCCCGTTTCGAAGCCGCTGCCTTGCTTGCTCCCGGGGCTGAGCCGTGCGGGCGGTGCGGAGCCGCGGTGCCCCCCTCCTCCGAGCAATTGTTCAATTACTGCTGATGGAGCGCGGGGGCAGCCTGCGCCGCGCGTCTCGCTCTGGCAGGCGCCCAGGTGCTATATATGCACCTGATACATGCACCTGATGTGCAGACATGCGCCCATCTCCCCTTCCCATGCTCGCACCGTGCTCGTGGCAGAGCTCGTGTCCGTCTGTCCTGCACCAGCAGCACTGCCTCTCCCAGCCCCAGCTGTGCAGTGCTGGCTGTCCCCTCCACTGTCCCCATCAGCTCCCCATGGTGGCTCCCGGTGCCCCCACATGTGCTGGTCACCTCCTCCTGTCTTGAGAAATTCCCTGGGTGAGAACGGTGCTCCCCAGCCAGCTGCAGCATGGGAGCAAGGACAGGAGACGCAGAGAGGTGCTGATACTTTTTCCTCCCTTTCAAGAGCCACGCTTATTCAAAGATGCATTTCTCACGGCAAAATATTTTGATCCTTGTGAAACAGAGCAAAAGCATCCCATGCACGTAAACCCCTCCTCAGGGAGCAGCGGCGAGATTTTGGGCAGCATCCAGGCGGTGCTGGGCGCTGGGACCCTGCTGGGCACCTGCTCTCGGAGCCGGCTCAGTTTTCAGGCAGCTGTCAGCTGCGGGGCCAGAGAGGAGCCGCTGCGCCCACCGTGCCCCCCGGGCCTCATGGGGATGAGGAGCTCGGGGTACGGCCCCGGCCCCCCACGGTGAGCCCCGGCGTGGAGCTGTGCTTGTCGCCGTCATGGGTGGGTTGGTGGGGGGGTGGGGGGGGCGCGTGGGGCCGGGGGGGGTGCGGGTGGGGGCTGGCAGCTGGCCGGGCTCCTCCTCGCCTGTTGTAACGCCGTTGAGCAGAGCTGTGCCCGTTTCGGTCTCGTACCCTGCGCTTTTCAGAACAAATTATTGTGTCTTTTTTTCGGGAGCTCATCGTCTTAGAACAAATTGTCTCTAATCTTAGATTAATAAAGCACAGTAAATAACCGGGCGAAGAAAATGAAATTGCTCAGGCATTATGAAGTGCATAATAGCAGTAATTACACTTCCAAGCGAGGGCTTGTGACCAAACTTGTACCTCGATGC
This sequence comes from Cygnus olor, assembly GCF_009769625.2. NCBI lineage: Eukaryota > Metazoa > Chordata > Aves > Anseriformes > Anatidae > Cygnus > Cygnus olor. The sequence continues at coordinate 9,433,616 of NC_049187.1, read as the reverse complement.
TTATCGGGGCGGCTGGCGGGGCTGAGCTGCTGCCGCCCCCCCAGGGCACGGCCCTGAGGAGCTGCTGGGTGCTGGGAGGGCACGATCTGGTGCAAACCCTGCAGACAGGGGTCCTGGGGGGCTGGGGCTCCTCGCTGGGTGCTGTGGGCCCAGCTGGGCTCCAGGGAGAGCAGCTTGGGTGAGCCAGGCAGCGGGGACGCAGAATTGGGGCTGCGAGCAGCGTGGTAGCGCAGCCGGGGTGTGCCGTGGGCACGCTGATTTTTATTTTAAGCTAAATTCTTGACAGGGAAATTAAAGGATGTGCTCTAAATGATCTGATCGCCTTCTCTTGGCTGGAAGTGGAGAAGGATCTGTTGTGCTTTCTGGTGACTGCTGCCCGGTAAAGGCACCACTCGCTCGCTGTGGGACGCGCGGCTCGGCCGGTGCCTGGCCCGGCCCCGCGCTGCTCGCACCGGGGCTGCCAGACCCAGCAGCGGTGGGGGCCTGCACGGAAAGTCTCCTTCCCATCCCCTGCCTGCCCCATGGCAGCAGCCAGCACCCACCTCCCCCCGGATCCGTTTCAGCTGCTTTCCCAGTGCTGCCTCTTCCCATTGCCATTCTTACTGGGAGGTGTATGGCTACTTCGTCGTCAGAGAGATCTCTCCTAATCGTTCACTTTTATCCACCAGCGTTTATATTCACAGTCCTGCGGTGGGCTGCAGTGCTAGAGAGCAGCTAACCATCTGGCTGCCCCCAGGGGTTTGTGCTGCTCATGTGGGGAGATGAGCGCTGTCCCTGAGGTCCCCCCGCTCTGGGCATTTTGGGGATGTTTTTAACATGGAGAAGGAGCAATTACCTCGTGCATGCAGCATCGCGAGCTGCCTAATTTATGCCCTGGCACAGCTGAATTATTTGCAAAGTCTGGCTTTGGAAAAGGTTAATGTTAATGTGCGTCTGAGCTTTGCTTGCAAAGTTCCTCATCCCCCCGCTGCCAGCCCCTGAGGTTCTGCTGCCGTCCCGGCCGCTGCGGGGTGCAGGTGTTGGGGTTTGCGTTGCTCCGGGGCCGGAGGGACACATTTGGCAACTGAAAGTTTGATAGCCCTTATAAAATATTATCCCAACTATCATGCCTGAGGCAATGGTTTTCTCTCCGTGCTCTTGCTTTTTGTGCATAAGAAGCTTGTAAAGTAAAAGCCTGCCTCTCCAACCCGACAAGCAGCTCTCGAAGGGATGCCACGCTCCTGCGAGCGAGGCCGGCTGCTAAATGCCGGCATCACAGCACGGGGTCCCAACAGTGGGGGGCTCCTGAGCCTTCCCCAGTTCCCTGCCCGCCCAGCTCGGTGTTCACACACGGTGAAGGTTTGTTCTCCCCTCTACCACGTGAGCCTGGCAGCTGCTGCCCAATAAATCACGTCCTCGGGGCTGTGTTTGGCTGCAGCTTGCGCCACGTGGGCACGGGGGCTGCAGAGGTGGAAGGCACGGGGAGGGGGTCTCGGGGTCTGACACTGTGGTTTGGTCCCCGTGGCCTGCGCCTCGCCTGGCAATGTGCCTTGGTGACCTTCAAGCAATTAAAAAACAGTAATAATAGCAGCATTTCAGGGGCTTAGCCTTAGAGCGAGAGAGGGGAAATTGCTAAATCTTGGCACTTGGCCCCGTTATTAGCTGTGGCGTTGAAGAGCGGACCCTGTCCTGCCGGGAACCTAAAGCAGAGCATCGGGAACCGATCCCTGCCGGGCTGCACTGAGCAGGCAGTGTGACTTATAGCCCTGCCCACGGGAGCGATTTGCGGCTGGGTTCTGGCTTTGGGCATGCAAGATGGAGCTGTGGTGGGGGAGATGTGTCTGGGATGGGAGCGGCCGTGCCCAGCGGGGCCGGGGTGAGTGGGGTTGGCTTGGTCCCTTGTTCCTCCTGGCTCCAACCCTGTTTGGGAGAAGCCCCCGGTGGTGGCTGTCCCTCGCCTCACCCCAGTGCCACCAGCCACCAAGGGATGCTCAGGGCTGGCTGGCAGCTCCTGGCTTCTTCTGGAATGGCCAAATGCGGTTTCTTAGCAACACGGGGAATTTTCCTCCTTTTAGATCAGATTTGGTTCTTAACAGCTTCGCTGCCGAGTGTTGCTCCGGCACGGGTAAGGCCGGGGCGTGGGACACGGCCCTGGCTGGCTGCAGCCCTGCGAGCGGGCAGGGGGACGGAGCTGGGGGGATACAGGGGTGAGGAGAGCTGCAGGGTGCATGGCAGGGGAGGTGTTTGCCCCCCAGGCTCCAGCCTGGTGCACCTGAATGAGAGCAGAGCCCTTCACCCAAGCTGCAGCCATGCTGTGGGGCAGTGGGATGCCACCGGTGGGTGCTGGGCCGCCCTGGGGGCACTGGGACAGCTGGGGGAGGCTCGGGGGGAACCCAGCTTGCAGGGGCCAGGGCTGGGTGCCAGGGGTCCTGCCCATGCCCCCCTCACTGACCGGCCCCACGGGCACTGTCCCCGCAGGGTGCAGGTGGAGTTCTACGTGAATGAGAACACCTTCAAGGAGCGCCTGAAGCTCTTCTTCATCAAAAACCAGCGGTCGAGTGAGTGCTCCCTGCCCACGCGGAGGTGGGGACGAGAAGCCATTGCCATCTGCTGGCAGCCGGCCCCGTCCAGCCCTGGTGCTGAGCCAGGTTGTGGTGCCCAGCCTGGGGCTGCCGCCACCCCCTGTCCTGTCCCCAGCTGGAGCTGGGGGCCCCCATAGCCCCCCGTAACTCCACTATCCTCCCTTTGGCCCTGCAGATGAGCTGTCCCTTGACTAATGGTGTTGGAAGCTGTTTTCTCATCAGCTGTCCGGAGGGAGCCCGCTCGTTAATTTATTAGCTCACATTTTCCTTTCCTCCCTGCATCCTGCCGGCTCGTTAAAAAGCTGGAGCGTGGCACAACAGGGTGCCCGCGGGGAAGTTTTTAATGAAAATGTGATGAATTCCTCACTTGCACTTTGAGTAATAGCCCGATAAACTGGCTGCGGAGGGAGGGTGGATGGAGTGGATTTGCTCGGCCCCCCTCCTGCACGCTGCACAGGCCCTGCCAGTCCCGTGCTTTTCATGGGTGATGGTTAACGAGGGGGATACAGCCCAGCAGCTCCCCGATTTGTCTTGCATCCACTGGGGCTGGTGAGCAGCTGACTCTCCAGTATTTATGTCTGTAATGCTGCGGTACACCCGACACGGCTGGGCAAAGCGTGGGTGCCCCAGGGGTGGCTGTGCAGGGGGGGCCCATGCTGAACCCCACGGGGGATGTCCCAGCAGCGCAGTGCTGCTGCGTCTGCTCCTCCTCCTCTGCACCCGCTGTGCCGTGGTGCTGTGCCGTGGTTCTGTGCCATGGGGCCGTGCCGTGGGGCGCTGCCTTGCCCACGCCGTGGCCCCTCCGCCGCAGGTCTGAGGATCCGGCTCTTCAACTTCTCGCTGAAGCTGCTCACCTGCCTGCTCTACATCGTCCGCGTCCTGCTCGACAACCCGGAGGAGGGCATAGGCTGGTGAGTGCCACCGCCACCATGGTGCCACCACGGTGCCACCACAGCCCCAAACCCCCCCGGTCAGTGGTGAGAGCTGGCACCGGGCGCTCACTCCCCCCGGCGCGCACACACAGGGGGATAGGTGGTTTTTCTCACTCCATCCTCTCTCTCCCTGTACCAACAGGTGGTTTAGCAAAACTGTAGGTCCCCGAGGGCTTCTCTCGCTGTTTCAAATAAAGTCATGCAGGCGTGCTGGCCCTGCACAATGCACGGGGCAAAGGTGGTGGAAAAATCCAAGGTCGGTGCAGGGGCAGTTTCTGCACCGTGAGCTCGAGCAGAAGTGGTGCCACCGTGCTGGGGCGGCTCTGCTGCGGGCTGCCTGCCTCTGGGGCTCTGAAAACTGGGGTGCACAGCCCACCCTGCCTGCCGGCCCAGGCGCGTGCTCGTGGCTTCAGTGCATTGTCAGGCAGGTGTTTTCTGAATAGCGACGCCCTTGAAGACACTTCTGCTAAATCCCATTTAAGAGTTTGGGAATGAAATGCGTTTTGCCACTTAGATCCCTGAGGTGACAGATGATTCCATCTAGCAGCTCTGCTCTGGGTTTCGGCATAGCCCTGTTTTTAATATGTCCTTGCTTTGTTTATCTCACATGCTGATTTTTTTTTTTTTTCAAAGGGCTAGGGCGCTCTATGAGAGTTAGCAGTTTAATTTTCTCTTTGGAAAGGTTGCAGACGGCCAAGGACATCTGCACTGCCCAAAAGTGGTTGCAGCCCTGTGAGAATTAAGAGCGACATAGACAGACAGCCTTGTGAGGTTTAACACAGCTGCGATTTGGGGAAGCCTCCCTGTTAGCTGGGGAACATCAGCCCCTTTTGGTGTGCCTGTGGTAAAGCAGATGCTGGCTGCTGGGAGCACATCCCTCACCAGCAGGGCAGGGCGAGACCTCGGCATGGGAGCAGTAAAGTGTTCAACACTGCCGGGGTGAGTTAGGGTCCTGCAGAAATCACCAGGATGGGGACCAAAATGAGCCTGACCCCATAGGATGTTGTCCTAGGACCTCTCCCAGTGTCAGGACAGATCGGAGATGGCATCCCATAAGCTAGGGAGCCAAAGCCCGCACCTCTTGTCCGTTCTTCTGTCCCTTCACCGTCCCACTGACGGCTCTCCCCTGGTTTATGTTTCTATTCCAGCTGGGAATGCGAAAAGCAGAACTACACGCTCTTCAACCAGTCCACAAAGATAAACTGGTGAGCTGTGGGATGCTCGTGGCGCTGGGTCTGGCTCTGCCGTGACAGTGGGGACGCAGGTGGTGGGTGCAGAGCCTCCCAGTGAGGAGCGGGCTGGGAGGGGCCTGGGGCTGCTGGTGGGACAGGAGCTGTGCTGGGTGGACTCACAGGAGCTTGGGGACTGTCAGACCCAGCTTCAGGCTCTGCATGGAGCAACACCAGTAACGAGCCTGCCTTGGATGAAGTCAGAGATGGCCTCGGGTTGGCAGGCAGTGAGAAGTAAAAGCGCTGCTAATTAAGCTACGGTTCAGATCCATCTGGCATGTTCTTTGCAGGTCACATATCTTCTGGGTGGATAGAAAACTGCCACTGTGGGCTGTTCAGGTGAGTGGCCGGCCATGCAGAGGTAACGGTGCTGGGCGCCCGCCGACGCACCAGACGGGTGCAGGAAAACCGAGCGGGGAGGCTGAGGCTGAAGTGTGTGGCAGCCACCGCTGCTGGGGGCGGCTGCAGGAGCGCACCCTGAGCAGCGCCTGCTGTCTGTCTCTGCAGGTCAGCATAGCTCTGATCAGCTTCCTGGAGACCATGCTGCTCATCTATCTCAGCTACAAGGTGAGCACTGTGCCGGGAGGTTGTAGTCACTGCGGCCGCTTGTCCTTCGTGTGCCTGTCCCGCTGCTGCCAGCGGGCACCACCCCAGGGCACACCGGGGACGGGGGCGAGCTGGCTCCTTGAGCTGGCCAAGGGCAGGGACCTTAGCAAATGGCATCTCCTCACAGTCCTCGGGAGAGTTTTTCATGGTTTTGTGTGGCTGGTGGAGATATTTCTCTGGCTCCGGCCCATCGATGGCTGGTTCCTGGCCCTGGGGGCAGAAAAGGCTCAGCCCCGGCGTCCCCCACATGTGTTTGAGTCAGAGGTTTGTGTTCGTTGCTGCCTTCAGTCCTTACACGAAGCGTTGCTGTTCCCAGCTTTTGTCAGGGACAGCCACCGACAGAGGTGCCACCCGCCTGGGAAAGAACCAGGCGTTTTGGGAAGTTTTGTCTGGCACCAGCACCGCGACTCCCAGGCAAAGCGCGGCATCATCCTGCCTGCGCTAGCGTCCTTCTCACATCTAGCAGGGACCTGGGCACTGGGAGCGTCTTAATTGGCCTTTGGCATACTTTCAAGCTTTTTAATTAATTGTTGTTACTTTTAATTCCTCAGGGGAACATCTGGGAACAGATTTTCCGCATTTCTTTCATCCTCGAGATGATCAACACAGTGCCCTTCATTATCACGGTGTGTAGTCCCCGGAGTCACTTAAAGCAACTTTAAGTTTAACACATACTGCGGTTTTGGTGGTGAAATATACAAAAGCAGGTGTCTGGCCAAGCAGCATTTAAAGCTGGCAGTTATTTTTGGTAAAGAACTCGGTTGCTCTGAGTCCTTTGCAAGTCAGCCTGTGAGAAACCCTTGCTTTTCTAGATATTCTGGCCTCCTCTGCGGAATTTGTTCATCCCCGTTTTTCTGAACTGCTGGCTTGCCAAGTACGCCCTGGAAAACATGATAGTAAGTGACCAGCCGTGTCCCTCCCAGGCATCCCAGCTCCTCTGCCACAGGAACTAAAAGCGCCCAAAGCTGTTCTGCCCGAGCCCTGGCAGCGGGCCATGCTGCAGCCTGGCACTGGGGTGCCTGGGGGCAGATTTGGGGCAGATTTTCAGGCGCTGGGGTGAAGTTTGCGGGGTTGAGGCTAGGCCAGCCGCCTCCTGGTGAGGCTGGGCTGCGGATCGGGTCCCTTCGGTGCGTGAGCAGGGGATGCCCACCCGCTCTGCGTGCCTCCGGCCCCGTGGCACAGCCTGGTCCTGGGCCAACCATCGTGGCTCTGCACAGAAGTGCCCAACCCTGCCAAGGGCGGCACGTTTCTGGAGCCTGCAGGCAGCTGCAGGGCCTGTGGCTGTGCTCCTGCGGCCTCTCGGCTGGCGAGAGCTGCTGAGGCTCCTGTCCCGTCCCCAGAACGACCTGCACCGAGCCATCCAACGGACCCAGTCGGCGATGTTCAACCAGGTGCTCATCCTGATCTGCACCCTGCTCTGTCTCGTTTTCACGGGGTGAGTGTCGCGCCTCGTGTCACCGAACCCCCGCCACCGCACCTCTGAGCAGCTCGTTTGTAGGCCCAGCTAATTAACAGGGCCCTTACCCTGTGCTTGGCCAACAGCAGGGGCAGGTTTCCAAAAGGAGCCCTGCTCCGGGTGGGTGCTTAGCTCTGAATCGGGCTTCTGGAGCTTTCCTCCCGTCCCCTCGCTCTGCATTTGAAGCATATAATATCAATTCAGTTGCTGAGAGGACAGGAAATGAAGCTTTTGGGCTCTTGAGTCTCTGACAACGAAGGCAATCTTCTCAGATGAGCGGCTAATGCAATTTCTGAGCTCAGCGGGCTCCTCACCCGCGGCACCTCCTGCCCGCTGTGGCGCCTGTGATGCTCAGTGCTGTCCGTGCTTTATCGCAATGTGTCCCCCAGCACCTCGGCTTCCCACCATGGTTTTGATGAGCAACCACGTCAAACTAACTCCTTAATCTGTTCGTGCCGTGAGCCGAATCCTTTTTATTGGTGCTGTAAATGCACTTCAGATGCAGGCAGCATATTGCAGGCAAATTTCCCCTGAGGACAGAAGTGGAAGTCACCTTCGAAGGCTGCCTTCACAGAGCAAAGGGCAGTGCCAGGCTGCAGGCAGGGAGCACTGCTGTTTGCCTGGTGCGGGTGCTCGAGGGACCTGTGCTTTCTCCCTGCAGCACCTGCGGCATCCAGCATTTAGAAAGAGCAGGTGAGAAGCTCTCCCTCTTCAAGTCCTTCTACTTCTGCATCGTCACCTTTTCCACGGTGGGCTACGGAGACGTGACACCAAAGATCTGGCCTTCCCAGCTCCTCGTCGTCATCATGATCTGCGTTGCCCTGGTCGTGCTGCCGCTGCAGGTCAGAGGCAGGGCTGGGGAGGCAGGACACCGAGCCTGGGCTGGACACGGGGATGTTCCCCGCGTCCCCAGGGCTCTCCAGTTGCCTGCTGCCATCAGCCACCCCACGGACCGTGTCTGGGAGGCAGCAAAGCACCACGGCCTGCCTCCCCGCCCTGCTGCTCGGACATCAGCCCTCGGCTTTTGCTTGCAGTTCGAGGAGCTCGTCTACCTGTGGATGGAGCGGCAGAAGTCGGGAGGCAACTACAGCCGTCATCGGGCCCAGACAGAGAAGCACGTTGTGCTGTGCGTCAGCTCCCTCAAGATCGACCTCCTCATGGACTTCCTCAACGAGTTCTATGCCCACCCGCGCCTGCAGGTCAGGGCTGGGCCTGTGCCCATGCTCACTGCTTCTGTGTTTTGCCCGTGCTGGGCTTCAGTGGTGCTGGGCATGGCTGGGCTGCACCGGCTGAGCCTGGCTCTTGTTTTGCCTGATCTGCCCTGGTTTTGTGGCCAGGCCTCTTACAGCTCTGCGTATGTGTGGCGTACACATACATACTGGGCGGCCTTCTGTAAGGATGCCTCCAGTGGATGGAATCTTACACAGGAACAGAATGTGTAACTGCAAAACGTCGGGGGATTTACCTGACTGGAATATCCTCACTTAATTAGTGATCTTCTAGCAAATGACTGCGCCTTTCCGTTTCCATGGGGCGCCAGCACTACAGAGCTGCTTCAGATTGGCATTTCCTTGCAAAACTCACCTACACTTCATTACCAATGCTCAGCCTTCATTCCATACATTGAGTTTTAAAAATCCTGCTCACTTCTGTCTTCAGGCATGCGGGACGCCAGCCCACAAGGTTACACGAACCTCTCTCTCTTTCAGGACTACTACGTGGTGATACTGTGCCCCACGGAGATGGATATCCAGGTGCGGCGGGTCCTGCAGATCCCGCTGTGGTCGCAGCGGGTCATCTACCTCCAGGGCTCCGCGCTGAAGGACCAGGACCTCATGAGAGCCAAGTGAGCAGCGGGACGGGGGGATTGCAGGCAGCCATGGGGGGGTACTGGGCTGGGGCTGAAACGCTGCTGCCGGGGATGCTAGGATGCTGCCTGTGCTGCTCACTAATCCCTAAACATGAAATATTCCTCGGGGGGATGCAGGACGGCTGCAAGCACTGTGTAATTCAGCCACACGCGTCCCCAGCAGTCACTGGCTGGGTGACGATGGCCACGCTGACATCTCTGCGGGCGCCCCGGGTGGTGCCTGCAGGCTCCCGGCATGGCCGGCCTGGGTGGTGCACGGGCGCTGCTCTCTGTTTGCAGGATGGACAATGGAGAAGCCTGCTTCATCCTCAGCAGCCGAAACGAGGTGGACCGCACGGCAGCGGTAAGCTGCTTTGTAGTTTGTCCTAGCTACAGAAGTGCTGGGGGAAATAGGCTGCCAGGAGCTAGCCTGTGCTTTGCTCTTCTGTTAGGACCACCAAACCATCCTGAGAGCCTGGGCTGTGAAAGATTTTGCTCCAAACTGCCCTCTCTATGTTCAGATCTTAAAGCCGGAGAACAAGTTTCACGTGAAGTTTGCCGGTGAGTCTGCGGGGCTGTCCTCCATGAGCTGGATGATTTTAGGACCAGCTGATGCTTCCAGGGGGCATCCCATATCCTCAGAGCCCACCGAGGGGTGGGTTTGCAGACCAGGGGTTCAGAGTAGAGGAGGGAGGGAGGTGTATGGAGGGAGGGCCGTGGGTCCCCATCCCGTCTGCAGGGCCAGCATGTTCCCCTGTCCCCTTCCACCACCACAGTGTACTTTTCAGACCCCGGCACCTCTCTGCCCTCCTCGGCACGGCACAAGGCACCGCGGGCTGCTTGGGTTTGCTGCCCCGAAATCTCCAAGCAATGCAAGCAGAGGCAGCCGGTGCCCTAACCCTAACCCTAACTCCTCTTCCTTGCAGATCACGTCGTCTGCGAGGAGGAGTGCAAGTACGCCATGCTGGCGCTTAACTGCGTCTGCCCCGCCACCTCCACGCTCATCACGCTGCTGGTGCACACCTCCCGAGGCCAGTGAGTGCTGCCCATGTGGGGTGGGGGTGACCGGGCACCCACGGCACAGGCAGCGCCGTGTCTGCACCCCCGGGGCTCCTATCTTGGCAAAATACCACCTGAGTCGCAGCCCAGAGTCGTCTTCTTCCAGCCAGAGATTAGTGGTGGGAGGTACTGGGGGCACTGCCTTCGGCGGCAGCCCGGGGCGCACAGCCTGGTTGTTCCTGTGCAGATTGCCTTGCTGGAGGCCAGGAGTAAAACATCTTGTTTGTACTGAGCTGATCCTGCTGGCAGGAAGCTTGATTTACAAACTGCAAGGCTGGAGCCTGCAGGTTGTTTTGCGGGTTTGTATAAAGTGCAGCTGGAAGCAGCTAGGTGGGCCCTGGCGCGGGCCCCTTGCCCCTTAGCCGAGCCAGGACTTGCTGTGCTTTGTTAAAGTGAAATCAAAGAGTTACAAAACATCCTTCCCAGAGCTTCTCGCCCCATGCTCTGAGCTGTTTGCCAACACTGGCTCTCAGCCCTGCCTCCGCCACTCCCCTGGGAGCCCTCATTAAATAAAAAGGCACTTAAAGTCAGAGATCTAAATGAGCTCAGCCTCAGCCTGGAAGTGCTGACAGCTCATCACCGCCACCTCCCCGCTGTTGGACCGGGTGGCAGCCTCAGCACCCCTGGGTGCTCCTGCGGAGCAGGATGGTGCTGTGCCGGCTGCGGCCCCATCCCGGCACGCAGCTCTGTGCTTGCAGGGAGGGCCAGGAGTCCCCAGAGCAGTGGCAGAGGATGTACGGGCGCTGCTCAGGCAATGAGGTCTACCACATCCGCATGGGCGACAGCAAGTTCTTCATGGAGTACGAGGGGAAAAGCTTCACCTACGCCGCCTTCCACGCACACAAGAAGTGAGGACTGGGGGGGTGGCAGGCAGAGCTGGGGTCAGGGACAAGGTGCTGGGAGCAGCACTGGGGCTGGAGGGTGCTTTGAGGTCCCTTCTGCAGGGACGAGGCCCTTGGAGAGGCTTTTCTCTGGCTTTGAACGTCCGCACCACGCTTCCATCACAGGTACGGCGTCTGCCTGATCGGCATCCGGAGGGAGGAGAACAAGAGCATCCTGCTGAACCCCGGCCCGCGGCACATCATGGCCGCGTCCGACACCTGCTTCTACATCAACATCACCAAGGAGGAGAACTCTGCCTTCATCTTCAAGCAGGAGGAGAAGCAGAAGAAGAAGGGCTTTGCGGGCAGGGGCACCTACGACGGCCCGTCCCGCCTGCCCGTGCACAGCATCATCGCCAGCATGGGTGAGTCCACGGGGCCCCCTTCTCCACCCCCTCCCAGATCACCCCACCAGCAAAATACACACAGGTCCCTGCTCCTCGCATCCTGGGTGCTCTCAGCAAGCCCAAAAATCACCATTAGAGCTCGTGATACCCATTGCCATTAAGGATATTTGTCTGCAGAAATCCCCCACGTCCTGGCTGGAAGAATGAATGCTGTTGGCCTCCTCTTAAATCATGTTTATGATTCACAACCCGATGAGCAGCGTGGTTTGCTCTGCAGCGAGTGGTGCAGTTTCTCAAATAAAAAATGCCATGAGTCATTGCTCCCAGCCTGCAGCTGGGAAGACCAAGTTGTGGGGTTGTCCGGAGAGGCTGAGCTGCAATAGCACATTGTACTTCAGGCAAATAATTTATGCATTTATATTCATGAGCAGCAATTTGCCTGATTATCCCACAGCAAGCCACAGAGCACTTTGCTGAGCAGCGCTCGTCAATGTTCTCGTTAGGTGGCTTGTTCGCAGAGGGACTTTTTCAGAAAGTGCAATGAGAGAGAAATTGCCCAAGTGCGAGCGGGTCCAGCCCCACGGCTGCTGGGGGAGGAGGGCACCCAGCCCCGTGCTTGGCTTGCTGTGGAGCTCCCGGCTTTCACACCCATCTGAAAGTAACTATTCGGTGAAGATTCAGATGACAGCCTTGGCTGGGGTTTCCAACTGAGGCCAAAACCTTGATGGCCATGATTAATAATCCATAAATACATCTGGTTTTTAGGAGGTGCTGGAGCATGGGGGCATCCAGCCTCTCTGGTCCATATTGAAGGTCGTGGTTGGGTGGGGTGCTTGGTCCCCCCAGGGCTGACGGGCTCAATGCTTTGCTGTCTCAGCTCCTTCCCCTCCTCATAGAGCGCGCTGTGCTTCCTTCCCCGCCGCGTCCAGGTACAGTGGCCATGGACCTGCAGAACACCGAGTGCCGCCCCGCCAACAGCAGCAAGCTGGCGCTGCCGGCGGAGAACGGCTCGGGCAACCGCAGGCCCAGCATCGCGCCCGTCCTCGAGCTGGCCGACACCTCGTCCCTGCTGCCCTGCGACCTGCTCAGCGACCAGTCGGAAGACGAGATGACGCAGTCGGATGAGGAGGGCTCAGCGGTGGTGGAGTGAGTTGCCCGCGTTCGGTCGCGCCGTCCCTCGTTGCAGAGAGGCACGGACGCTTTTTAATTTGTGCCCATCTTTAAATGAAAATTGCTGCTTCTGGTCCGATCAGAAATGCAAATTGTGATTTCTTAACAGCTGTTAACCGAAAGCAAATCTAAAAATGGGCCTTGAGGTCTTTGCTTCTTTGTATGGCTTAGCGTCCCCCTCCTCTCCTGGAGTTCACTGTCTTGTCTCCCTTGAGCCATGCTTGCTGCTCCTACCTGCTGTGTTCTCTGCCTGTCCTGGGAACATTGCCTATTTGCAATCTCAGGACCCTTTGCATAACAAAAATCGTTCCTAAGTATGTGTCTTTTTAGACATTTCTATCTGATGCAGGAGAGTTTTGCAAAACATTTGCCAGTGGTGTGTATGAGTTCTGGGTCTGTGACTTTAAAGGTTTTTCCAAAGGTCTGAGTGCTGTATTCATGGGAAACTCCCCCTGTGTCCTTACAGTGCTGCAATTTCTCTCTGCTGCAGGTACGTGAAAGGCTACCCACCGAACTCCCCCTACATCGGGAGCTCCCCAACCCTGTGCCACCTTTTACCAGAGAAGGCCCCGTTCTGCTGCCTGAGGCTGGACAAGGTGAGCGGCAGCGCTGGGGCCGAGGCGGGTGATGGCCGGGGGCTGCCACGGGTCCCCGAGCTGCCTCCCCTCCCCGCAGGGCTGCAAGCACAACAGCTTCGAAGACGCCAAGGCCTATGGGTTTAAGAACAAGCTGATCATCGTGTCGGCAGAGACGGCTGGCAACGGACTGTATAACTTCATTGTCCCCCTTCGTGCGTACTACCGGTCCCGCAAAGAGTTAAACCCGATTGTGTTGCTTCTGGACAACAAGCAAGTACTTCTCCGCAGATGCTTTCCATTGCACCGAGCCCTTCCCTGTAGTACCGGGGGCATTTCACACTGCGTGGGGATGGGGCAGGGGAGGCAGCGGCACCGCCAGGGTGCCCCTCGGCCGGTGGTGGGGACACTGCTGTGCACGGTGCTGTGCGCGGTGCTGTGCGTGGCCCCTTACTCCATGCAGCTGCTGACCCCATTGCTTTCTGTTGCTCTCCCTGCAGGCCAGAGCACCACTTTCTGGAAGCCATCTGCTGTTTCCCCATGGTTTACTACATGGAAGGCACGATCGATAAGTAGGTGTTTCTGCCCGTGGCCGTTGTTAATTGCATTGCTGTCTAAAGGCACTGCATTTACCCAGTCCTGACACCTGCATGCTGGGGGGGAGATGTGCCCCCAGCCCCTCACCCTCCCGTCCCATGGGTCAGCTGCCACAGAGCTGACCCCGTCGTGGGTTTCTCGGGTTGTGGAGCACGGCCGGTAGCTGGGCGCTGGTGGCGAGGAGGCGGCTGGGTGCGCGTCGCAGCGCGCTGCCTCCCTGTGTCCTTCCCAAGGGCTGACCCCGCGCTCTTCTCTTTGGGGACTGCCCAGCCTGGACAGCTTGCTGCAGTGCGGCATCATCTACGCCGACAACCTGGTGGTGGTGGACAAGGAGAGCACGATGAGCGCGGAGGAGGACTACATGGCCGATGCCAAGACGATCGTCAACGTCCAGACCATGTTCAGGTGGGGTGGGCAGTCACGGCCGAGCCCAGGGGGTGCAGGTGCTGCAGGGAGAGGTCACAGCAGCACGGGGAAGACACAAATCTATCCCACTATTTCTGATCTCAGAAGGGCATGGGGGAGGTTTGGTTTTTCCTCAGGCTGTACATGCAGGCAGTCCCTCGCTTCTGAGGCGGCCGCTGGACCACAGGTCTCTTCCCATCGCAGGCTCTTTCCCAGCCTCAGCATCATCACGGAGCTGACCCACCCCTCCAACATGAGGTTCATGCAGTTCAGAGCGAAGGACAGTTACTCGTTAGCCCTTTCCAAGCTAGAAAAGGTAAGGGAAGGGCTTCACTTCCTGGGAAGGCAGTGCTGGGTGCAGGGATGCTGAGCAGTGGCCTCTGGGCTCTGACTGCAGCGCAGTGACTGTGCTGAGGTCTTCTGGCAACGGGGAAATGCCCCTAAACCACACACTGAGGCACATCATAGCGCCACATCCAGCCTGTGTCCGAAAAAAACCAAACCGATGATGATGTCTCACACGTTTCCATGGAGAAAAATCCCTCTTTCACCCAGCGTGAGGGATGCTTCCCCACCTCCCTGCTGGCACCCCCAGAGATGCTCAGCTGGTGTCCTCCCATTCGCACCACATGTGGGGGAGGCCGTGGGGTTTTGCTACTCTAAATGCCCTGGGAGGACGGGAACAAAATCGCACCAAGGGCGCTCCCCAGACCCCTTCTGCTTCCAGAAAGAGCGCGAGAACGGCTCCAACCTGGCCTTCATGTTCCGCCTGCCCTTCGCGGCCGGCCGGGTCTTCAGCATCAGCATGCTGGACACGCTGCTCTACCAGGTGAGCGCCGCGGGAGCCCGGCGGCGGGGGGCAGCGCGTCCCCCTGCGAGTGCCCCTGCAAACCTTTTCCCCACCTTCCTGCCCAAATGTCTCCCCGCAGTCGTTCGTGAAGGACTACATGATCACCATCACCAGGCTGCTGCTGGGCCTTGATACCACGCCGGGCTCCGGCTACCTCTGCGCGGTAGGCGCCAAGGCTGTGCATGCAGGCATTGGGGGGTCCCCTTCTGGGGGAGCGGGGTGGGGGGCAAAATGGAGCAGAACGGGGCAGCTCATTGCTCCCAGCATCGCGTGTGGGCAATCTCAGGGCTCCCAGAGCCCCCAAAGTCATACAACCACAGGATCATTTAGGTTGAAATGGACCCGTAAGATCCCCAAGTCCAACCACCTCCTAACACGGCCATGTCCACCTCTGAGCCATGTCCCAAGCCCCACAGCCGTACGTCCTCCTTTCGGACGGGAGCTGCCCCTGATCTTTTTGAGGCTTCCTTTCGGGTCTGGCATCTCTGTGCCTGGGGGAAGCCCAGACGCAGCCCCAGGCGCTGACGGCGGTCGCTGTTTGTGCTCTGCTGCTCAGATGAAGATCACGGAGGACGACCTGTGGATCCGGACGTACGGCCGCCTCTTCCAGAAGCTCTGCTCCTCCAGCGCAGAGATTCCCATTGGCATCTACCGCACGGAGTCGCACATGTTCGCCACCTCTGAGGCAAGGGGCAGCGGACGCAGGAAGGGGCTGGGGGTGTTCCCGGCCTCATCCACAACTTGGGGGCGTTTCCTGGCTCCTGGGGCTCTGTGCAAATGCTTATATCTGGGAGAGAAGCATCTCAAAGAAGTGCCTGCAGGCGAGCAGGGGTGGCCTTTATCAGCAATCCAGCACATCATGTCATTAAATTCCCAGGGGCCAGGGGATGCTGCACACTGGGGATGCCCATTTCCTGTGCTGACCCGTCTTTCCCCTCTTTTTTCCCCAATTGCAGCCCCACGACATCAGAACGCAGGTGAGTACCATTTGCTCCCAGTCTTTGGGTGCTAGGTCGGTGGTGGGGAATTCCCTTGGGATTATCAGCTCCTCTGCCAGGCCCCCCGCAGCACAGGCGCTGCTCCGTGGGCGATGTTGGGGCTGGTTTGTGTGCACCTGGAGCCCCCCTCACCTTGAGCCCCTCCTGCGGCTCCGGCACGGCCCCGGCAGCCGGGAGGTGTAATTACACAGCACAGGGAGCAGGAGCGAGCCTGGCCCCGCTGTGAATACCTTTGGTTTTGAGCTTTGTAGAAGCAGCTGCAGGGAGCTGGATGCTGACATTTAATTAAATGCGATCCTGTTCGTTCTTAGAGGTGCTTTAATCCACTTTATTCGAAAATTAGTGCTTATCAGCGGGGCTTTCTGTGTCAGATGTGGCAGCGCATCTGCTGCAAGATGTCGGAGAGGAGGACGAGGGCAATTCTGCCACTTGGGCAGCAAAGAGAGAATTGTGCTAGTGGAGATTAGCTAGCAGGCACCCATTATGCCCCATGGCCGATGGTGTTCTGGAGTGCTTACCCCACACCTGCTGCCCATGCAGCTTTAGCAGCACGGAGGTGATGTGCTGGAGGAGCATGGAGGTGGGATCCCAGCCCACCGGAGACGTCCTACCCTGTCAAGAGACAGGACTGGCTCTTCTTACATGGCCAGGGTGCTAAAAAGCAGCCGTTCCCGAGGCAGGCTCCGTCCCGAGGACGGGTCCCGTGGTGCGGGGTGGGCCGGGAGGCAGCAGCCCCCGCACGTGCCCCTGGGTGCTCCGTCACCCTGCTCCCCCCGTCACCTGCCGGGCTTCCAGTCACAGATCTCCATCAATGTTGAGGACTGCGAGGACACGAAGGACGTGAAGGAGCACTGGGGCATCAAGACGAGCCACCACAGGAACTCGTGCTCCAGCGACCAGTCCGAGCACCCGCTGCTGCGGCGCAAGAGCATGCAGTGGGCGCGCCGGCTGAGCAGGAAGGGCAACAAGCACTCCAGCAAGACGGCCGAGTGGATCAGCCAGCAGCGGCTCAGCCTGTACCGACGCTCGGAGAGGCAGGAGCTGTCGGAGCTCGTCAAAAACCGCATGAAGCACCTGGGCCTGCCCACCACCGGGTACGGTAAGTGCCGCTCGGTCGCGCTTCCCTGCAGCAACGCGCCCCGTGGGCTCTGCAGGTAACTCCAGCGTGCCCGAGCCCCATGGATGACGCTGGGGCCCGTCTCCATTTGCAGTCCTGTCCCTTGGGGTGGGCGCACTTCTGGTCAGCTGCCAGCTTTCCTCCTGCACGTCCCGCGCTGCTCCGGGCAGTGACCACCATTCCCAGGACAGCCCCAGTGGGGATCTGAGCCTGCGGATGGATGGGGGGTCACTGGGCAGCCTGTAACACAGAGCCCAGGTTGGCTCAGCGTTTGGCCCGGCAGAAATGGCGTTAAGGAGACACCAAACCCACTGCCCTTATATCAGCAAAACCCAAGAGTCCCACCCCGTAGCGCCACAGGGAGAAGTGACCCCCGGTGGGCTGGTGCAAGGCCCTGGTGTCGGTGTTGGCTCCTCATCCTTCATCAAGCGTCCGCAGAGGGGGTTTCGGTAGCGGCAGGGCCGAGGGCTTTGCTTCATTGCGTGTGACCGCCGTGTGTGTCGCTGTGCGTGCGGCTTCGTGGTGTCGTCAGTGCGCAGGGTCCCTCTGTGCAGCCGCCTTCCTCGTGGGGTCTGCCGCCCAGCACCGCTGCTGGAGCCTGTCTGCCTCCCCGGGCGGGTCCCCGGCCCCCGGTCCCGACAAAGCCCGCACCCCACGGCTTTCTTGGTTCGTTTTGTCCTCTCTTTCCTTCGAGCCATCCTGTGCTGCTGCCTGTCTGCTCCATGCTGGACGAGCTTCCATCGCCACGGCCAGGCCCCCGCGCACGGCGCCGACCCGGGGCCCCCCTGGGGTTTTGCTGCCTGCCGCTGGCTGATCCTTGCAGCCTGCAGGCAACGTGAATGACTGCGGGGCTCTGCAGCGCTGGGTGCTGGGCACTGGGTGCTGGGCACTGGGTGCTGAGCGCTGGGCGCCTCCCCACCCCAGGGCTGCTGGACACGGGGCCTGTGGGAGCAGTGGGGACAGGGCCGCGTGCAGCTCGCAGCGTAGCATTCGCCTCTCTGTGTCCCTAACTGGTCCCCGGAGCTCCTGCGGCTCATCCCGGGAGCCTCCCAGCTCCCTTCGGCTCTGCTTCAGGGCCTGCAGCACGGCTGATGGCACTCGCTGCCTGAAACGCTGCTGCAGGCGGGCAGCTCCACGCAGCTCCAGCACCCCCGGCCCCGCAGAGAGCACGGCAGGGAAGGGCCATCGGTGGGGATGGAAAGCTCCCCGGTCACCCCGGGACAGCGCAGGGACATGACGTGTCGCCTGCCAGCCTGGACGCCGTGGTGTTTTGGAAGAACACCTTGCTGTGCCTGCTCTCCCCTGCCTTGGTCTTTTGCTCATTTAATTGCTGAAGTGCAGGAGCTCGTCTCTAATATTTGCCGAATCATGGCTTGCTGACCTCTCTCTCTCTCTCTGTTTATGTCTGTGCCTTTCCCTGTATGTTCTGTAGAGGATGTAGCAAATTTAACAGCCAGTGATGTGATGAATCGGGTAAACCTGGGATATTTGCAAGGTAATGCTCTTTCCCTGGGAGTCACGCGTGACTCACGGCGTACAGCGTCCAACAAGATCATGCCAGCTAAGCCCAATCCACACCCTTGCCGTTTTTCACCTTAGATATTCGAGCCTTTCACACACTCATTTGTTGGGTGGAGGTGGAAAACCAAAGACCGTCCTGCAGCTGCGGGGCAGATGCAAGGCTCTGTGAAGTCAGGAGACAAACAGCACAACTTCCCTAGCCGAATTCTTGCAAGGAAGTCACAGCCTGCAGCTGTCATTAACAGCCACCTCCTTGCATTGCTCTGCAAGTTGGTGTTGATCTGTAAAACCAGAGGCATTTCTAGGAGGGGATTTTGGGCTCCTGGTGGGCAAACCAGCGCCACGTGCGCTGGGGATGGAGCAGGACAGCAGAGTGCGGCCGCTCGCCTCCGTGCTGCCTGCATCTCGCTCTGAGCTCCATGGCTCTGTAGGGTTTGGAAAGCCCTGCTTCATCCCAGGTTTGTGTTTGGGAGAACACCGTGCTTGGCAGCCCACATGTCCCAGCAGTCACCCCAGGCCCAGCTCGGGGCTGGGAGGGAAAGGTCGCAGGGCAGCCGTGTGGTCCCAGCCCTGCCGTGGGCGGCTCGGCACTGCGGGTCTCATGCTCGGCACACGGCTTCGTGCAGCGGGGCTCAGGAGAGCCTAGAGGTCAGCCACAGCCCAATCGATCCATATTTTAGGCTTCGCTAGCCCACGCTTAAGGTGAAAAGTTGGCATTTTCCTATCAACCGCGTCCATCACCAGAGACCCAGCCCAGCCGTGGCTCATGGAAGCCCCGCTCCAACTCGGTATATTGCCAGCTGCTCTGCGGAGCTCAGACCTCGCTGCTTTTTCCCCCTCCCTCGGCAGCGTTTTGGCTCCGTGAGCCGTGCTGCGGGGTCCTGGCACCGGGAGCCCACCGGGAGCCACCCCCACCAGCACCCGTCTGCAGTGGGCGCATCGCTAGCGTGGGAGCAGGAGCTGCAGATCCCCCCACCCCCCCCCAAAAAAAAAAAACCTACCTGAGGGTGCCGATGGGCTGAGCCCTGCCTGGGTGCAAGGGACACTGTGGCAATATACATGGTGGGTTTGGCAGCGCTGCATGGGGGGGGGGGGGGAAAGGAAAAGGTGCTTCCATGGCGCAGGAGAACCTGCGGTGCCCTGGGGACCCCCGTCACGGCGCACCCCGTGGGTCCCGCGCTCTGTGTGCGCCCCAGCGTCGCCATTCCCCGTCCCCGCCTCGCTGTAAGGCTGAGCACTGGGACGGCCGAGGGCTCTCAGCGGTGGTGGGACCGATGAGAGCAGCAAAGGTGGCCCCTGGGGAGGGGGTGAGCAGCAAAAAGCGGGGGGGGGGAGGCGGGGGTCCATGCACAGACCCTTCCCACATCCCCCTGCCCACCCTGTGCTGGAGGTTTCAGCCTGGACCCAAGCTGCTCCTCGCCCACCGTGCACCACCGAGCACGCGCCCCCATGGAGCTCAATGTGTC
This sequence comes from Cygnus olor, assembly GCF_009769625.2. NCBI lineage: Eukaryota > Metazoa > Chordata > Aves > Anseriformes > Anatidae > Cygnus > Cygnus olor. Next base: position 9,413,997 of record NC_049187.1, on the reverse strand, counting down.
CCACTGCTCCCCCAGTGCTGCTCGGGGTGGGGTGGGGGGGGGGGGGTCACGCAGAGCCACCCGTGCCGGCGTCCCGATGAGCAGCCTTGCAGCGAGCCCGTGTCCCGCCGCGCTCATCCCGCCACCCCCCGCGCCCGTCTGTCCCCCGCCATCCCCTTCGTCCTGTCCATCGCACGCCCTCGCTGTGCTCCCGCTGCTACTTGTGTCCCCTGCCCCTCCCTGGTGCCTGCTCCACCCCCCCACCCCCCCATGATCTTGTTTGGTAGCGAAGGGCCCCGCGTGCTCGGGCTGGCGTCGCGGCAGCTTCGTGCCTTAGGGCCGTCCCCGAAGGGCATCGGTGGCTGGGAGGCGCCACGGCAGCGGTGTCCCCCGGGCAGGAGCAGGGAGCGATGGCTGAGCTTAGCGCTCTTGCTGGAGGGTGATAAATTCAGCAGTTCAGCGAGGGAAGGAGGTGGCAAACCGTTGTCGTGGCCCTGGGCGGGGGGGGGGGGTGGTTGAGGTGCCCTGAGCAGGTGCTTGGAGGCGTTGCACTGTACTTAACGCGGCAAAACTAACGTCTTTCCTTTTTTTGCACTAAAACAAGGTAAGACACCTTTACTTATTTCTTTTGGGGGGGGATTTTTAAGTGAAGAGTCTGCGAGTCCCCTGGCTGGGGAGTGGCTGTGGGGCACAGGAGGAGGTGGTGTCAGTATTCGTGGTGCTCGCCAGGCGCAGTGGCACGGCCCTGCAAAGGGACCCACGTGCTGTCCTGGGGACCGGCTGTGACCCCGCTGGGCTGGGGATGCTGCAGGGGGCTGTGGGAGCCGGGGCTGTCAGGTTGTCCTCTGGGGTGTCCACTGGGATGTCCACTGGGGCATCCATCGGGGTGCCCATTGGCACGCCCACCAGGGCACGGTGCCGGCCCCGCTCACCCTACCATCCCCTTCCCTCCCCTGGCAGACGAGATGAACGACCACCAGAACACCTTGTCCTACGTCCTGATCAATCCTCCCCCGGACACGCGGCTGGAGCTCAACGACATCGTGTAGGTGCCACCCACCAACCCCCAGTCCAACCCCCAAATTGGGGTCTCCACGCACGGGGCTGAGGTGCAGCCCTGCAGCGCGCCCGGTTTCTGCCCCGCAGGTACCTGATCCGCTCGGACCCGCTGGCGCACGTGGCCAACGACGGGCACAGCCGCAAGAGCAGCTGCAGCAACAAGCTGGGCCCCTGCAACCCCGAGACGCGGGACGAGACCCAGCTCTGAGCACACCCCCGGGGCTTGGGGGCGAAGGGAAAGGAAGGGAAAGGAAGGGAAGGGAAGGAAGGAAGGAAGGCTGCTGCCCCGCGCTGGAGCCGGGCGATGCCCAGCCTGGCTGAGAAATGCCCCGGAGGGACGGGACAGACGGACAGACGGCCAGCTGGCAGTCACCCGCGTGGGTGTTTTTAACATTTTGTATGAATACCGCAACTAGTGAGAACGTCTTCGCTGGTGCTGGTGGGATGTGTCAGAAACCACAACTGAGGCTGCTCAGCAGGAGGATGCAGGTCGTTTGCAATTTTTGGGGCACGGTTGGTACAAGAGAAGCCACCCTGTGCTCATCCTGCTCCTCTTTTGCCAGACATCCCTGAGGGATACCCAAAATGTGGCTCTTTCACCCCGGTGTTCCCCCTGTCGGCTTGCTGGGTGCTGCCGGGAGCTGCGCGGAGGCGCTGGGGAGGACGTTGCAGCCCCCTGCAGCGCTCTGGCGGCATCTCCAGAAACCAAACCACACCAAAAAGACAAAAACGGACCCAAAGCTGTGCCAGACGTCTGCCACGGGCCTTGTCGCATGTGCCCAGGCGTAGCCAAACACTGGCTCCAGCGGCTGCCACGCCGGGTGTCGCGGTGGCTCTTGGCAGGGTGCGTGATGCTGGCACCGGCCACTGCTCCTGGGGCTCAGCACCAAAGGCACCGAGGGCAGGGATGTGTCCCCATGCTGCCCCTTCCCCTTGCCCCCATTCCCAGGTTCTCGCAGTGCTGTTTGTACCCAGACCCCGCATGCCAGCGGCTCCTGCCCGCGGTGGCGGTGCGTGGACGCACAGCCCGGCCTCGCCGCGGCACCGCGCTGCCGCCCGCCCGCCCCGGCTGAGCGGCACAGACCTCTGCAGCAGAACACGAGATGTATTTTCCATCTATTTTTGCACACTTTACAATGTTGACGTGTAAAGGTTTTCTTTGACTGCCAAGTAAATAACCGAGTTGGTAACTTTATATACTTTTACATTCATATGTTAAAACTTAAATGTGATTTTTTTTTTTTTTTAATTTTTTTTTTTTTTTGGATGAGAAGCCTGTAAAGCACAATGTGGCCATGCCATCCCGGCAGCATCCCAGTCGCTGCCAGGTGGGTGGGCTTTTGCCGTTACCATCTGCCAGTCCTTCTCCATGACACAAAATAAAAGCTGTTTACAAAAACCTGATAAAAACTGCGGCACCTCGCAAAGTGGGTTGAGACTGGACAGACCTTTGTGGCACCTGAAAAAGGAGGAAAAATTCCAGTTCTGTGCAAGCTGTTGGAGGTCTTTGGGAGGAGGAAAAAAAAAAAAAAAAAAAAAAGGCCAGCTGGTAGTCAATAGGACTTCTGCATGCTGATGGTTGGACGGGCTCTGGGCTTGGGCTTTTTGTAATCCTAATTTTTGCTGGTTTGCTGGCCATGAGGCCCTGCACAACCTGCAGCCAGGCAGCCCTGCCCCTTCCCCTGCGCTTAGACATGGGCACAAACAGAACCATTTCTGATGCTTTTTACTTTTTTTTATTTGTTTGTTTTTAACTTTTTTTTTTTATCTTGTTGGCTCTGGCAGACACGTTTTATTTATTTCTGTTTGTACCTTGTCATGCCAAAAAATCTGAAAAAGAAAAAGGTTTTGCAGGCTGAACGGCGAGAGCAGCTGGGGGACAGAAGCACGAGGGGGCTGCGCCACGTCAGCCTCGCGATGCTCTGCTACCGCCAGAAGTGGTGCGGTTGGGTGAGCCTAGGGAAGAGCCCGAAGAGTTTCCAGCCCTGCTTAGCCCCTGGGGACAGCAGAGCAAAGCAGAGCTACGAAACCAAAACACGACGTGGGTGATGTGATGCTCCACGTGCTGACCCCCCTCGAAGGGACCGTCCTGTGTCCGGCTGCGGTGTGTGCGGGGCCAAACGCCCCCCTGGTCGGCTCAGCAGAGCTGTGTGGGTCATCCGCAGCCCCACGGCCCCAGGTTCAGCCACATCAACCCTCCTTAAACCCTCCTAGCACGGCGGGGGAGGCTGCAGGGGCTTCGTGAGTGTGCCGAGACAGCCGCCCTCACTGTGCCTGTGTGCCACCAATGCTTCTGTTTAATGTATAAATACTGTATTTAAAGAGAAAAAGCTGCGTGTATAAATCCTACTCATTTTGCATACGTTATTTCTATGGTGTAAATTTATAGCTGACATTCTAATGAGATGTTTAAAAAAAAAAAATCCTGTAGATACTTAACTGTGGTCAATGCAAGTCAGAGAACAAATGTTTAATTTTTTTCTAATTCTTTAGACTCGGTTACAATACTAATGTAAAAACAAGAATATTTATTTTTGTAACGGTCCTGGAAACACTGATGCATCAAAAAGAGTTGTTTCTGCTTATAAAAGGGCTGTCGTAGAGGAGCAAGCACTGATGAAGTTGCACTCTTCAGTGGGTTTGCGTGCTCTGGTGTGCGGCGGGTGCTGCAGAAGCAGCAAGAAGCAGGAGGTAGGGTGCACGGTGTGATGGCATGCCAGTTTTGCTTAAACCCAGTGGCTAAGCCATAACTCACCACAATACAAATATATATATACACACACATGTTATATATATATGTGTATATATAAAATATATATATGTGTGTGTGTGTGTGTGTGTATATATATATATAAATCAGGTGGTTATTCTCATTTTTTTTTCCAGTTTAACTAGCAAAAAAAAAGATGGCTTAACTATTCATGACCATGTTCCAAGGGATAAGCCTGGGAACAGCCAGCCCAGTCCCTGCAGGTTGTCACAGGTGGCACAGTTTTGGAGAAAGGCCAGCTGGAAACGATAACCAAACGCAGAGCACGTGCTGTGGCTGGCTGCGGATGTGGGGGTTTTACCCCACCTGGGGTGTCAGAAAGCAATCCTAAATCCTGGGGCCACCCGGGGTCCCTGGAGCACCGTGGGCACCCCAGAGCACGTGCAGCTCAGCCCTCCTGCAGCTTCTGTGGGAGAGGAAATGCCCTGCTATTGCTCCCAGTGTTAGGGAATAAACTTAGAAAAATGTAGCTTTCTAAAGGAAATATTTGTGCTTTGACGCGGACACAAAAGGCCCTGGGAACACAGAAATAGGCGAGAGCCGGGTGGGTGCGGTATTTCAGGTTTACTGGCAAACGACCCCGTTGCATGTTACACGTCCACTAACAGCTTCATCCTCTAAATATGGACTAAATCCATATATCATGCATTAAAGCAAAACCAAGTATTCAAACAAATGTTAGGATATATTTATCTCCTGTTAACCCCCTTTTTACTTCAGCCTATATAAACATGTTTTTATTTCCCGAGTGAGGGACCTGTCATCTCTCAAGGTCAGCTCGTGCATGGGTTTTTATCAGCCATGGCAGATAAAAATCACTTCTTTCCCTCTCTGAGACCTAATTTTGTGACATGTTCTTCTGGTATGCACTGTAGACAGCCAACTGGAGATGTTTTTGTACAATTATTGTGAAGATGCTTCACATTTCTGTAAAGACAAATTAAAATAAAAGAGCTGCATGCAGCAACAATAGAAACTGCTGTCCTGCCTGGTGGTTTCAGATTATTATTTTTTTAAGACATTCTAGAAAAATACTGCAAAAATTACAATATATTTATTTGCTACTATAGGGAAAGACACAAATACTGAAGATAATTTGAGGATTAACAAACATGTACAAAGGAGAAATTCAGCGAAGCCATCAAGTCACTCTGTTGTAAACTCTTCCTGGTCAAGGAGGAAAGCAGGACTGCAGCTCCCTGTCAAAATTATATCTTAATTGTTGTCTTTAAACAAAAGTTGGTGAAATGGCTTCCAGTACAGCTGCATTGTGACGGTTGGAAGCAGCAGAGGAGCCGGTGCCCGGAGTTGTTTCCACCAGCACCAAAGTAGCCCAGGCTGCTCTGGAACGCCGCTGAGCAATCCCACGGGGGTGGTGTCCTGGGGGTGCCCACTTTGCTCCCCGTTGTTCCAGCTGGGAAGCAACAGAAGCCAGGCAGAGCTGCGTTTTGAAGGACTCCAGATCACGCAGAAGCTTCAAACTTCATTGCTTCTGCCCTTTCCAGCAGGGGGTGGGAGCTCTCCCGAGCACCGCGCTCCTCGGCCTGCCCGGAGCTCTCATCTCAGCAATTCCTCGTCTCGCTTCACATCCCACAGCAACAGGCACAGAAGGAGAAGAAGAGGAAACAATACCGCCAAGTAACCAAAATTAATTTTAAAACTTTGCCATAGTTGAGAAAAATTAGTTTTAACACTGAAAACTTCTTTCAGACAAGAAAAATCTAGAGCACTAAAATATACATTAGAAAGAAAAATAATGGTAATATTATCAAGAAGCAAAAAGCAAACTAAAACCATGAAAGATATTTCACTTTAGTGTAAATTCAGTTTTAATAGAGTTATTCCCTGAAAGACATACATCCAAAGGAAATAAGTTCTCTCTTCAGTAGGATTTTTCATGTAATGCTGTGGTAATTCTAGGGTTTTTCTAAGCTTCACACTATTCTTTCAAGGGGCTCATTTGAATTTAACAAATGCTGTATATTGAATTTTTAATCATCCCTGCTGCATACATCACTTTAAGAAGCTTTCCCCAGAGTTTTTGTCCCCCCATTATAATAAATGTTATTTCTGAACAAGTTCAGAGAATTTATTAGACATTACTGTATAAGCCAGTATTTCAGCACCAAGATGTAATTTGAAAGTTGATTTATTTTAGAACAAACAAGGGACATTCTATGAATTGTTATCCAAAGAAAACAGCAAAATTTCAGATGCGGCACGTGCAAGGTACTCACATTTTATTACATGTACTTTCCCCTTGCAACTCACAAAATCCAAGTCCCGTTCTTCTCGCTGCACTTCTCGTATATTTGCCCCGAGAGTTTGCCTGAGATACGGCCTGGATATCATGCGCTTGTCAGAAAGCAAGTCGAGACTCACTGTTTTTATCTCGGCGTTTCTGAAGCCCACGACAGAGGCGGATTAAATTGGGATTAAATTGCCTTCATGTTGTGAGCGCTGACAGCTGCCTGTGGAGACCCTCGTAGGATCTGTCACATCCACGCTCCTGGGTGCTGCAAGAAGGTATTAGAACTAAAGCCAGGACCAGAATCGCCATCCACAGAAAATTTAGGTCTCGTAACAAATAGGTAACACAAAAAAAAATTAAAGGTGAGATGAATTCAACTTTTTTCTCCCATTTTTAATACTCATTCTTCATAAATATATAAATATATATATATATGTATGATTCAACAAAACATCTGATTGATGGAGGCGAGAATAAGAATTCAGTTCTTTTGGCTTTAATGTACTGAAAGATGCATTTTTTAGACTTTTAAAAAAATATACTCGTCAACCACAGGAATATCTCAAATTATTTCAAAGCGTCCTGAAGAGCATTATATAAAAGTTTTCAGGAGCACACACAAAACACCTCCCCCACAAAACACCTCACAGATTTCTCAGGTCTGCACGTGTAACACAACAGTAAAATGGGTACGAAATCAGTCTCCCCCCCCCGCCCCAAACCCTCTTTGCACCTCACTGTCGAGTGGTATCCTTTGAGTGCCCCAGAACAGCAGCTTCATCTCAGCTCCTGGAGTTCAGCTACTGCCTGCCGCCTTGCCCACTAAATCCCCTGCAGACATTTAGTGACACTTAGTGCCATTCAGTACCTGGCAGCTTCTCCCCACCAGCGCCTTTTTCAATCACACTGGGAGACCCCAACCACCCACGTCTCGCTGACCTGCTAAAAAAATGAATGTAAAACTCTAAATAACAGAGGTGCTTAATTAGGTAAGCGTAGCATGAATAGCAGCTTCATACATAGCCATAATGAGAGATTGGTTATACTAATTTAAGACTGAGGAAATAAGAGCCCAGGTGTGATCCTGTTGTCAGGAAGTACGCTGGATACCCAACCCCAAGGGCAGCAGGTTCAGAGTGAAGACGCCGCATCTTGTTCGCTGGGTTTGTTTAAGGGGTGCTGGTAGGGGATTGCTGAGTGTTTTGTACTGCCACTTGTGTCAGAGTTGAATGGAAAATTCAGGTCCTGAGAACTCATTCACGTTTCTCTGCCCTTCCTCTCTCCCCAAAGCAGTGGTGGCAGTAGTGACAACTCCCAAGGGAGGAGCGGTTTGGGTACTCCTATCTCCCTAGTGTAACAGGGAGGAAAGGCAGGTTTATTTTTCTGTGTGCAACCGTCCTAATAATACAGCATAGTGTTGAACCATATGAAGGTTTTCAAGACGAGTAAATATTTTCAAAGCTTGGATTGTTCTTGCTTGAACCAGGGAGCATGATGAAGATGAGACACAGACACATTAACCACAAAAGCAAAACAGTACCCGTAAATAAATACACAGCACACTGAAGTATGAAAGTTTGAGAAAAAGAAATTGCACTTAAAGCACTTTAAAGATGTACATTCTTGTATTTATTGTAAAGAAACAAGTAAGAAATTGAGAGAGGTCAAAAGACAGATCCACATTGATGCTGCTCGGTGCTGATTACCTAGCTCAGAGGCAATGCAGCAAGGGAGCTGCATCCCCCCCTTCCATGGAGCGCTACAGAAGTCTCCGAAGATTCAGGGAAACAAGCCCCTTGCTTTCAGAAAGCTATTGCAATTTACTTCCCTTCTCCTGTCAGGAGGCAGAAGCTGGTACTGCAGCTGCATCCCAGCTCCCATCCTCCCCTCCTACCAAAGCTCCTGGGAAAGAGTTCAGTCATTTAAAGTTTCGGTCATTTAAAGTGAAGCAGTACGAGTGATTTCACTGGAAACAATGAGAAACCCTATATATTCAGAATTTGGTAAACTTGACATAAAAAACGCTAACAAAGATAGTCATGGTCCTGCACTCACATTTTACCCCAGCCTGACACTGAACACATTTGACATTTACAGCCACAGATTGTGCAAAACGTTTTTAAGTCTATGAATTATTCTCCCTTCTACAAAGCACGGCCTGTTTGCCTACACAAAGCTACGGGTTCCCTACATTGCTCTGCACACACACCCACGAAGTCAAGGTTATAGCCTTTGCAAACAAGCTTCCTGCCTTTCGGACTGAATTAATGCACCACGTTCCTTACCAAGCTATTAAGTATTAACACTTTTTGGTAACTATGCTCTGCAGACTACGTATGTGTCAGACAATTCAATCTCTCCTCTCCTTCCCCTGTGATCCTCGGAACTAGACGCTGCCTACAGATGAAGCGCTCCCAGCTCCTCTCCCTCTCCAAGCAGATGTTGCCTCCTGTTGCTCCCAGTAGTAAACGAAACCACACTGCAGCAGGGAGAGTAAGGACATGACCTAGCACAACGAGACCCAGGACGCTGGAGGTGCCACAACCTTTTTGTAGACCGGTCCTTTCTACGGGCAGCAAGATTTCAGTCTGCATGAAGACTAAAAAAAATCATGTTAAATTTTTTTTGAAAAACTACAAGAACTGTTTTTGTATGAAAAAAAGTCAGTTGCAGAAAATTATTTCTACATTGGAAAAATTATACCTTTGAGAATGAAAACTTGATTTTCGTGCAACCAATCTAGATGCATTATGATGCTTAAATCGCCAGCTTATTCAGGCAACCTGCCTATAAAAATCACAAGCAAGCTAACACCAAGAAGTCTGGCAAAATACATTCCCTTGGTGCTTCTAAAGTTCTGGCACTACCTGAATACTGAAGAGATCAAAGAAAACCTACCAGCCAGATTCAAGAGCCTGAGGACTGATGAAATAAAAACATAAAAAGACTACTAAATAAATTTCCAATTTTCCGAAAGCCTTTTGGTCAAATTCTTGCACATTTCAATCAAGGTCAGGAGAATGAAGCTCTTGTTTATGACAAGTTATTGGAGCTACTTGCAGGTGAAGCTTTCTAAGAGCGTAACTGAACACAGAATAGCACATCTTTAAAGCATGTTAGTTCTTTGACGGGATGAAGTGTCACAACAACAAAGGTACACATGAAATAAAAAGGAAATCAGTTAATGATTTTTATTAAATTTCAGTGCTTTCATAAAATAAATATGGTATATAATATCAAACAGTGAGAAATAAAGCACAAGCATGAAAAGCATGGTAACAAAAGTTACACACACGATGGTGTTTAATACTTAGCACTTTAGAAACCATAAAGCCTTTAATTATTTACAAGCAGCAAACTATCTAACATAATTTACAAAGTTGCAGCAGCCTAGTCAAGAAGTACTGGACGGGGAAAAAATGGAGAGACCGCAATGGAAGACCTTCACTTTGCTCTATCTAGTTAGTTAGCACTTTATTACGTACCCTATTTTCTCTTTATGTACATAACTCGTTGCAACTTCCATTACTCTCTAGGTTTAATAATTACACTGTATTGTACTTTAGAGCTCAGTTCATCTCTAGGATTGGTGTAGTGCCTTCTGCACCGAACAGGTATTTTCAAGTAACACTTCAAATAAAAGTAAACATGTGCAAACCAAAGTTACGAACCTCCATGACCCTCAGGTAGCAGTGTCCAACTGGATGGAGCAGCCGCACGTTAGCAGATTAAGTTATGAAACAGCTACAGAAAGCTACTCAGAAGTCCAGCCCGGGCAAAAAATGGAAATGGGAATTTTTCTTTTTAAATGGAACTGAACTGCAAATATACCCTGTTACCACAGACAAAAATTTAATCTGCTGAAACACAAAGATCTTTAAGGTCATAACTCAAGATTTAATATTTCAACATGAAAAGAAATCCAAGCCATTCGACTTATTTGGGCTTTTGAAACAAATGCAAATGTCTCTGTTTAAAAATTGCTTTTAAATGAGAAAAACAAATCAATAATATATTAATATATCACCCAAAATAAAAAACATACACACTCTTCATTTTAGAGCATGCTGCTCATTCAGAAGAAAGACAGGACAAAGAAAGTAGAATTACATTTCATGATGTAATAAAAACATTAAAATTTGTGATCATTAAGTGCACCATCGTACAGGATTAGCGTGCTCAGAGTGGAAATGTTCTATACCTACCAGAATCCATTTTTATTAAAGCAAACAAATCTTTAGGACACTACCTGAAACTGAAATCGGTAACAACTGTGCTCCATTCAGCTTGCCTCAAGTTTCAGTCAGGCATGTTCCAGCCAGTAGCACCTGTATGCCTCTTCATGATTGTATTCCAGAAATCTTTAAATTTGCAAACGATTTTTTAAATTTTTTTATTTCTAAAAAAAGACTGGCTTTTGCAATCCTTGAAATGCTTATCCTAAACAGATACTGCAAGTAAAACTGTTCTGAGCAGCACAAGTTGGGGCTTTTTTCAGAAATCTGAGAGCTGGACTTACGTTGGCAGTAGATACAGTACAACAATTTGATGTATTAAACAGTTCCTCAAAAGGGTCTGAAAGGAAGATTTCCCTAAAGACTGTTTAAAAAACCAAACCAAACCCAAAACACTTCACCCAAGATCTGTTCAATCTTCTACTGAAGTTCAGAGCTTGCCAACTTTAAGAATGACAGGAAGGAGGAGGGAATGAGTCGGAGAGGAAACAGAACTAAATTCCCAATTTGTACCGATGAAAAGCTTCAAGTAAAAGGAAATCCACTTGTTAAAGATCTTGCTACATGCACAGTCCCTCATCAGTTGAAAGCCACAGTAGTTAGCATTGGGTGTAACAGCAGATTTATCATTTGTAAAAAACACCGACAATGTTCCTTCATTCTTAATAACTTGCATCCATGGTTTCTGTTTAGAAGCTTCTTAAAAAATGTTCATGGTTCTGCACATTTCATACCAAACTGTAGGGAAATGTCTTCATTTGCTGCAATCCCACTCAGCAATCTTCTCCCCAAGAACTCAGTGTCATTTACGAGTCTGAGTCTTCTTTGGCACTGCAGGTCGCTTGGCTTGCCACAAGTGGTTATGAATAGTAAGAGCATCCACACTGACAGACATGGTTTTGGCTGGAATTACATTAAACTGTTTTCTATCTGAACTGTATTTATAAAGTTTGTCAATCATTTTCTTGGTGATGCTCTTTGGCCCTGTTCCAGTCAGCTTGTAGATTTCTTCAGTGTCAGGATAGTAGCAATAAAGTGCTCTGAACTGGCAGCCAGCATCACGGAACAAAATGATGTAGTGGTTGGCATCGCATTTTTCAAGTTCCTGCATTAAAAATAAATAAGCAAACATACAAACAAGATTGTTCAGTGAAAAATCTCACCTTATGCCCAGCTTTCAGCATTCACATATAGATAAATAAGTGTTAAAGTTTTTTTGAAACGCTAGACAGTTACTGACAACATTTCTCATTTCACAGGTACGTTTTGGGAAATGGTATTCACTGCAGTGCATCAGTAGGACTACAAAGTGAGTATTGCAGACAAAATTTACTGTGAGCGCATTGATGATTTTATATTTTATTGCTTACCTCTAATATTGAGTTCTTATGTGGCTCATTCACTTTTCCAGCAAGACAGCAATGAGATATAGCATTGTGAATAATCGGTTTGTTTGATTTGCTGCTGGGTTCCTTAAATAACTTTGGACCTAAAGGAAGATAGATCAGTAAACTTTTTGCCCAACGCTTATGATTTTCATTCATCAGAGGTGTAAAAAAGTAACTCTTTTTCTCCATTAACTTACTTTTAGATATTAAACAGAACAAATTAGGCGTGACAACTTCCCAAAAGTAACAAATCACACCAAATATATCAGAACTTTTTATGACCTGCTATTCGTAACAAACACTCAAATAGTCACCTGTGTATTCTGCCACTGAAGCAATGGAAGACGCCGTTGAAGCGTTCTCCCAGTCTCTTTCTGTGTTTCTGCTAGGATTTCTGCTCAGTATTGGTAAGGACTCCATTGATTCAACTCTGTCGGGGAGTAACAGGGAAAATAATTATGATACGCCAAGTTCCAACCCCCTGTCAAATCTTGAATAAATTGTTACTAGCCCTGAATGAACAGAATATTGTCCCTCCTCCTCCCCAGGATTGTCAGACTGTCCCTGCCAGATTATAGAGGCAAAATTCTATTATTCTTTTAGGGAAAAGCAAAACAAAATGTCAAGTTTGTACAGACCATCAAACTTGGCAGCCACATAGAACATGAATTCACCTAATTATTGTTGTGCCTCTATGATGGCAAACTGAAGTAAACAACACTGAATCCCAACACTATTTCGTAACAGAGGCTTAACCTTCATTTATTTATTTTCAAATATCTTTACCTCTGAGATGGTGTGCCACCAGAATGTACACTTTCAGGTTCGGTTGTTGCTGCTGAGGCCAAAGAAAGACTGGAACCAGACTGAGCACTGCTTAAATTATCAGCTGCAAAACAGAAGATAAAATGTGAAACACATTTTATTAAAGCAGATTTGCAGACTCATTGAGAACAAACAACTCAAAATTCTTACGGGTGGAAGAGCACTTTGTCCCTGAATCACTGTAAGATTCTTCACGATGGACTGACTTTGGCCTGGGCTTCTTGGGCTTTGATTTGGGCTTTCCAAGTCCCTGCTCCTCCAAGATTTGTTGCTGTTTTTTCCTTAGATACTCTTGCTTGATCAGTTCTCTACGAGCTTTCTCTTCTTCCTTGCGTATTCGGTCCTCCTCAGCTTTGCGACTGAAAAACAAACACCATGTTTAACATATAAAAATTTTCCTCATCTTAAAGAGGAGATGTAGTATCCCTTTCCACATGTTTTTACCGAGCTTCATCTCTTTTTTGCTCAACTTCAGCCTCCAGCTGCTGTTTCCGAATCCGAGCCTCCTCAGCTTTGCGCTGCTGTTTTAGAAGGAACGCTGCACGTTTTTTTGCCAACTCATCTTCTGCTTTCTGTTCGTCCTGCAAGATTCATAAGGATAGAAAGCTTTAAAGAATACAAGAAAACACATTGAACTGGACATCACAAAATTGCTGAGGATTCCAGAAAGATTTTTAGGAAAACATAAGCTAATGATTTTGGAAATCCTTAGTTTTACGATTGACAAACATAAGAAAACCACCTTGAATCTTTTAGTGCTTAGGAGAACTTTGACATGAAGCTTTCCTTTAACTCCATGAGAAGAAAAGAAAATATGGTCTCAACTTACTCTGACTTGCTTTAATTTTGCTTACCCAGCACAACACCTCATTAAACTGCGAAGTATCACGGAACTACAAAGCTGCCTAGGATGGAGCATAAATAAACCCAGCATAAATGCTAACCTTTAAGTCATTCAATATGAATCATACTATACAAAATCAGAAGTCAAATTCAATGAGGTTGACACTGCCTACCTGGACTTTTTTGAACCAGAAATTTAAAAAGAAATGTCATGTCAGCACATCGTAGATATTTACAGTAATCATTGCTAAGCACAAATAAAGACACTAAATGTTTTGATACTGGTGCTGGACTAGAACAAGTGGCATTTAAAAAACATCCAACCCAACAACATAAGAAATACCACCAGACTCCAAAAACAAAAGCTTAACAAGCCAGAGTTGGGTGTGAAATGAGATAGATTACTTCAATTTAACACATTTTTATCACGAGATCTACACACCGCCATCACAAGACAAAAACAAAAACTGCATGAAAGACAACAATTTCTTCCAACAGTGCCTTTGAGCATCTGATTTGTTGCTTGTATCTACAGTCATACAACTAAGTTACCCGCCCGTTAGAGCCCTTGATTTTTTAGGCTGCTAGCCCACTCAAAAACCAGAGAAGCTCAGTTGCAAATGAACAAAAACCCTAATTCAGATGCTCAGCTCCCTGATAAGCTTTAAAACCTGTTCAGCAAGGTCTGATTAGAAACCTGCCCATGTTCTGTCGGAATTTTTTCTTTCGGTTGATGCAGGTTCACAGAATGCTCGGATTTCAAAATGGTAAATTCTTCTCATTACATTCTGTGATTTTTTTGTGCTGAGTATTTACAAAATGTTTGCATGTTTGTCTGTGTACGTTTGTCTGTTACTCACATAGAAAAAACTAAAGGGAAAGAAGAAAAGCAAGGTTAGCCCTGGTTCCTAGTGAAGTTAACAGTAGATTGCTCTCAATTTCAGGAGACTGATTTCATAGATTGTCAATTTTTTTTCCTCTGCAAGCAATTCTTTTCAAATGCATTTTTTTTTTAAATGATAAGTATTGCAACCAAAACACATTCAGAAGATGCAAGAATGAACTGGGAAAAAAAATCTAATGCTGGACAAACGTGTACAAATAACAAAACATACAAAGGTAATATATTTACCTTGAAGAAAAATCCCACACCAGACTTCTGATCACCTTCACTAATTATATCTGTAGAGCTATCCTGGTTCTCAAGTTCTCCTTCATCTGGAGCTTTTAAGTCAGACAAATCTACTTCAATGAGATTAGCCTTGCTTCTCAGTGGCTCATCCACTGGGACATTTTCTTTTCCTGAGCCATCAGAAGAATTCAACCCTGTTTCTTTGAAGCTGTTATTCACCTCCTTGCTCATTTCCGAAATGATATTTTCATCTTTGGAGGTGTAGAGAACAAGTGCCCGTTGATTACTCTCATCGTGAAGTCTATAGGTATCAAAGAAACACTTTTCTTGAGAAACACTTCCCTGATCAGGACTATTTTCCAAGCTTATTTCTGTTGGCGTCTTTGACAAGCTATTGGATGGGAACGGTCTTAAATGCGGTAAGGTTTCTAGACTTTGTGTTGGAGTTTTAACACGTGCTGAATTTTGTTGTCTCTCTTTAGGGACTTTCAAATCAGATGGTCTTCCCGATCGAGGACTCCTTCCTTGACCAAATCGAGGTGGTTTACGAAGATTGTTCATTCCAGTTGGTGAGAGGGGCTCAACAAAATGAATCGATGGTTTTACCTTTTGGTCCTGAGCGTTACTTCTGGTTCCTGGTGATGGCACTGTTGGAGATTTCATAAGTAGTTCCTGTTGCTGAGAAATCTTTAATATAGCCTGCTGAAGTGTGCTGATTGTTTCATTTAGTTTTTCAATAGAAAGATCACATTCATTAATATCTACTTCTGTAACGCTGTCTTCTAGGAGGGCAGCAGAAATAATTTTACTTTTTTCCAATTCATGTATAGCAGCAGAGTCTTTAGGTTTATGTTGCTCAACAAAAGCTATGCTTTCTTGCATTTTCACTTTTGCCACTTCTTGAGCATCGTTCAGCATTTCTTCTCTCTCTTCCTCCTTCACAAAAAAATCCTCAGACTTGGAACCCAAAGAGACTTCATCCAAATCTTCACCATTGTGCCGAGGATATTCTTTTGGAAAATGCTCTGGTTTAAGCGGTTGTGGAACATCAGGAGATTTCCCTTTTTTAACAACATGCAAGAAAGCTGCCTTGCCCAATTTTAGTCGCTGCCTTGCTGATAAGGCTTCCATCTTCTTCTTCTGAGCTTCTATTGCTCTTCGTTTCTCTTCCAACTGCATATGAAGCTGCACCAATTCAGAAGCTAAAAGATTAACATTATCTTTATTTTGCCTGTTGGGGCTTTGCTCTCGCTTCTGTTTCCACGTGGTCAGTGGTGCTGGACAGCTTTCTGACCCGTCCGGCGTGGTCTTTTGTGAACTACTTGTGCTGGACTTCGTTTCGTAGCTATTAAGCCTCTGAAGCTTTCGTTCTGCGAAATTGGTCATTCGGACACTCCCACTAGCCATTGACACACTGCTAACTTGAGAAATTGTACTCAAACATGGGCTGGAACGTCCACTTGCATCATCCTTATCTTCATGTTCTTTTACCTTCATATCTTCCTGCAATTTTGCAGATTCTTCCTCGCCTATGTATTTAGCGACTATAGGATGGTCATCTATGACCACCAAGTCCTGTTCAGTGTCTTCTATGTCTAAGAGATCTGAATCAGAGTCCTGTCTCACCATAGTCCACGTAGTATCTGGAACATGTGAATTAAGACTCTTCACGTAACTTACGTTGACTTTACTTGCTATATCATCATCAGATTTAGCAGCATGAAGAAAAAATCCTCCAGTAGGTTGATCCTGAACAGAAGGATCCAAACTGCTACTAGCCAAAGGTCTGGAAGCTTCTAACCCTGCCTCCACCAGTGCTACTGAGTCTGCAGTACCAGAGTCTGCAACTGAAGTGAAATCCGAACTAGAAATTGGAGTAAAAGTCCTACTGAGATCATGGTCACCATGACTGCTGCTTGTTTTCTTGCGGATCAAAGGCAAGTGTCCCTCATTTAATCTCTTTGTTATAAAACTCCTTTGTTTCCCCTCCCCACATTCATCCTCTTTATTGATTATCTGCTTTTCCTTTGCTGGTTTTAGAACTGCAGGCATTAAGGGCTCCAAGTAAAAACTGTCTGGTTTGCTTTCTAAAGTCTCGCTATTTATTTTTGGAGACCACGCTGTCGCAACTATGCTGGGTACCCTGGCTGACGCATTCTGCAATTCAAGATCACCACGGTTTGGCCTTTCTTCAGATTTGATTATTGCAATAAGCTCTTCGTCTTCATCCTCAATTTCAACATTGTTCAGCAAGCTCTTCCCATTAGTTTTCATTGATGGAGGATGGGGCTGGTTTTTGGGAGTTACATTAACAATATTTGAAGCGAGACTGTCTTTGCTGATTGATCTAGCCAGACTAATGCTATCACCAGATCCAGGGTCCACATCAGTACTGGCAGAATGATGAAGAGCAAATGGTGTTGGCTGAGACAAAGGCCTAGAAAAGAGAATAACATGATGCTTATGCACAAGAAGTTACAAATTGTTGAATTAAGGACTGTAATAAACGCAGCTAAAATTTTTGCTCCACTTAAAAAATCTAACCAGCAGAAAAAGTGACCAGCAATGGTAAATAGCAACTTCAGATACTTAAATTTTTAACAGTGCTTAATGAAAATCATGTTTAAAGTATTTTCAGTTCAAAACCTAAATCCAGACATCTGTGAAAATGGAGATTAAAAAAAAAAAACAAAAAAACAAGTCTAAATCCAGGATGTGATACCGTATTACTACAATGAAATTGTCACAGGATGAAGTATCCTTCCATTAAACAGTATTGTAATGCTTAAAAGCACCCATTACCTGGGTTTCTTCTCCGGCCATGCAAGAACTGAACCTCGTGGCTGCCCATCAACACGGGTCAGAGAATTAGAACGATGTCGATGACCTGAAATATTTTTAAACAGTTAATGTTTTAGAAACTGTCTTTCAAATAGGAGTTTCATTTTCTTTTATAGCAAACATAGCACATTGTTCCACCAAGAGATGGCAGCAGAAAACAGATTTGCTGGAATATTCAAAGAAAATAAAAGCCTAATACAATGAAAAGTGACACTGAATGTGTGTACATATATACACACACCCCTATATATACATTTTTATACACATACACAACTTTTGGGTTTCCAAGCGTAGAATTGTTTAATTTGCTAAAATTCAAATCATTTGAAAACACAGAGAAAGAACCAACACAGAAAATAAATCACAAATTATAACCGTGTCTGTATAAATAATACCAAAAATAAATTTTATTCTTTTTATTTAGAAAATATCTTTTTTCATTCGTTACTATACTGACAGGAATGCTAATTGTCTGTTGAAATGTAAATTCAAGGTAGACTTACCAGGGCTGTCTTCTCCCTGTAAAGATTTTTGTTGTTTTTGTCTCAAAGGGAGCAGTGGATGGGAAGGGCTAAAGGCAGGGCTTCCTCCTTTGCCACTAATTCAGAAAAACAACAACTTGTTAGTACAAGAATTTTTTTCTATAACAAGAGAAGAAAGCAATACAGTAGGGGAAGATACACTGGTAACAGGTAACCCTTTTCCTCCTCTAAAACACAAGAACATATAATTAACTCTAACGTTAAAGAAGTTACCTAAAGAGAAATAAAGGTTTTCACATGTAACAACATAAAACTAAACTATTACTTGAAATCAAAGTGTTTTTACATTTTTAAATAGTGACTTTAATGTACTGTTACACAAGTTACGTTTTAGAGACAAAGTAAAGGCTGAATTAACTTGCTAGTTCCCCTCAAACTTAGTTCAGCTGAAAAGCTTTGTCATTGACCTGCTTGTATATTAGATCACAGTGTTTGTTTGTTTTTTTTCATACCACCACTTAGAGAATATGGTCAGTAAAGATGAGGTGCTCAGACAATTTTCACATTTCATGTTTTCTTCAAAACAGAAATAAGAATTTCTTCTATAACACAACGGTGACATTTAGTGGTGAGGTTTAGTGGAATTTGCCAAAGATTGAACATAACAGTGCCAAGTATTTCTTTGAGCTTGAGAATATTTTACAAATTGAGTGAATTCACATTATGTGCAGAAAATTTGTAGCAAAATCTGAACATTTAGCAGCTAAAATTCCTATGTTACTCAAATGGAAGCATAAATTAGAAGATTAATCTCAACAACATGAAAACAAACTTACAGGTAGTCAGGTTCTTCAGGGTGCAGGTAGTATCTGCTGCAAGCTTCAGAGCCTGTCTGAGCTGTGGGATGCAAGTCTGCTGGAGTTGTACTAGCAGGGCTAGCCATGAAACTTCGCTTGGTTGCATTGGAAATAGGAACAGGTGGACGACTGCTCTTCTGCTGCAACACTGTTTTAACTGTGCATATATTTATAACATTAACGCAACTTCTACTAACCATTGAAATAACAAAACAGAAAAGGAAGTTTTCAGGTTGCAGTACATTCGAGTGCAAACTTTAGAACACAAAACTAAAATGAATCCTGAAATAATAACCTGCATTTAAAATATGTATCTTACAATGACCTTAATGAAAAGGAAGTAAATAATTAGTGGGTTTAGAGAAAAAATTCTATCTATTCTGCCTACCTCATTCCAAAATTTAGAACTCAAACCACAAGTGGATCTAGGACTAATCCTGCTTCCATTTTTACTGCTTTCAAAGAACCCCCAGCCAGCAGAAAGCTCAAGTAGAAACAAAACTACAAAGGAAACATCTCTGTGCAACAGTTTCATTATAATGTAAATATTTTTAAATAACATGCTAATATTTATGAAACATTAAAAACTTACCATCTTTTATTTCCTGAATATCTCTCGGTTGTACGAAGTCTGGTTTGACATTCTCAAACCACCAGAAGAGTTCCGCAATGAATACCATGACGTTAGGCTAGAAAAAAAGAAAAAAGTACACGTCACAATAACAAAATACATGCTAATGACTTACCTGTGTTTTATTTAAAAGTATATCCCTTATTATGTTTCTTACCTTTAAAACCAAAGGAGCGTACAACATGTCCTCCAATGTGAGATAAAAGCATTTGTTTAGATACTCATTTGAGAATTCTCTCAAAAGTTGAATATTATATAGGCTGTCTGCAATTGACGTTACCTCCTTCAAACAAATATCTAGAAAGGTGAGAAAGAATAGTTTTGACACTACCCCAGAGAATTAACCCCCCATCCACCATTAACAGAAATACCGTGTACAGGAACTTCAGAGTGCTTATATACCATTCAATATTTATTGGCTAGCAGTGACATCTCTACCTTTTAAGTACCAGAGGGATAGGAAAAGGAGGGAGGGGAAGAAAAGCACGACACATTATTAATTTTGCATTCATTTTAGAATCCATATATAATTCTATCACAGTCACAGAAAAGGTAAACAGGCTACAGAATATAAACATAATAACAAACTAAAAAATAAAACAGATTTGTAAATAATACAAGGTTACTCCTAGGATTTACAGTTCTGGTTCTTTCTAAACCATTCGGCATCTCTGCAAGACTCAACGTATCTAAGAATTTAAAAAATAATACAAAATATTGACTTGCAGAATTTAAATAGAACAAGGACATTGAATTATTACGAAAATATTTTCTGGGGAAGAGATTATGTTCAATATGCTGAAGAGTGACAATTACTGAAGAGCAATAGAACCTATTTTCAATCTAGATTCAATTCTAGACCAGAAATCAAAAAGGTGTTTGTTTTTTAATACATTGATTTTGTACAGATCTCATACGTAACCTAATTTGGTATAGATCACTACCTAGTAGATGTGCTGCTTTTTTATTTGATAATGCATTTCTAGTTCAACCTTCAAAGACTTCAGAATATTTATTTAAAAACCCTTTATTACATACCATCCAGTTTCATCTGCTCTGGACAATAATAGTGTATCACAGCTAAAAGAGCAGCACCATCGCTACCATCCTTCATCAAGTCTTCAAGCAAAGGAAAGTAAGGTAATTGCCTGCTTGAAAGATGGTCTCTTCGGTAACGCACCTAAAAAAGAAAACTAGTGATCATGTGATGCCTAGGAAAGCAGGAATTCTTGTTAAGTACTGTAAACTCTTTATGGTGGATCCTTTACAGCATTTTGCTTTATCTAAGTCAAAAACAGCGTACAAGGTCATATTATACTCTTCTCTCAATGGAAGCCAATTCAGAAGAAGGCGGTGCTTCCTCTTTAAACATTCTCCTCATATCTGGAAGCAATCCGTGCTGCTGAATTCTTAGCTTCATACACACATTTTAATTTATTACAAGCAATTTCAGTCAAAACCCTTCCACACAGATGCATGAATGCAGCAGATCCAAAGAAAGAGACACAGATAACTACATGTAAACACTTAAAGCTTTGGGGAAAAGAAATTAAGATGAGCTAGCGATTTCTCACGTGTTACCCACATTCAGACTTGCCATTGTCCACAGAGAGCAAAGTTTTCTTGGAGAGATGCAGAATATCTGGCAAGCCAGTACAAAATACTAATGTGTAAAGCAGAAAACCATGGCTTTTTCCAAGAATGCTCTGCAAGAAGAGCTTTTAAAAATCAATGGCAAAACCCTCCTCGATTTCACTCTAGATCAACATCAAACTCTTCGGCCATCCAGCCCCTGCCCCTCACACAGCTTTGAGCATACCTGATGAGTATCTAAAGCCAACCAGCTAAGGAACAAATCTTGCATTGCTTCTTGCAATTTTTGCAAGAAGAGTTTTACTGTTGATATTTAACAAAGAATCTATGCGCTAGACGAGAAGGCTGTATCCAAGTCCCAACAGCAAAATGATGCGGCAAGCAAAAGAACAATACACTGCATAGCTTGCAGAAATGGCTTCCAGTGTTGGAAAACACTCCTTTTACACTGTAGGGCATTAACATCACTTAACATCTACTATGCTACGTAGCTGTATGTTACGCCAGTGCGGTAGCCAATATAGAGTGTGTTTTTAATGATCAGAAGGAATTTTGATTTTACCAATGGTATTATACACTTTCCAAGACAACCTGGGAGAGCTCTCTGTACACACACGCACACACACACTCATTCATATGCATCAATTGAGGATGGCACAGGCTGAGAAAAATTCTATTTGAAAGAATGAAGGTCACTTATAATCAGAGTAATAAGAACCTGTTTCATTTATTTACTTTCCACATACATAAACATGTTATGTTAAGTTTCCCTGGCAAGTATCTCTAAAAGCTATGTCTACATGCTAATGCTCTTTTTCCTCTCCTTTTACCAGGTGCAAATTATCTTTTTCCCCAGCCTAGAGCACTCCACAAATATGTAATGGAATGTGAATCATACTGTACCACACGAGCATATTCCACTGGTTCCAGCATGCAGTGCGATATGGCATGCATCAGATCAGGCTTACGCAAAAAGAAATAGTGAGATACACGATGGCAGTTATTCAAACACGAAACAAATCAAATGCATTAGCAACATCCATTATGCACTGGAAAAGCTGTCATTAAGTCTGATAAAATAAGTACGCACACTAAGGTGATCTGGTTAGCTTAAAAGGTTCATCATTTATCCACTTAGTCGAAGTAAGCAAATTAAAAGACAAACTTCAGAAACTTCTTTTTAAATGTCAGTTGCTCCTGTATTTGAAGTAGAAACATATTTCCTTTCCAATAGGTTTAAATGGAATTTAAACCAACCACAGTCAATACCAAGAAATAAAATCTAAAATCTGTAAGTACCTCTTCTTTATTTAAGCTTTGGTGAAAACACACAATATCAAGGTGTTTTTTTCCATTTAATTATTTTTTGCCCTACTAAATTCTCTTAACCATTCAGTCTGTTACAATGACAATTCTAAATCATTCTGTACATTCTGAGGTTTGAGATTTATTTATTAAATAAATGGCATCTGTATGCATTGAAGTACAAAAACAGGTGCTACTGAACCAAAAAGAGATAACTATATAAGCTAAGAAAAAAAAAATCACAAAAAGAAAAAATAGGGGAGAGGTGGCACAGCGTAAGAACTACTAAGGAGACCGCAAAATCATCAGTAAACCAGGATAATCTAAGGGGTACTGAACTAGCAGAAAGATGACTTCTATTTATTCCTTCCTTTACCACCAGCTTGCTCAATGGTATCGTGCAAGTCAATTCCATTCCTGTAGCTATTTCTTCTACTCTCACCCAGTTGTCTCTTTGAACAAAACATAATCCATGAAACTTAGAACTGCTATCAAATGTAGGCCTCCAATACAGATGTGATCTTTGGGCACACACAAACCTAAGTGCTAAGCACTAGGGCAACACTTCATTACACTGTCATGAGTCATTAAATGAGGCTGGAAGACAGGGCTCTGGTGCAGGTTTAATCAGCCAGCAGGTCCCCACTCACACTTCCTTTATTTCAGATATTTAAAGTTTTTACTGTGGGCCATAGATTCAGTTCAAACAAGTACTAGATTGTGAGCCAGAAGGGCGAGACTGAGCTCTCCGGGGAAAGGCAGAGACTGTGGGATAGGTGACTGCCAGATCACGCCTGCCTTTTCCAAGTGCTGCTCTTTGGAATTTGCAACTGAGACAACAGCTCTCATCTTCCCAGGCAGAAAAGCACCAAATCCAGCAAGCGGAGGAGAAAAGGTATCAAGGAAAAGCACCGGAAGAAAAAAGAATCTCTGCAAGTTCAAACAAACCCAGGAAGCTCAGCCAAAAGCAAGCAGGTTTGTATACTATACCATCAATCCCACTATATACATATATATGTATTTTAAACTTTCATTTTCACACTTCATCAAAAAGAAAATATTTTGTTTTGATATGTAAAATGTTACTTCTGTTTTTCCTCCCATTATGCCAGCTTCAGTTTCCTTACTTCGCCATACAATTCCACGGGCTGTAGTAATGGGCCCAAACTGGTTTGTCAAATCTTCTAACCTCATCTCAACGAATAACGGTGTTCTGGTTTGGACAGATTTACCTGCCATGAGAGTGCAAGAGCACTACAAAATGAACTAATGCAAACATCTGCGTATCTTAACTATAGATTCAAAGATCAAGCAACCATTTAAACCGACCAGCTTTGATATCACCTTAGTGCTGTGATCAATTACCTACTTGCGATAAAAATGGTAAATACAGATATTTCCACCATTGTTAATTTCCTAGTTTTTGGCTTGTATTTCATATTCGTCACTCCTGCACCATGGAAATAATTCTGAAGTGCTGTAAAGTGATTATGCTATATGCTGTACAGTATGCAAAAGTCAGGTTATGAAAATTAAGCCTGATGAGCCAAAAGCTTACACAGAAGGTTTAAGTTTCCTTTTTTTTTTTTTTTTTTTTTAAAGACTGAATAAGAAGCATTGTAAATGGAAGCAAACAATCTGAAGAAATTTTAAAAAGCCATGATTTTGTGGATGACAACTGGTGTAAAAGTAGTTCACTTACAGGTACTAATTTCCAATACCATTTGGAAGGAGACTGCTCAGGAAGCAAGGAAAGGAATGTAGGAATAGGAAAGGAACATCAGCAATGCAAGTTATAAGCAGCAGTACTTAAATGCACTTCAGCAATAAACACTTTCATATTTTAGAGGGGCTGTAGTCTAGAAGCTTAATTTTAAAATATTAAAATGAGACCCAAAAGTCAATAGAAGGTTAAAGGGATCCTTCAGACCATACAGCAACTTGTAAATTAAACAGCTCTTAAGTCCCTTATCATTGAAGGATATGATTTTATATAAAGTACATAAAAAACTTTGACACCGACACGAAAATTAAATAATTGTGCCTTGTTCACATGTTAAAATTTATCCTCTTTGCACAGGAATGCCAACAAGAGGGAAGAGCACAGCAGAGCTTTTCTAAAGGCTCTATTAAATCATAAATCGGGAGCATGGATAGCTGGTGTATATTACGTTTTAGAAAAATATTATTTTACATTCTCCAGAAATGAAAGCGTTCTGTGTTTTTGCAGTGTTAGTGCATTGTGATATAACTTCAAGAGAAAAGGGGGGGGGGAGGGAA
This sequence comes from Cygnus olor, assembly GCF_009769625.2. Taxonomy (NCBI): domain Eukaryota; kingdom Metazoa; phylum Chordata; class Aves; order Anseriformes; family Anatidae; genus Cygnus; species Cygnus olor. Next base: position 9,389,526 of record NC_049187.1, on the reverse strand, counting down.
GATCACAAACACACACCTATAACAGCTGAATGCTAGGAGTATGCTTACTGGATAGAACTTGAATAAGCCCTCTGAATTTACATTAGACAATAAATTCATGTAAAACGAATATGCCCCAAAAGCTTTCAAAATATATGCTATATATTTTGTGCTTTGAAAGCTAAGCGAAGTTTTCTAAAAACATTAAACTGAAGCAAGTTATTTTAGTCGAACTAAAACTTAAAAGAAAATCAAAAGATACTACAGGGACCGAAAGGTAAGGAAGGGCTCTGGTGGTACACACGGAACAGACTGCATGCACAAAATCTCAGGTTTTCCAAGGACTGGATGCCTCATGTTTTCTGACAAAGAAAATGCTGACATGTTTATATTTAAATCCATTAATCACTAATACAAAAAATTATGACTGAAGATAAATTTGTTTTACCTTTTGATGCCCTGGACTTTCCATTAATTGCTGTTTTAACTTAATCTCTTTCTCTGTTATTTCTCTCATTTTAAGGTTCACCTAAAAGGGCACAGCATAGAAAGGATATATTAAGACATTTTAATATGTTTCCAAAAGTTGTTGTTTTTTTCCATCCTCTCCTCAATTTAGTGGTCAATCCATTCTGAAAATGAAGAAAGCTTATAGAATAATTTATTACAAGTAAATAAGGGAATCTTCTATGTGTTTTCTCTTTCAGTGGTGAAAGTTTCTCACGGACATACAAATCTGCTTCTGAATTCAAACAGATCTCCTTGAATCACAAGGATATTTAGACCAATATAAGACTTACAGACACACAAGCAGTATCAGAGACATCAGCAGCATTAGTTTTCAAGACCAACTACCTTATTAACAGTAGCTGTAATAGCTTTCCCTCTAAGATTTGCAAAGCTTAGGTTAAAAAAAAAGTATAAACGTATAAAATCGATAAAAATATAAATGGGCGAATGAACTTAGCTTATTATGTATCTCATTAATACATAATAGATAACTTTTCTACTGGATACCTAAGAAAACAAATATTTTCAGAACTATTTGATAAAAAAAAAAAAAAGAGAAGTGCATATTTTGTAAAATTATCAAAGGAAAACCTGGGTTTGCAAAGGATACATTCTCTTTAGAATGCAGCTCTGTTGTCATTCAAAAGGTTTCCACAAACTTAACTTTTACCTTTGAAAAGTTTCAGGATTTCTGTTAAATAGCATTAAAGTTACTCAGAATTAATCTACCTTCTTCTTTAACAGGAAACAATGCTTTACCTAAAGAATCTCACAGCAACTTGTCTGAAAACAAAGAACCCAATTTCTGGAGTTTTCCAATTTAATTCTTAATTATCTTCTCTATTTTAAAGTTCACTTTGAAAAATTTACCAGCTCTATCATGGCAACCCTACGAAAAAGGAATTGCATTTCCCTGCTAATCTGATTCTCTTTCCAATCCATATGAAAGCCTTGAGAAGCCAAACAGGAAGATGAAATTAAAATTGGTCTCATTGGTTGCAGTAATAAGGAATCAAATACCATCAATAACATCCTCCTGCTACAGATCATTACATCCAGCTACAGCTGGACTTCAGTTAACAAGTTACAAAATAATTAAAAGCAGTTCTCTTTGTCTGAAGTGGAAAAGACGACAGAAGAGCACAGGTAAGAGAGACAATCATCAGAACTTTTGGAAAAATTTGAAAATTGCCAATAAGGAACAGACACACATCTCGAAGTAAATTTTACCTTGTTAATCCAGAAAACCATTGCATCCTCCAAATCATAGGGCAGTTCTTTCGAGGCACTGAATGTAGAGAAACGCTTGACACTAGCGACCACCTTTTCAATGCTGATCATTTCTACAGTATAGGCCATCATGAGAGCATCAATCATTGCCATATGCGAACTCTAAAGGAAGAATGCAGAAAGTATTGAAAAATGAAATTCTTTAGGAAAAAACTTTGTATATTCTAACTGTATTTACAATGAAAAAAAATCACGAGGTTAGCGACCTAGAAATGAAAAGCTCTTCATTCCCTTAACTATTTAAAATGGTGTTAAATAAAAAGATCATTAGGTGGATTTAATCAAGCTAACCATTTTGATTGGTGCACAGCCCAGGTCAGATTCAGACACAGGTGTATCATCGCTCTCCATGACGTAAATCCCTTTTCGAGACAGAGCCTGGATCACTGACTGGTGTCCCTGCAGAGCAGCCACCTGATCCCCCTTCAGGATGAGGCTGCAGACACGACAGTACAGCTCGCTGGACAGCAGCAGCTTGATGACGGGTGGTTTAATGTGTTCTTGCTCATATTGATCTATGTAAAACGGGTCCTTCAGCTCCTCCGGGACATTGTCTGAAACAAAGAAAGTTTCAATGAGTGACATCGGTAAGTGGCACCAGGTAGGGACCGAAGTAAAAAGTTCTTCCTTTTGTTCAAAAGGCAGCATATGAAAGGAGAAAATCAAGCACTGAAGATACTGAATGCAGTAGGCCTGCAGCTCCATATCACAAGTGGTTTTCAATAGGTCTTTTTGCTTTATTTTGACTACGTAAAGCACACACACAGTTCAGAAAAAAATCCTACACATTACCAGGTAACTTTCCTAAATAACTAGAGCCCCATTTCACAGAAGCACTTCAATAAGACTGAGGGTCCATTGCCCTCTGTGCATCTCTAGCTGTTCCTTGGGAAAGACCCAGCTCAATCACAACAATGCACTGTTACCTCTACCAATTACTGCATACAATTGGCATTTTAATTTTTTCCTGAATTTTAAGTTATTTACTTAGATCACAGGCTAGCAGGCTCCGTGTATCAGATTGACAAAACATGTATGCCTTCCAAGCAAAGTTTACAGCTACTTCAAGCAACATCCCCAAACAGCTGTGCACAGCAGTTAAATAACTGCAACAGTCACCAAGAGCACTTGGCTAAACATTCTCAGACCGAAAAAGAGAACAAGCCACCTATTTTTGGATTCGGTGCTAATCAACGGACAAAGATAGAAATTCTAAGGTGCCAAAGTTCATAAAAGGACCAAAGCATCTAGCACCTAAAGCATTTTTACAAATATTTGGCAAACTGAGTCTTCAATAGCTGATTGTGTTTTTGAAGACGAGAGCACTGAAGCAAATTACGGCAGATTTTCAGTCTTCAAATAAAAGCTTCTGAAGCAAAACCATTCCACTTGGATTTGGATTTAACACGAATTTTACACCAAATCTAGAACTTACATGCACTGACAAAACAGAAGGCTTCATCCTTGCACACCAGCTCCCATCCCTAATGAAGACTTACACAGCTGCTGGTGGCTGGCAGGAAAGGCAGGCACCAACAACTGATATTGCCATCACCCGAAATAGCTGTAACGCATCTCAGATCCACCCGCTGCCTTCCGAAGCACTGTCAGTGCTAAAGGCTGACACACTACGACACAAGGCAAATGCCAACAGGCTGTGGCAGTCCGAGGTGGAAGGAAAAGTTCTTGCAAGCGATACTACCTTGGTATCAGGGGAAGGGTACAAAACAAGTTAAAATTAGGTAAATCCCGAAATAAACACTTCTACTCATGTTCAATAACCAGAATGGAAGCTATGGAACTTATAATAGCCCAGCTGTGAGTACAGCAGTCTTCACCTCCAGGAAACGTACTTGCCAGCCTCGAGTGCATTGTTTTAATAGAAGGCAGACATTCCATTATTTGCAGACATGAATTTGGATCCTATGCCATCCAATCACTGTGAAGGTCTTCCGCTGAAGTCACCTCAGTAGTTCATTTCAGTAAGTACATCTACAGTTAGAAGAATTACTAATTTGGCAACTTTTTGACTTTCAGCTCATTTCCAGCATAAATTAATTTCTCCGTTGAACACACTCCTACCCAAAGCATATCTTCGAACTGCAAAACAAGCCACGCAGTATTGGTATGCTGCGGAGCACTTGGTGTTCATAAAGATGAGAAACTGAGACAGAACGCTACCAATTACATGAGCCTGAAGTAACCTCACTTAAACAAAACTGTGTAGTAAACCAGTGTTGTCGTAACAGCCCTAACAGGGCCTTGCAGTTACTCATACAATACTGCCCCTATTTTGCAAAACTGAAAGCTTTCTGAAGTTTATTAAAAAGAACATTTTTCCCTTAAGGGACACTGAATGCTGCACTATACAGACTATATATCGAAGACGGCAGGAAATACAATAAAACCTCACAGGCACCACATAAGCAGTATTTGTTACCAAGGCTGTCCATTTTTCAGTGAGATAGGTAGTAAATGCAAATATTTTTAATCTCCTTAACATCAGTCAACCTGACCTAAAAATCAAAGGCTGTTGAAAGGTAATTCCATTTAACGGCCGCTGCCAATTCCAGAAGGAGAAAAGGAGCTTCCATTTCTAATGACTGGGGAAGGATCCACAGCTCAAAATGTAAAGCAGCTCGTATTATTCAACATTTTAGCTTCATTACAAGCAGATACACCTTTAGCAATCTAAGACATATTGCTTTTCAGTAAAATTATTTGTAAAAGGGAATAATAGAATAACAGCTCACAGAAAACCTATGATGAAGTACATTCTGGTAAGAGTATTAGCATCACTCCAAGTTTTAAAGGATTAAAAAAATAAAAAATTGAAACCTATGCACGTTCAAAATGCCTGAAATGCGCAGTACTTGTTCGCCATGGTGGTTTTGGTAGGAAGGTGTGCCCCCAGCTCCTCGGAGCACCTCGAGCAGGGAATTGAGGTGACAGCCTGAAGCTGCTGCCTGGAGCTGCGTGCCCAGTCGCTGCCGGCCCAGGAATCCCATCCCCGCACCGAGGCCCAGCAGCTCAGCTACCTGGGCACCAAGGCATGAGCAGCAAACGGCTCGCCTCAGCTTTTCTGCAGGTTCCTCCTCCACAAGGCAGGTGGTTGTTTTATGGACTGCAACAAAATAAGTCACTATTTCCATTGCAGCAGCAAACGGAGGTGTTATTGGTTGGTATTCCGATTGTGGTAGCGTAATTCCACGTTTGCCAATAGTACAAACAGATTATATTTATCTTTTTCCTACTGTGGCATTTAGTTACACTGCTGTTCAGGAAGAACTGTGGGTGCAGTCTTTGACATAATGCAAAATCGAGACCACATCCATCTATAAAAGGTGTCAGCGGCACACATCTGCACGTTAATTTACATAGTATGCTGCCCTCTCATGTAGAGCTGACAGTTTTCAATTTGGTGCTACGGTAAATCAAGTTAGCCTAAGGACTCAACAATCCAGAATACGTAAAATAAAATTCGGAAAAATAGTAGAAAGACAAAAATTAGGATTTGCACAATTCAAAAAGGCTTTTAAAAAGTCAGAAGAGCACAATATACAACAGTCCCTGTCTAACTTGCATCATAAAAACTGCTGCCAAGACTTCTCCCTCAAGACATTCAACTGATAAACTTCAAAGAGAAGGAAAAACAAACCAAACAGAACAAAAAAAACCTACAAATGCTGGGAAAAGGATCCTATTTACTATCTTTTAAATGGTGACACAACGTTAGGCATCTATATTTGCACAGTCGCTAACGAAGGCGAAAAGCTTTCTCTCCACCACTAACACACAACAGGCACAACCCATCAGGGTGGGATTTTTCCACCCTTATCAAAACAGAAGACACTACTGGAATGTGATGCTCAGCTTCCTGCCTAACAAAGGCAGTGAAATCCCCCACACTAGTTCTTGTTTAAACTAGCAACATTTGTAAAGATTTTTAAAATTCTTGTTTAGCAATAAATTGACCCAGTTCTTAGCAAGAAGATCCCATGTCTCACAGAGGTAAATACACTCAAGATTCTTTCTTTAAAAAATACACATCTTGTATCTTGGCTACTGTTCTTTATTCTGAACTTCCAGACAAGAGATCCCAAATCATTCTATACTGAAGAACCCTCTGGCTTCCTGTTTCCGATCTCCTGTAACTGCTTACAGACTGGATGGATTATAACGTGACCAGGATTGAAGACACAGGGGAGAAAAGAACAACTTCTAGTAGCAGGACTAATTATTTAAATAGGATCATTTAAAGTTATTCATAAACATTAATTGCCCAATACTTGCAATTTATTTCACCATAAGCACTTGCCAAGCTTTATTTCCTACATTCTTGGTGTATCCAAGACTTCTGCTAGCTAACTTTGGAGACCAACGCCTATCTGTTACAGCAGGGAACAGTACTGCAAATACAGTGATATCCCAACTAGAGGCCACATTGAAAATTTCAGATAGAAATACTTCAGTGCTGAAGAGTGGAATTATTAGCTTTACTATTTAATTCAGATTTACTTCATACTGTCCTTGTGGACATAAACACATTACCCACACGGCAGGGACAAATGAAAAATAAGTGGCAGAAAAAGCTGTAATGCAAAAAGAACGCTACAGAAGCAACTCTGTGTTGAGGAACTTCCACGCATCGCAGCTGCAGATGCCCTGTCCGCCACGCAGTCAGCTCAAGCTAGGGATAACACGGCCTTCCTAGTCAGGAGCATCCAACAAAAAGCCATTTATTTGTGAGACTGATCTTCAAAATTTGAAATCTGTACCTAGAAGTGCAATGCAGGAGACCTGTCTTTCACATCTCTGCTAATTAGTCTTATCTCTAGTACAATGCCACATAAAACAATCAGTTGCAGCACCCAGGTCAGCTCGTTCTCCCCTTACAAGCGCCAAGATTCCCAACTGTCAAAGTCTCAGAAATACGCTGTCAGTTTCAGAACAATTCAACACCAACAAGAATTAACCTAATGCTGATTTCATCTCCAGTAGCTGATTTCATCTCCATCTCCACAGGTAGCCACAGACACCCCTGACAGATTGCCCAACCCCTACCGTGGGGAGTAACGCCGTCTCCAAACATGCCACACACCTTTTTGCTTGCCACACTGCTGAATGTGTCAATGCTCCTTTTGAAGAAAGTGTCCCAGCCTCTCCAAGCCCCAGTTCCATAAGCATCTTTTTCAACACCTTACTTTCACGACCTATAACTGTACTTAGCTGTAAGAACACTGTGTGTTCATCAAAACTTGTGCTTCTACACATTTGTGCTTTGGAATTCTGAAAATCAACTGGAAAAATTTAATTCTGAGCAAATAACGCCTGAGATACAGCTACAAGAAGTTCAGCTTGAGCAGAGTTTAACAAATTCTACCAAAGCAAAACAAAAAATAATTAAACCGTGTCCTTTCGTTGCTTATATTGCAGTCTCCAATACCATCCTAACTCCACAAGGAAGCCACTTCTACGTTACTACTGCGTGTTACCAAAAAGTGTGCAAACGCCTTCTGCTTTTCCTAACCTGCTCTCTCAGTAGTTACCTCTAGGGAAATCTTAGCATCAACTCCAACGCAAGCTTTACAGAAGCATTTTCAAGCTTTTTGAAAGACATAAAACAAAAACTACCAGTGTTTCTATAGCAACTTCAAAATGAGATGGCATGCAACCTGATAATCAGACCCGTCAAAGTGCATACGTAATAATTCAGTTTGTCCTAAGTTTTTGTTAAGAATTGTCACAGAATTCACCACGTTACATTCAGTAGCCGAGCTGACTGGACACTGATTTTATGCAAATGTTGCAAATGGCTGCATGCAGTCGACTCACAGAGCAAGGATGTCCAGTTTTGCTATCTCCAACACCTATAAAAACACAATAACATTTCTCCAACTTTCAGCAGCAAAAACTCTTAAGTCTTCTTGTCCCCTTGAGTCTAGTGCAGAGGTATCTGTACTGGCTATTTTTATAAGAGATGAAGCACTCAAAAATAAGCCAGCATAACTTCTCATTAAGCGATTCTTTTGGTACCCTGTCGGTGAATTCTAATCTCTCAAAAAAACCTGTCAGTTCCAAGTATAAATCATTCTGCATACAAGGTTTACAGGATTACAAAAATAACTTCACATGTAACAACAGTGAGAAAGACAATTATTTCCAGACTCTCTCCTCCTTGCTTTAGGGTAGGGACCATTTCTTTACCATCTCACTTACAAACACCCATTCAGAGACGATTAGCTAATTACAATTTGATAAAGAAAAAGAAAGCAATCCCGAACAAATTTGTCTTATCCCTTGAACTGAAGAAGTGGATGCCAGCCAGATCTGACTTTACCTCGAGAAGCATGAAGAACTGGTTTCACATGGAAAGAGAGCCAAAGCATCACGGTAAACAGAACGAAGCTTATTCAAATTGTGAGTAAGATTTCATTAGTATCAGTATCTGTTCACAGAATTATTCAGTGCTGCATGATGTCCTCTAAGCTGCAGAACAAAGCAGACGCTACACTTTCCCAGCAACTAAGACCATGTACATTATAACAAAAACATTCTTTGTTGGTTCTCATTACAGAACTCTATTATAAACTCCAGAAGTGATCTCTAATATTACACACACAAGTTTATGGAAAATGGGTAGAAAAAAAACAAGCGAAAGGCTTTGTGTACTGCTGGTGAGAGTGACTGCGCTTTTATTATCCTATCTTTTGATCAGGCAGAAAGCCACAAATCTGGATAAACAGAAGAAAGAAAAGAATTATGGAATTCTTCACCTTGTAAACTTCACACAAGTAAGATCCAGTGTTTATGAAACAGGCATTATTAAAGAAACAAAACGTTTAACTACTAGAATATTTGCAAAACACAACAGCTTTCATAAAAATATTTTTATTACAGACCAGAGAAGAAAGCTGGCAGAATAGGAACAGGGAACACAGGGGTTTACTTAGCCAAGTTTAGCCCAGGGAACATTTTCTCAGTGCCCCTACCAACTGGCAACTGTGGGTAGCTATTACGCTACTGTAAAACCTTATTTAACAGGTAAGTATTAAGTACTTCAAAGACAAGAAAAGCCACAACTTGCATTTCCTCTACAATGGATTACATTAACACTTGGCTCTCCTGCCTGTATCTCGCTAAACATCTCGGGCTCCTGTTAGCAGTAAGCCTGGAATCCACGTAAAGCACGCTAGGCCATGGAAAGGTGTAAATAAGCAAAGCCCACCAGGTTCCTTTGGAACAACCTGAATTTTACAAGCTGTGATGAAGCAGCAGCAACATTTGTTATGGAAATGCTGCGAACAACACGCTCACAGCAAACTGCAACACACCAAGGCATACAACACTTTCCTATGCTCCTTACATATCTAAGTTTTATCACAACCACGATGATGGAAATCAATTTCTACGCGTAAACTAATGCTGGCGTAGCTCAATCCACCGAGAAACCAAAGTTCTCCGTTGCCACTGCCTATTTTCCCAAGGTGCAGCACAAGAAATCGGCGCGGGGCTCGGCTGCTGCTCCACAACCTGCTTCATCCGACCGACTGGGGAAGAGCGATCGCTCCCAAGGATGGCTTGCCAAGCTGCTCGAAGCCTCCTACACTCCCTTCTGCAAGGTCAGAACAAAGTTTTCAGAGGGATTGAAGCACCCTGTGAACTCAGGTACCGCAGAAACCCAGTGGCACCCGTGCTCCTAGGCCACTTAAACCTTCAGAGTTGTGTTTTCACACTGCTGCTAGAATTCCTTAAAGCGGACATTTGGTTCTAATCAAAGATCGCTGATGGAAAAGATTATTCTGTTCTAATCAATTTCCCTCCCCTCGAACTACTGTCTCAGCTGAATGGACTTTATTATAGTCTTTCAGGTATGCAGGTTTCCAGATCCTTGTCCAGAAATTTTTACAGAGATCCGTGACATGCTCCCAGATTTATTTGGGGAAAGGGAGGGGGGTGACAGCAAACAGGGGAACACCTTCCTTCACAGCTCCACTCACTTCTCTTTTCTATAATTTGGGCAAACAGTTGTAAAATCCACCCATGGAATCCATGTGTGACAACCAGGCAGCCACCAGAGACAGGCAGGAGGAGCCACGTGCTGCCAGAAACAAAGCATTCAGCTCCATTCCTATTCAAAAAGGGGAGTTCTCACTCTAGCGGTATTTTGTGCTGAAGAGGGAAGGTAGCTGCGCGCAGCTGTTTGGCTACCAAAATTCTCGTTTCATGGGCAGAAGAGAAAAAAGAAAGAACACATCAAAGGAAACAAATCCCAAACTAAGATCTCAAATCCAAATTATGTAAGGTATGCCCTCAGTAATTTGTCCTTGAGAAAAAAAAAAAACACAAAGGATGAAGAATTTTTCTATTTAGATGCCAGCCTAGATATGGAAAATTCAAATATCCTGCAACAGTAAATAGAAAATACAGTTTTGGGTAAAATCTACAGTGAAGATGATTATTAGCAACAGTCTACACTAGAACCTAATTCCTGTTCTTGACCACTTTCGCACTTAAGCATGAGCTTGGCCCTACTCAGGTGAAAATGAAATCCAGGATATGAACCAGCATTTGCAAGATGAAGGCACAAAATTATGTCAACTCATAATGTCAGTTCCAAACCTAACATTTCAGAAAAACACTCTTCACTCAGCCACTTGAAGACAGTTATGGAAACCCTATCAGACAAGGATTACTTCGGAACATAAAAGAGTGCTTTAATATGATTAACAGAGAGCCTTTATTTTTTCACCAAACTGACTAGAACTAAGCCTAATGTAACAAAAAGCCCCCCTAAAAACATCTGCATAGTGAGATTTTATACTTGGAAGAATGGAATCCCAATTGCTCGGTAGCTGCCCAACACTCACTGAACATCCAATATATTACGATAAAACAAAAAAAAAGAAACAGAGAGATGACAAGTAACGTATTAAGTTCAAATATTACTCAAAATGGTAATCATGTAGAAAGCTTCTTTAGACCCATCTCTCTATGAATTAAAGAGGCTTATAAATTTCTAAGTATTCTGCAATGCCATGCTAGAAGCAATGGTTACTATGTGACGACTGCAGAAGCCATTTCAAAAATCAAACCAAATTTCCAGGGGCAATGGTTCTGAAAAGATACACGCACACAAAGCAAAACAAAACGTATGCACTGGAGCTAACCAAGAACGCAACCCCAAGAGTCCCAGCAAAAACATTTGCTCAAGGCATTTAATTTCTATTAACGTATAATCTGAACAAGCCTAAATACAAACGGAAAATCTGGCAAATGCTGCTGCAGCCCTCCGTACACTAGAGACCACACCACTGCCATCATGACAGGTGGGTTTCTCTTTCAAAATTCTTTGTCAAAGGAAAGCCAAGTACTTTACTCAACACAAGTCCGCGCTGTCAAGTGCACAAACAGATTTGTTCCCACCACACTGATCCAAGACCTACAGTCACAACCCCGAGTCCTGAGCCCCAGAAGACACTACCCAGAAACATGAGGCCACAAAGTTTTCTCTGCAGCACAGGATCTATGCCAGTCGAACCTAAATCGGGATTAGCTTCCATTTGAAACCAAGTCATAATATAAACGGTGCATCTTCCTGGCCTGAATATCCATTTTCTCTCTGACCAATAACATTACAAACAAATGCAGCGACCGCAAAATACGTATGAGAAGAAACACCTGTTTACTTCTTCAAAGTTATCAACATTTCCTTAACACCCCCCCCAAATCCCCACATTTTTAAGCTTCATTTAATAAACGTATTTTTTGTCTCTTGGTGCTCGTATTAAAATACCTTCACTAATTTTAAATGTTACAAAAGCACAATTTTCTTTCTATTTTCCCCGCCGTCATTAATGTGGTCAGACCACTGACAGAGCTGGTAATATTAAAGAAAAATAATTTAGAAAATCTTTCAAAAAGGGTAATATTTAACTGCAGGAATGCACTGCTTTTCTCCAGCCTTGTCACAAAGTAAGCTAGTGCTAATCCATTAAGCATATTATGAGTTTGTCGAATTAGACTGAGATTAACAGGGCTACCTCATTTTCCAAAACAAGATTCTGTAGATGCTTTTATTATATGTTTTGGATAAACAAAAACAAGTGCTCCAGCATATTCCTTCATAATGAAGCTACTTGAACACAAGAGGCACCCAGCAGCAATAACTCAAAATAAACAGGTAGATCAGGTTCCAAACAAAAAAGCGAATTTCAACAGATGCCAGGAAGATACTGTACAAATGTGACTCCAGAACTCTTTCTTTTTCCACGTTTGGCTGTAATGGTTTACACCAACATCTAGGAAGGGAGAACTCCTCCTCCATCACCCACACCTTGCTGCCACAGACGAACTGTATCTGCTCATGCAACGTTTCTTTCACATAAAAGACTTTTTCCAATCACAAATGGTTTGGTTTTTAGTGCATTCTGAAACCAGTAACGCAGCCTGGCAGAACAAAACAGAAACCACCTAGCCGAGCATACAAAGAGCATCTAGCTCTTCGCATCTGTTGGCCGAGATGACTAGACAAGGAAGCACACCACAGCCTCCACAACCTGATGGGATTCGAGGCCTGCAAGTACTGAGAGTCCACGTGGCTAAAACGAGGATTTAAACGTTGCGAGATATGCATTTTTCGTAATAAATAATAACGATAACAACAATAACCATAATAAACGTTACTGGCGAGCATTCGCTGTCTGGTTTGCCGATTCGGAGCGGCTCACACAGGTCCATTATTCCTGGTGGAGGTACCAGGAAACACGTAACGCTCCAAGGGAATGGTCTGTCACGTTATCGATATTTAAAACAAAGGCGATTTCGGCTTAATTTGATTACTCCTGGAAGGGGGGGGTGAAGCAGAGACGGCGAGCACACCCGCGCACGCCCTCCTGACAGCGGCGACCTCACCTATTCCGTAGGCTTTCGCGCAGATCCACTGTAGATTAGCAGCTATTTTTGCTCGGGCTGAATCATAGAGCTCCAAGGGGACGATCTCCACGGCGCTATCCGCCAGGGCATCCATTTTTCTCCTGGCGCCGTCTCCGCCCGCGCCGACCTCAGCATCCACCATCTGGAAGGACAACAAAAGACCGCGGGCCTGACGGGGGGCTCGGCGCCCCCCCCGGCGGCTCCGCACCCCCGGGGGCAGCACCTGGGGCTCCGTCCCCCGCCGGGCCCGGGAGAGGCAGCACAGCTCCCTCACGCCCATGCTCCGGGAGGACGAGGAGCAGCAGCAGGAGGAGGAGGAGGAGGAGGAGGAGGAGGTGGAGGAGGAGGAGGAGGAAGGCAGGGGACCGGCGGCTCCCCCTCCCCTCCCCGCCGCGGCCCTGCCCGCCTCCCCGCCCCCACCCTGAGGAGGAGGAGGAGGAGGGGGGGGGGGGGGAGGAAGGCAGCAGCCCCCACCCCCCCCGGCTCCCCGCAGGCCCCGCCGCCTCACCTTGCTACCGCCGCCTCATCCCCGGGCACGGCGGCCGCCGCCTCAGCCAGCGGAGCCCCGGCGGCGCCTCGGGGGGCGGCGGCTGAGGGGGGAGGGGGGGGGAGGAGGAGGAGGAGGAGGAGGAGGAGGAAGGCTGGGCCGGGGGAGGAGGAAGAAGAGGAGGAGGAGGAGGAAGGGGGAGGAAGGCAGCAGCCGCCGCCGCCGCCGGGCCGGGGCTGGCAACGCTCGGGACCGCGCGCGCGCGCATGCGCCCGCCCCGCGCGCGCTCCCGTGCCCCCCCGCCCGCCTGCCCCCCCGCTCGCTCCCGGCCCGGGGCGGCGTACGCGCGCGCTCTCGGCGGGCGGCCACTGCGCAGGCGCCGCCGCCCCGCCGGTTCTGCCGCCCGCGGCCCTCGCTTGGCAACCGTCGCCATGGCGACCGCGAGCCCGGCCCGCGGCGGGCCGCGGCCTGCGCTCCGCGGGGCGATGGCGGCCCCGGCACGGTGCGGCCCCCTCACCCGGGGGCCTTCACCTCACGGGCTCGATGCCCCGTGGTGATGTGCGCGGACAAGCGCTCGGTGTTAAAAAAAAAAAAAAAAAAAAAAAGAGCCTGCACACCAGGGAGAGCACAAAGAAAGGCCCCGGGCCTGTCCCGGCCCCGGGGGGTTCCCCTCACGAGATGGGCTCCAGCCGCCACCCCGGTGCTGCCTCAGCTCTTGTTGAGGTCTCCTGGCCCCGGCTGTGGTTCCTGAGCAGCTGGGTGCTGCGTGGTGGAGCTGCGATGGTCCCTGAGGTGGTCCCCGAGATGGTCCTGAGATGGCCCCCAAGATGGTCCCTGAGATGGTCCCCGAGCTGAGCCTTTCAGCTGAAAACTTTGATGACGGCCATAACGGCCCAGGCCGCTTCCCCTCCCTGTTTGCACAGCAGGGGTGTCAGAAGGCCCCATCCCACCGGTCTGCGATCCTACGGGCACGCAGGGCTCGTGCAGGCCGTGTTAACAGACGAAAGTGCAGAATCGGAGGTTTTAGGGTGACTCACGTCGAGCTCGAGGCCTGCCACAGGCAGCCCATTGTTCGCGTGTTTGCTCTGACAGCCGTGTTGTTCTCGGTGCTGTCTCACCACGTTTTGCAGTTGTCAATTGGGCCTCCTTTATCAGGCAGGGAAGAATATAAATGCCCAAGAATTTCTGTCTTCTGACTGTAAATCATTAACCAGGAAAACCTTTGGGTACATAATAACTTCCACAGTAGTAAAATCAGACATTTGCTTCATGCTATCTTTCCTGCCGGGCAACCAACCACCCTTGACAAAACATCAGAACTGCCAGTTTGATCATCAGCAATACTTTTCTCCAGGTCATTACAACCAATTTCCCCCAAGACTTGATCTGTTAATATCTGATCACGATCAAAGGATGCCAAAGGTGGTTTCCATGCAGAAGACCAGCTTATGTATCCCGGCTTATGTATTTCAAAACAAATGGAGAATTTGATCACCTGGTTTATGTCATGATACATAGAAAGCAGCAAGTAATGTTTGACAAGTATAAAAAGGGTTGTTTGTTTATCTTTTTGGGTGCAGGTAGACTATCCCAAGTTCCTTAGAGTTCTTTTGCTGCTGTTGGTCTACCAGCCACCATCTGAAGGCCCGCAGGCTCATAGGTACTGCTGGAGCCAGCAAGTGCATCCCTGTACGGTGCGTGGTGGGTTCATGATCAAAACAAGATCCTGTAGGTTGACTGACTTGACAAGTTGCATTACTGGAAGCAGGGCTCATGTCAAAAGTGAAGTTACGTGATGAAGAGAGTTGAGCCTTCGACGCATGCACTGGATCGATGAATTACCTCAATATCCTTCTTATGAAAAAGCGATTATAAGCTTAGCCACACAACAATGATAGCAGACTGGCCTTATTCTACCTAATTTTATTTGTTATGATTCTCATAAATTATTTTTTGTTACACATAACTGGTAGACTGTATAAACATTTCAAAAATTTTTAAAGATTAATTTAGGTCTGTCTTAAGATTCAACATTTATTTCCCTATATCTTTTTGTAATGCAAATGCAGGGCAATCTGTTTCATGTCATCAGGAAATATGATCTGGTGTTCAAAGGTTATCCCAGCCTACTTAATTGCAAGATTGTATGCAATTAAAGTAGATGTCCCTTGCAAATAACTTGCTAGTTGTTTTATAATCTCTGAAGAGTTTGGTTTTCAATAGCTTTTTACAGGCTGTTGATTTGTGACGTTATCATTATAACAAGCTGCTTTTGTTTTTAGATTAAGGCCCAATCCAAATCCCCTTAAACTCAAGAAGAATGTTTTCATTTACGTAGTGGATTGGGCATTAAACGTGCTGCAGAAACAGAATGGCCCTTTGACTCTTAGAGCAGGTGACCTGTATCTGAGGGCAAAGGTGCACACTGGGAGAAAATTGTCCTACTTTTTTCTCTGATATATTTTTGCTATAGATAAAGAATGGATCTAGTTGTTCAACTTATCAGAATGACTTAGAAACAAAATATGTTTTAAGATGGTGGCAGACTACCTTGGCAAAGCAAAGCCAATATTACCAAGACCCCTGAAACTCTCAAGGTAAAAAAGTAGAAACATTTGGCTCAAGAAAATGAACACTGTGGAGAAAAAGCATAAGGGGAAGTCCAGTGGCAAAGAGAATGTCATTCTTTTACAGGCTGATGTTGAACTAAAGACCCTGACTTAGTACTACCTTTTTTTTCCCTTTTACTTTATATTGTGTTATCCTCTGGATTTGCATTTATTTATCACTGTTTTCCAGTCCCAGTGTGAAGCGTGCTGTGACTTCTTCCTCTATGGTAATATCCTGTAACTGTTACTTAGGGCATTTGGGTGTCCTTAAGCAAAAACTCAAATTGATGTTTTGGGAAACTTTGCAGTTGATAATGAAGTGGTTTGGCCAGAACTCAGCACCACCACCATCAGCACCCTCAAAATTGTCCTGCAGGTAAAAAGCCTACATTTCAAGTAGGAGGATCACCAGTAGATTGCTAAACGTGTTTCCTTTTCATGAGAAAATAAACCTCTTCTATATTCAATAGCAGTAAATTCATCTTTAATTTGCATACCCCTTGTTTCTTTCTTGCACTCCATACAAAACATCCTTTATGGCATTTCTTCTTGAAAAAAATAATACAATGGTTTTCTATACAAAATAATTTTCCTATTAGAGCGTTCTCCTGGATTCCTTAACCATTCAGAGTGGGCGTACACGTGAACCGACAAATACTGCACAACCTGTCTTACAGCAGAACTCTGAGATTAATTACTAGGAGGTAATACCTTTGACAAATTACCATATTCAAGTGTGACACCTATTACATGCAACAAAGCTAAACCCACGTGCTTGTTTTCAGCCTTACTGGAGAAATGCCTGGGATTTCAGTTTCTTCCACCATGTTTCATTTATCAATATGGGAGACAACACATAAAATAAGAATATCAGTTCTTTGTCATCCTGAGGACATCAGATCCAAGTTTATATTGTAAAATAATATATAGCCTGTAGAAATATAAATGTGCTGTGCACTGGGAACATATAGGGCAGGGATACTTCCTGGGTATGTAGAAAAAGCAAGAGCTAACCCATCAGTGGCACTAATTAGCGCCCTCTGGTTAGAAAGGCCAACAGTGAATTGGGATTCTCCCTCACCATTACAAAAAGCACCTTCAGAAGAAGGAAAACGTGCATCTGCAGGAGGCTGCACAGAAAGCCTATGCTTCACTGTCTCCCTGTAGCTATTTATGGAGAGGGAAGACTCCATCCAACGTCGCTACCAGTCAGATAATGCTCTGAGCGTTAAAATCAGCAAAAAAAAGCAGCAGGGCAAGGGACTACAACTTGGGAATTTTGGCACATTGGGTAGCTCATCTGTATCACATATAGCCTGATTCCTGCTCAGCTTACTTTCCCCTAATAGGGCTCACCACACTTTCCAAAGCTTGGTAATTTCCCATCCTTCACTTCCTTTCCCCAGGAAAAGCACGGTTATTAGCAGAAGAGAGATACTTTCCCTCCACCAACTCCTTTAAAATTGCCCACAATCAAGCAAGGCTTACCATACCCAGAGCATAAACCCTATAAAGATCGGCTTGCTTCACGCAGCACAGCCACCGAGCAAACGAGGAGAAACCACGCTGGTCTCGTTTGTGCTGCGCGCTCTCTCCCCTCCAGCTGGTTTATAACCCGCATCCCCCAGGGACCGAGCTCCTGCTGCCAGCGTGGCTCATTAGCATTGCTGGGGGAGCTGATCCACCCCTGCTCTGCCGCGGCGTATCAAGGTGGGTGGCTCCAGCCGGGAAGAGCTTCAGCTGCTCGCTTGCCATCTCAGGAGCAGCAAGAGAAGAGGATGGAAGAAATCAACAGGGTTTTTTTTCCCCCGTTATCCTTGCAAATTCCAAACGGCTCCCAGCTCCGTTCTTGGGGCTCTATTTTCAGCCGTGGGCTAATTGTGAATGCGGCTGTATCTGCTTCCCTGTGCTTAGTTCTGCAGGGCCTCGTTTGCCCCGGTGCTGAGCGCTTAATATGCCCTGCCAGAATCGACTTAGAGCCAGGCCACTGCTCGAGGTCACTGCTGGGCTCGGGGCTGCACCACGACTGCTGGCCGTGCGAGGCCAAGAGCTGTCTTCTCCATCTCCCCTCAAACCCGGGAGTCCCAGCACATGCCACAAGGGTTTGGTTTTTTAAAGAAAGTTGTATCTTACTCAAAATTCACCAAGTAAAAAGAGATGTGGTCAGAAAGGCATCTCAAGTGTCCCGTGAATGAATGGATGAAGCCAGGGTAAAGTAACGTGAGGATGAAATGAGGGAAGGGGCAGGCTCCTAACTCAGCCGCTGCTCTACCAGCTTCAAAATGCTTCTGTCCCTGTTACGAAATAGTTCCCCATGACAGTTTATCATGTATTCAACCTTTAGAAAGAGGGAGCTGAGTATTATTCTTAGCAATAGAACAGTCACCTCAGTGCAATTACCAAGAACACGGGAGTGGTTTCCATAGCATACTGCAGCTATCAGCGATTACTTACATTCAGTTCTGCAACTCATGAAGAATGTGCACTACGACAGACTTGTGCATTGGGGAACCACATGCAACGAGCGATATTTTTCATGTAAATAAAGAAAACCAATTAAGCACAGACAGCAGTACCCTATTTCCTTCATTCACTTGTATTATTCTAAAGGCAACGTGCATGTAGTTGAGCTGTGTTGCTGATGGGGTGCAATGCTAATTCAGCTTTCTTTCTTCTCCCTTTCTGTAAAATGCCCGATGTGCTTCAAGCGATGGCAGGGGAAGGGCCATCTCGAGCCTCCACCTGCCGTGCCACAATGCCAAGGTTTCCTCCTGCTGTGCCCAGCAAGACCCAGGGACTGGGGGGCACACGAGGCAGGGGTGCTGGTGGCCCTGGTCCCTGCGGACAGGGCCTCTCCTCCCGCCTGCTGTGCTCCGCCTGAATTTAAAATAATACTTGTACTTAGCGCCTGTCTTCGCAGTGCTGAACAAACATTAATTAATGACTTTATTGCCTGGGGGAGACGGCAGAGGGAGGGGTGACAAGCCCTTGCCCGTGTGTCTCTGGAGGCCGGAGCGCCTGCTGCCAGCTGCCAGGCGTGCGGGGCTCCCTCACCCAGCTCGCCGTTATCGGCAGCACGTCCTGCTCGAGCAGCGAGGGCAGAGGATTTAGGTGCCTGCTTTAATAACAGGTATTTTAAAAAATAAACCGTGTTAGAGATAAAGTCCCAGGACTAGTTTTAGGAGGATGGGGCAATGCCATTTACAGCCCAACAGGTTTTCCAGACAGACTTTGATAAGCAGAGACCTGGTCCCATATTCATTATATTCATTAAATCCTTATTAGCAGTTGTATTTGGGTAGCATTCAGACAGCAATCAATTTTGCTGGGAACTGTTGCTTTGCTTTACCCGGATGATTTATTTTAAAACACATTTTTTCTCCCGAGGACACTTTTGAACAGTAAAACTCCATTTACTGCAAATGTGTAACTGTGCAAAGAGACAGACGTATCTCCAACTTTTTCACCACTACTTAAACATTACTGGAAAGCAATGAACAACTGAAAGGCAGAATAAATTATTAAAAAAAAAAAGTAATAACTACACTGCCTCCTAGCCCTGCTGCTGGCTGTGCTCCACAAGGCGAAGCCACGAGCACGACCGGGCCCAGCGAACGCCGGCACCGAGCGCTGGTGGCCTCGCTTCAGGACACGACGCAGAACCATCACCCACAAGAGGAGAGCCTGGTGGAGAACGCACCCACGTGCTCCAGCACCGTCTGAGCCGGGCAGGGTCCCGCAGCACCCATCACCCCTCCCGCCGGCTGGGGCAGAGCCCCCCACCGGGTGACTTTGGGTTTGTTTTCACCAGCGGTGCCGCATCACCAGCGGCCTGCTCGTCCCCAAACCCTGCTCTCATCAGCACCCAGAAGCAACCGCAACACCGGACTCCCACCGCCTGGCACCCACCCGGGGCCACGCCAGCTCCCACGCAAGCCCTGGCGTTCCTCCCCAGCTCCCAGCGCAGCCGAGCTGGGTCCCACAGCCAAGGCAGCGCACTCGAGGCACCGCCGAGGAGGCAGGTCCCCTCCTCAGGGGATGAACGATTTTTGTCCAGGTTGCTGCCATGCCACAGCCAGGAGGTCGGGGCACGCCTTGGGGATGACATAGCGGTGACAAAGCTGCCAACGCTCACAACGCAGCAGCGCTGGGGGCTTCCCAATGCATTGACTCATTCTGCCGTAGTATTTTTAACTTCTGCTGTTTTGACAGGACCCTGCTCCCGGTTCACGGCCGGCTTGCAGAGCCCCTTCCCGCGGCCAGTACCTCGCCGCCAGCCCCGTGCCGCAGCCGAGCTCCTCACCTGGCAGCCCCGGCCCCTCTCATCCCGCCTCGAGTCGTGCCAAAACAAACACTAAAATCGCCTCACGCCCTTGGGTCCCTGCCAGCTTGCACATGTTGCACTTTAATGCTCTTAAATCTGTAGCCAGAGAACTACGTTAACACGCAAACCAGTCACAGCGATTGGAACGTCTCGATCCTGCTTATCCAGGTCCTATTTGCAAAGAAAAAACTTTACGACTGTGAAACTCCAGCACTGAGCAGGAAACAAAGCCAGGGCAGCACCGGCAGCAGAGCTGAGGCCAGCACCACTGGGCAGGGGCTGGGGGCCCCGCAGGGCTGCCGACAGCCTGGGGTGCACGTCCCGTCCCTCCCCGCTGCCAGGCCTGGCACGCAGGGGAGACACCCAGAGCAAGGTAGTGCCTTTGATCACGTACAAAGGATTTAGCACATGCCAGGGGTTATGGAGACAGACTTCCTACCGGGTGCAGCGTGGCTCCGAGCAGGCAGGGATGGGTCTAAGCACGGGGTGCGTGACCCCGCTGTCCCCACTGCACGGTGCCGCTGACCCCGGCCATCAGGCACCGGTGGCACCCCCACGGACCCCGCGCAGACCCCAGACCCATTCCATGCCTCTCTGCTCCCCCTGACAGCAGCCTGTACACCCCCGGCTCTGGGGATTTGGGGCACGAGACCCCTGGGGCTGCCAGGAGCACACGGAGAGGGTCGCGCTGCGAAGGACACCCCGCATTCCTGGGGTGCATGCGTGCAGCTGCCCGCCCCACCAGGAGAGCCACGCGGATGCTGTAAGACCCCACCAGAAGCCCCCCCCAAGACAGCTAAATCCCTGGCAGTGCTGACTTACCGGTGCTGTTTGCCAGCATCCTCACAGCCGTGGGGGTTTTGGGGGGCTCTGGGCGGCAGCCAGCGGCGTGGGAGCCCATGGTGGGGCCGGGGGCTCAGCGCCGGGGGGCTCGGCCCCCTCTGCTCCCCAGGCAGGGCAGGGGCAGGGGCAGCACGGCCGCGCTCCCCAGCATCACCCCGCTCCCCAGCATCGCTGCCGTTGCCACAGAAACTGGGGGATGACTCAGGCGCTGCGCCGCTGACATCAGAAGCGACGAGGAAGGGGCTGGGGGGGCAGACGTTCCTCGGTCGGTTTTGCTCATTAAAGCCAGAACGCTTTGTCCAAGGAAAACATTCAGCCCCCCCCCCCCCCCCCCCCCCCGGGGGGTATCCTGGGGAACATCTGGTCCTTCAGGGTGCGGGGTTTGGTGATTTCCAGGAGGTCGGTGTAACGGGGATGGGGAGAGACCTGGAGCACTCCACACGTTGGCTTTGCTCTGCCGAAAACTGCCCGGCCCCAAAGCCCCAGAGCAGGGGCTGGCACCAAGCAGCCCCCAGGGCATCAGAAAATAACCATGGGGAGGAAACCCACCTAGAAGCGGCTTTGCCTGGTGCCGGAGCACAGGGCAGGCGTTTGGGAGCCAGGGGCAGGGGGACGCGGCTCCGGCTGATGCCCTGACCCTGCCACGGCATGGGGACGAGGGCTGTTGGTGAACGGTGCTGAGCACTGCGTTGCTGGAGTGGTCCCAGCCGGAGGAGCAGGACATCAACTGTGCCGCCCGGCCCCATCACAGCCCAGTCTACGAGAGGCAGCTTCAGCCTCTTTTTTCTATAATCTTTGAATATGTTCTTGCAGTGGCTTTAAATAACCACCAAGCAAAATGACTTAAAGCTGGGGGGCCCGGGGCCACCCCTCCTGCTGCACCCCGAGCACCGTTTCACCCCGCAGTGGCCGTGCCCAGGACAAGGACTCAGAGGAGGCAGCAGAGCACGATCAGCTGCTCCCCCGATGTTTCATAGGACAGAGCTATTTTTGAAAAGCAGTAAATTAATGCACTTTTCCACTTCGTGCTTGAGCGCAGTGCCGAGACGTCCTGGTTGGGTACCAAACCGTTGTGCTGACTGCTGGCCAGCCAGCGGCCCAGGTTAGAAACTAGTTAAACTTAACTAGTAACTTGGAAATTAGTTAAAATCAGGGAGAAATATTATCTGTGCATAGACACGGGAAAGCTTAGGCATCACCCCAGGCAAACACTCCGCATCTGGACAAAAACATGGGCATTTTGGTAGTGCCGTGCAGGGATTTGTTACGCAACGAAGCGCCGATGCTTCGTTATCTCCCGCTTACAGGCGTTGTTAGATCTAGCCCAGTATGACACACTGAAATATTTTTAGTGAGATGAGAGTCCCGCAAGAGATTCCTCGGTCAGTGAGAGTAGCGACTGATCCCAGAAATGCCACAGCCCCACGAACTCTGTCAAGAAAGAAACTCCCCAGTCGCCCGCAAAAGCAGCCCCGGGGCCAGCGCTGAGCCCTTGCCCCCAGCCATCTCCCGTGGGGCTCCGTGTTGCCCTGGCACAAGCCCAGGGTCAGGGAACCGAACGCCCAGGGCTTTTATTTTTAGCACAGCAAGCTATAAATAGAGCCCGTGGTAACCCACGGAAATGTGATGGACTTGGGATCAGGAAGTGACGGCAGCGGGGAACCCCGGATCTGCGGGACGGGGAGCGCCCTGTCCGGGCGGGCTGGAAGCAAACCATGCACAAATACACCCAAACGGGCAAAGAGGGCACCTCTGCGCAGAGCAGGGGCATGGTGGGATCATGCAGGGCACAGATTTTTTGGGGTTTTGTGCCTTTTTTTTCCCCTCTCCTCGGAGAGCGTCTGCGGGTGGGAGCGAGGAGGAAGCCGAGCGCTGCCGTGCGCCGAGCAGCCCGTGATTCATCGCACGCAGCCTGGCAACAAGCTCGAGTACGGGGGGAAAACACAGATGGAAGGGGCCTGCTGTGATGGAGAGACAGCAGCTCGGAAATTGGTGGCTGGTGGCCTTCTAAGGGTAACTTAGAAGAGCCCAAACTATTTTCCTTTTCCTGCACATTGCGCGGAGGGGCCGTGCGGGGCTGGCAGCCTGCATCGCCTGGCTTGCAGCCGGCCTGGCTGCTGCCCCTCTGCCAAGACCATGCAGAACAGAGCGAAAATCACACCCTCGATGCCAAGAAATCCAGGGAGATGTCCCAAACCCTCATGGCCTTCGTGCAAGGTGGACAAACTGAGGAAGCTGTGCGCTGGCACGTCACAGCCAGCAGCTACAGCGCGGCACCGCGGGCTGCGCTCTTCTAAGGGCTGCTGCGTGCCACAGCGACGAGGATGAGCTGAATAATTCAACCAAATCCTGGGCGTGTGGGAGCTGCCGTGGGCACGAGACTGCCGGGCCCACATTCCCTGCAGAGCAGCCCTTTGGCAGAGGGCACACGGAGGCTGGCTTTAACATAAGTGTGGTTTATGCCCAGGCTACAGCTCATAAAAGCCACGTAACCGCACCATGCATAAGCGCCACAAGTCTTCCATGAATAATTTCTTCAGGACGCCCTGCTCACACCCGTGCAGCACAACCAGAACAGGGGGAACAATCAAGCAGCGCTTGCCAAGCGCGAGGAGCAAAGCTTCGGCAGCCGCTGCCTGCGTCAGGCACGGAGCCCTCGCCTTTAACCAGCTCGACCAGCCCAGCGCTCCCACGTGCTGCGTCCCAACGTGCTCCTTGTGCAACCACCGGTGGCCTCATCAGCCCGGCTGCATTTCACAAACCCTGTTGGAGATCGCAGCTCTTCCCCGTGACAGCCCCGGGAAGCGGCAGTACAGCGCCCTGGGTGCAGGATCCGTGCAGGACCCCGCGCCAGAGCCACTGAGCCCAGGTCTGTCATCTGGGCACCGCTCCCCAGCTGGGCATCTAAGTTTACACCCGGGGTTTGAGGGCGCTGGGAAGGCGCTGGCCACCTCTCCAGGTTTATTTTGGTGCAGGACAGCTCGAGTTACTGACGTCCCTCCCCCACCTCCACAAGTGACAGATTCCCAGTGACACGGGACACCCAGGGCTGGCACTGCACTCCCAGGTCACCCCGGCTGGCAGTGTTACACCAACGCTGCTGTCGTGCACACACGCACGCCAGAGACCTGCCTGTTTCAAGCCATTTTCCAGGACCACGCTGCAGAAGCTACAGTTCAGCTGACAAGTGCAAGTCTTGCATTTCAAGTTCAGGTTTTGAGTTATGAGAACAGAGAAGAAAAAAAAGCATTAGCTCCATTAATTCTGCCCCAAACCTACCACCCCTGTAGCAAGACATCCTCAGCAGCTTCCACAGCCGCAGCTTCTTTTGGAAGACTCCCCTCTTACAGGAAGATCACTACGAAATAGCAGGATCAGGCGCAGAACAAGTTACCAGATTGCTGCATCCTATGCAGAGGGGGCTGCAGCCCTGATCTGACCGTGTTGGGCTGCCAGGCTGTCAGAGCTCACACGGGCAGCAGCTGCTGCTTCCTTCTGTTCCTGCTGGAAGCCAGAGCAGGCAGGTATGTTCGAGGAGCCAGCTAGGTAGTTCTACACTGTTCTGCTGCTTCCTGAGGGTTAGTGCTCCTGCTGACCTTCAGTTCATGGGAGAAGAGCGTGTGCATGGAAGGAATAACCCAGGAGACTGAACAGCTTGCTGGGAGAAGCTACGGCAACCAGCCCCTGAGGAAGTTGGAACAACTCTTGCCACACCGATTCTGTTGGTGCTGGCAAGGCGAGACATTACTAACGAGTTGGATTCCCACAGCCAAGTGCAGCCTGTACTTACCTGTCCTTTGTAGTGCAGGCTGAGGCTTTGATGGGAGCCGGAGGTAACGCTCGGGCCACGGCAGCAGGAGCCTTCCCCTTTATCGCTGGGGATGTCATGCAGGTGACACCTCTCTGTGCTGAAGGCACGCAGCTCATCTCTTGCAAACACTGTGCCAATTACAGCCCATCTCGTCGCTGAGATAACCGGCACTTTTTAATTTTGTAAGGTGTGGATTTCTGCCTAGACCTGCTGTACCAGTTTCGGTACACAAGTACCATTATCTAATGATATACCACAAGCTGCTCGCAGAGTTTTATTTGCTTTTGTTTTAATTTAAATCACTGGAGAGAGGGACTCTGAAGTGTCCTGCAGCCTGCTGCTAATTTGTGCACTGAAGGAAATTTAAGTCAGTGGCCATCTGGCACCAAGAGAATACCTGCATTTAATAACACTGCATTCGAAACCTGCACCGAATAGCAAGGACTTAGATGCCTCATGCTGTAATCCTCCATCTTTCACAGGATATAATGAAAAGATATAATGAAAATTATTCTGAGCTCCTCACAAGTGGCTGGAACATGCGCTAAACAAACAGGCTGCTGGCAGGTGCTCTCCCTTGCCCTGAAAATTGTGTAAAAATGCTAATAACCCCACCTTATTCTTCGGAGAAAAAACCTCACACATTTACACTCTTAATCAGTTGCCTCCAAGGCAACCACAAACACGTGGGCAAAGCTCAGAGGAGCTTCCGAGTTCATTGCCAGAGCCAGCAGCAGCACTGCTGCTACATAAGCGAGAACAGCGTTTTGGTACAGTCGTGTGCAAGTTGCTGCATCCCACCACAGTGCCAGCTGCTGTTTGCTCAAACTATTTTCCTTAATGAGAGTTCCCTTACTGAGAAAGCAAATTCCAATTTATCAGTCAATGCATTCAAGACAAATCCTTCTTGAATAGCATCAGTTCACCACACGGGATCACTAAAATCTCATTTCATGTCGCCCTTGCGATGAATCCTACCAATGCAACTTTGTTCTGGGAGAAATAGTTTCTGGAGAAATAGTTTCCAGCTGCAAAAACAGTAATTGAACCAGGATTTGCTCCTGAAGTTCTGTTATAGCTGATCAATAACCCTAGAAAATACCATTTCTTGACAAACAACTCCAGCAGTCTCCAGGTGCAAGGAACCCGACTCCAAATTGTTCATAAACCTTTGCTACTTCTGAAAATGATGTTTCGGAACACCTTGTAATAAATCAAAAAAACTTTATTTTTAAGATATATTATAAATTTACAGCATACAACATCAGTGTCTTTAGTGTGTATGTGTGAGCAGGCTTAAAGACTCAGCATTCATTCTAGTCTCGCTTGTGGGGATGCTTTCTCCACATGCTAAAGGTACGCAACAGTTCCAATCTGAATGGGTCTGGCTTTGCTAACGACCTCAATAACTTCTAGGGGCATGTTTCAGTAGACAACAGTGACTGTTTAGAAGGATAACAAATCGGTAGCGCCTCTTACTTGCTGCCTGGAGGGCTCCTGTATCAAAGCAAAGCCTGCTGGTCTCCCCAGCCAGGGAGAAGTCATTGACCCACGCGAACGTGTCCAGAATGAACGCTGAATTCACAGGCTCAGTGATGTCTGTACTAGTTAAGCTTCATAAAAGTAACATTACATCTTAGAAACAGCTGTGCATGCCACACATCAGTGTCAGCTCCATATAAAAATTATCGTATGCTGTACCTAATTATTTTATACACAGGTGAAATGAAAAACGTTAAGTCAGTACCTTGCAATATAATTTTACCGGTGCTACCTTGTGGTAAGTGCTGGATAGCAAATCATTCTTGTACAGTTCATTAACTATGATAAAAATATGCAAATTAAAAATCTCTATAGGCCCCTGTTACCTGCTGTAACAAAGACACTGTTTTGCGGGGCTTTGTTTAAAACATGATCCAATTTCTTCCCTCTCCCCAGAGCATGATATAAAACTATATCCAAATTCAGAAAGAATTTAATACATTTATTGAAGTTCACATGCTGCAAACAGGATCTGCATTGAAGATCTTTAAATCTAGGGCAAGAGGTCCTTAAAAAAATTTGTAGTTATACCCAGATGTTAGGATGTAGATGAACACAACCACCACGACAACACATTCATGTAGACATAAAGTACACTGCTTGCTTTTTCCTCTGCAGGAACATTGGGGTTGCAACCCTGGCCAAGCTCACCAACTGTCCTAACTCTGACAAGGGCCAAGACAAATGCTTCAGAAAAATAACCGGCCCCAGAGAGGACAGTCAGTGGCTTGCTTACGCCTCAAAGCATAACAAGTTACAGTTGAATGGAAATACCCAGCTGCAAGTGCTGCTCTTCTGCCAGTTAATAAAAATGCTACTTATTAAAAGTAGAAAAATGGGCTATTACCTTAGATGAAACACTCACTATCCTGTGCACAATACGTTAGGAAAATTACTGCTGAAGTTGAGATCCCTGGGAACCTCTCCTCTCTCTTCTACAGGCAACATTTGCTGACAGTGTCACAATACATTCATTTGGTGCAATGCTTATTTAAACAACTTTCAAAATACATTAAAGATCCTCAGCCCGTGAATCATCACGTGGAAAAAAAACCAGTCCCAACTAAAAAGGATTTCAATAACCACTTAAGCATTTCTTGGATATGAAGATCAATCTCCAAAAGACAAGCTTGGTTCCAGGACAGCGAGGAACGAAATGGGGGTCAAGGTTCTGGGACACATCTGTGACAAAGGCTGCGAGCAGCCAAGAAGCAGCAATTAGCCGCAGGCTTCAGAGTTCTTGCAGGAACAAACCTCACACTTCCCCAGAAGAGCAGAAGTGCAATGACTGCTTTAGAAACAGTGCAAGTTAATTTTCCAGCTGCATGGAGAACAGAAGCATCCTTGAAATGGTGTAAAGATCAGCGAACTGTGAAGGGGCTGGGTAATCTTGTGTGACCACTTCCATATGATGATGCAGCTATCTTAAAGGAAGACTCATGCCACTGCTCTCACGGAGAAAAAAGACTGGCAGATTCTTTGGACTGTACCTAACACAAGAGGTTTATCAGGAGCGTTATGCTAGCTTGGTCTCACAGGTCAAGACCAACCAAGGTCCAAGCTGCAAAGTGGCCACTGGCATTTTTTCCAAATACATCCTTTTAAAGGCATCCCCCTACAGAGTATAAACATGAAGCCCTGAGAACAAACTTCCATATAGTACATTTCTATTAAAAATATCAGTGTTTTGATGACAAAATTATAAATTACATATATTTAAATAAATAGCTAGCTTTCAAGAGTCATGTAATATCAAAAGGCAGAAGATTGTCTTTATTAATGTATGGGGCAAAGAGCTAAAACTATAAGAAACAGACACTGCGCTGTAAGAGCCACCTAGCACCCCACTTCCTTGATTCCTTATTTTTCCTTGATTTCGCAGGCTTCCAAATATTCCCTTGACCATGTTATAAGACACTTAAGCATGACATGTCTTTGCTAGTCTTAACTTGAACACCAGAGACAAGCACAGGACCTGAACCTGTAAATCCTTATTCCTCACAAAATTAGCTTTTTTTTTTAAAAAAATTATTTTTAACAAAAGCTTCTATTCCAAATTGCTTAGGGACCTCTCACTGGCTTGCAGACCAGATCCACCAGTCCTCTAGCCTTCAGCCACAGAATAGAACAATTTGCCCCCAGGCAGCACTCCTACCACATACGCTGTGCCTGGAGACCTACCTATGCACGCTGACTAAACAGCAGTGATCCTTCAGTATTTTGCAGGTTTTGTAAAAATTGCTACAGTCGATACTTTTGCAAGCACAATGGACTTCGCTTCCCTCAACCCACCTTTAAATGATGAAGCAGCAATACGCCCACACGTTGCAAGGACACACAGCTCCCTAAGCCCTCTACTATTTCGTACTCATAGGACAACACCGATGACTTGGTCAATTCCTCAAAGGGTTTGTTTAACCTAAAGGGTAGTTGTTTCTTCTAGATCAACTCTTACGCCTTGCTGTGAACACCACACCTCATAAGTTTTGGCCTCTTTCAGGGACTGCCCAGTGGAAGCTTAAGTTCTCACAAGACAAGCAGCCATACCAAGCAACAAGCTGGTTTGGTAGATTGGAAGAACGCACTCACCAACACTTCAGCTGTGTAATTGCCACGCTCTGAAATGAGAAAAGCCAGAAACAACCACATTCTCAAGCCTTCGAGCATTTTAAAGATGCAGTATTCCTTTATCTGTAGAGTTTCTAACTGTTGCTACAACGTTAGGTCATGTTGTTGAAGCTGGGTATCCTTACTTTTGTCTCTTATGTGTGCACGCCTCATTTTACTCATGCTTTCTTCCTTATAAGACGGTCAGTGGCACTGACCCTGTTCTGACATACCAAGGGAGGCAGCTCTGATGGCCTTTATCACCCCTACCGAACTGACACTGAAAGAACCTGCTCAGTAGCAGCTCCTGGAAGCACCACGCTGCAGAAATGCACAAGCAGCAAACTTCCACCCTTACAAGTAGCCACTCTGCTCCTCTGAAGGAGGTCAGACAGCAAATCAGGAGCACACTCAGTTTCAACCACCTCAAAATCAGACAGCTGGTTCAAATTCATCCTCCACATTGTCACATCAGAGCCAACAGACAGTCCCAGGGGCAGCTCCTCCCATGCCAGTGCAGGCAACGTGGGTTGTGTGCTCCTGCCACGTGGCCACTCACCCAGGTTTTGCTAGCAAACCAGAGGCCAAGGGTTTAGAAGAATTTAAAGCTGACAGGGGATTCTCACCTGGTCTGTCTGGAAGCTCTGCAGCCACTCTAGAGTCTGATCATGTATTACTGAAACCAAAAGCAGCACAGAAATGGTCTTTTGACAAGTCTTTACGATATTCCAAGAGCAAGAGACAGCTTCCCAAGTATCTATTCAGTAATTCTGAACCTCTAACTTAACTCATTCAGAAGCCCAAACCCACCCAAACTACAGGATAGTCTTTTCCCAGCTTTGTCTTTTAAAAACTCATCTTTCGTAATGCTACAACCTTCAGTCACAACTAGCCATGAGCATTTGTGAACTTACTGGGTTGCAGAATCAGGTTGCTTGCTTTTAGTACTGTAAGACAAAGTAACAAAGTCATGCTGTCAATCTGTTCTTAGCAAGACTCCAGGAAAACGTTTTTACTGTCCAATTTGAACAAACATCTCTAAATCTTAGAAATTCTAAATGTAAAAGTAAATATTTCAGCTGTCGTGAACTGTGAAGCTTAATACGAACTTACAGATAACAAATTAAAAAATCCTGGGATAGTAAGTTGAGATAAAATCTCATGCTGTTTTGGTTTCCCCACCCTTCATACTAATTATGTGAAATTGGCAACTTCAGTGCCTTGACTGCATAATAGCACAGATTAGATGCCAAGTTCAGGCCAAAACTTGTTATAAAGGTTTCAGGTTGCATCTTGTTACATTTTTGTTTAAAAAATAAATAAATAAATAACTGCACAAAACCAGTTGTAAAATAAAGGTGACTAGCAGAGTTATTTAGGATCTATTTGACAGACACCTCTGTGCTATTTAAGGATAAGGTCTCCTTCTGATTGAACTGCACTTTGGAGAAGCAGGTCTCGCCTAGCCTGCCTTTCCAAGGCAAGACACAGCAAGGATTATGACAGACGTCAACCAGGTTTCACTAACTTGAAAGCAAACATTTTTGTTCAGCCTGTATACAGAAGTGACACCTGCGTAGCCCAATCACAACGACTAGCTGGCTATTCACCGGTGAGTTCTCTCCTTAACAAGCTCACAACCGCTGTCTGAAATCTTAAGTCAATCTTCTGACAAAACCAGCAAAGACACAGCCTGACTTTCTCGGTATTTCCAAGGTGAAAGGGTCAAGAAGAAACACTTCTATCTCAAAGTAGATAATTTTAAGCGTGCTTTTAAATATGGTAAACAAGATAAAAACCTAAGTGTTTCTGCGTCTTTGCAGATCACCGTTCACTGAAAACCCATGCAAATTAGTTGCTTTTTTTTTTTTGCAAACTGTTTGAAACAAAGTCACAAGTCCCCCTTTCCAAAACCCTGCACACAAAAACGGAAAAGATTCAACGTGAAGATATCCTCTTTGCGCTACGATATGGCATAGCGTAAACTGATGAACTGCAGCCTACTTGAGAATCCAAGGGTCGGTGTAGTAAGTTCTGTTGCGAAAGAGATACTGCATCTTTAACGTAGCTGGCAGAGAACCTCCTAGAAGTGTAACTGCTGCGGGACTGGAACAACACTAACACAGAAAATAAATAGGAAAAAGTAATGCTATTTATTAAAAGAATTCCATCTATGAATTATTCTGTTTAAATTATAATGCAAGACAGACAAGTTTGGATAGAAACGTGCTTGCTCTCCCAATATTTGGACTTTTAAAAAAACGTTTCCTAAGAATCAATTTTAAAAAGCATTTTATAATTTGATATAGCCATAAATTAATACTGCATGGAGATGATTAATATCCTATGCTAGTGGTCAGTGACCTTTTGTAAACATTAGCCAGACGCTAGTAAAACTGGCTAGAAAACTACTGTCACAGGCCTTTTTGACAAGCAATATCATATTTCTTTCCAACAGATTCTTAATTGTTTTCACAAAACCTTTTCCTATTTTTGATATACTTTATTTTTAACCTAATACCTGAAAAAACAAACAAGTCTTCAAACCTCTTCCACTAACACTAAATCCACAAGGCAATTAACTGCAGTTGGCCGTTAACTACATACCCCGTGCGAGACACCCCCTCGGCCAGAATCTGCCCCCTCCTGCCCCTTCCACCCCCCACCCCCCCAACAACCCATGCACCCTCCCGTGAGGAGAAGGTGACACGAGGGACAGTAGGAAGTGGCACAGTGGACTGGCATCCCCCTCTACGTGCGATTCAGTGTCTGGAAGATTCGGGAGATCTGTAGCATGACAGGCCCCGTTTCGGGATCATTCATCCACTGAGTGCTGTTCAGGGGGTTTTCAAGCATATCCTCGAAGGCTGCCAAGAGATGGAAAGCGCAACGTGTTTAGGCTTGTAGTCAGCAGATGCTTCCACGTTTGGGATGCTTCAACGACAGGAGAGGTAGAAATAGCTACAACTTACCTAACGCAGTGGGCAAGCATCCCCCCCACGGTGAGAACACATCATACACTTACCATTTCTACTCCCAAATCTCCACAGACCGGGACGCTACAGGCTGTTACACTTCCCTCACTCCTTCGCATCACATTCATTGCGGGCAGAGGCTGATTAAATACTCAGCCTGGATTATAAACCATTTCACAAAGCCTCAAGGACACGGGCTTGAAGAGCTAAACACTTCACAAACATTTACTTTGGTTACTCTTATAACATCTCAGAAGGGGAAACTAAGCCAGCAAAATAAGAAGTAGGTATGGCAAAGGCTACCTAGGAATGAGCAGCAGAGCCAGCCCCCAGATCTCAGGGCTCTATCTTTTCACAGAGGCCCCTGGAGCCAGAAGGGAAGCAGCATCTTCCCTCTGAACAGTGTGTGTGCTCTCCTTCCTGCCATCTGGAGGGCTGAGGACATCGGGGAGCATGTCAGGGGACAGGGGGAACAGCCAGGCCTACCTGCCTAGACACAGACAGAAGGGGAAAGGCTGTCTGTGCAGAACGACTGCCTCTATTTCTGAACAGTGACAGAGATCCAAATACTTAAGAGCAATTTTTATTCTTTCTATACGGAGCTGTTTTTACACTAAGATTTCTTTTCTGCATGCCAATTTTCACTCTTCTACGTATTTTGAAGGAACCAGGCATCTAGTGCAAGAGCTAAGCCACAACTTTGGCAAAAGAACGATCCATGAAATAATTTATAACCTTTATGACAGACCCTGCGCTGGACTACTGGACATTTGGAGCAGTCATTACGGAACAGGACTAAAAAAGCAGTTGCACATCTGATCTATTCAGGAGTCACCAAAAGGTCAGTGTGACAAGGGTCTGGCAGACCAGCACAAGGGGCAGTGTCTTCGCTTTCCCAGGAACGTACAAAGTGTTAGTCTACAAAGCTCTAACGACATTAGTGCGAGCCATAAGCACCAAGCACCTCTGAAAGGCTCATCATTAATACCTTGCTCAAGGTCACGCACCACGCCTACTGCAAAGCCCAGAATAAAGTACAGATCTCACCTTTCACCACTCTGTATTCTTTTACACAGACTCAAGAGCTTAAACCTACAGATTTATCTACATTCTTTAAATATCTAATTAAATGCAAACATTGTTAAAATCTGTGACATAAGCAATCTGCAGATGTATCCTCTGATGTTCATCCAAGCCTTACAAGCACATATAATGGCATTTCGTTTTCTATTTATATTCTGAGCTGCAGTGTGGAACCCTCTTTGGAAATGAAGAGACCATTTGTTCAGAAATGAGGGTGGGAAGGTTCTGCTCTTGAATTATTTAAAGACTTGCAAACTCTCCTGATTACATTTAAAGAAGTATTTTTAAAAGCTCTCCTGACAGAGCTGCGCACACATCCTTTATTTCAAAGCAAGTGTTCAAGTAAATTTTGAAGCCACACACTAAAACGCAAAATTTGATGAACACAACATAGAGCCAATGTCACCCTCCTGTACTCTTGTCCAGTGTCAGACATACCAATCCAACAAAGACTTACTTTTCACCATCAGGTTCATCAGCCCAGTACTTGCCATGCTCACAGCATTTTTGACCCAGAAAACAGGCTTTACCACAGACAAGGAAAAATGTATTTTCACCAACGCTGTCTCGATTTTGATAAGCAAGGCCTTAGCTTTGACTTCTTGTTTGGTTACACTTTCACAAGTTACCTTCCATTCCAATGATCAGGCTGCAGCTCACAGTAAGCTGTACAGCAGGAGACAGCCTTGTGTTTTTTTTCTGTGAACTCATCAGGGTTCTAAACAGACATTCCATTTTTTTCTCCCATAGCCAAAGGCAGCACACAAAAGGTCTCCTAAATCCACAAAAGCATTGCAGCCAGCAGCTATTGAAGTTCTGAGTTCAGCAAGTGTAAACCAGCAGCCTAGGGAATTAGTGTCATTTCTGGGACGGCCCCAAGTTCTGTTGGTGGTACAGCTGAGTTGCAAAATGAAGCAAGCAAACAATACAGCTGCTGAAAGCGAGGAAAAGGGTACAGAGCTGCACACATCCCACAACGTGTGCTGTCATCATCCTGTCTCTGTTCTTATTTGCTAAGAAATGCAGAGACAGTGTATATTTATCAGGAACCCAAATTATCAGGACTTACCTAGTAGAGTTTTGGGGTTTGTTAACCCTAACTGTACCACTGGATTTTCTAAGATGGCTTGGAAGAGAGGGCTATTGGTGTCGATTCCCTTATCTAGGTCCTCTGGAGAAGGCTTTCTGTCTCCTAGCAGCCATTCACACTGAAAGAAATCACCAAACACAACATATTTCATGGCTGATTCCATTAAAATGAGTCTGCCAAAACATTCGACAATGCAGCATGATAAAATATTTTTCCTCTCACAGAAGCATTGAACTATACATTTCTTTTCAACGCACGGTGTCGTGCAGACGCACTGCCTCACAGGAACTCCATCAGCTTGGTCGCATTAGGTCATCTGGAAGAGCCATGCAGCCCAACATCCTCTCCGAGAGTAGCTAGCACTGGATGCTTGAGAAGGTTCCTTGACCGCCAGCTGCGTCCACACCTTTCTGCTTAATATACCCATTAATCAATCTTCGAAAACCTTCTTATTTTTGGATTCCACCAATTCTGGAACGCATTGGTGCCAAACATTAGTTCATACGCTGCATGGCCTGAATCTCTTGCCTGATTTATTCCTGCCCTTTAGTCAGTTATTTATTGGGAATACCTTTTCCTTCCACACAATAGCATAATCTCTTCTGAAGCCTCTGGTGAAGGAGCTTCTCTAAAGCTTTTTGAAAATCCACATATGCAACATGAACCAGATCAGCCTCAAGCTCATGCATGCTGAGTTCCTCTAAAAAATCTAAAACCTTTGTATTCTCGCTATGCATCTAACTGAAAAAGGCACAGAATAGTGTTCATTTCATCTCCAGTAGCAGCTGAGCTTTATGACAAATCAAAACATCAATCAGTGAGGAAAAAAATCAGTTGAACAGATGATTATGGCAATAAGGAACAAATGACATTGTACTCACGGCTGCATTTTGCTGGTTGTTGTTTACTCTGAGTGCATCTACCACTTCTTTTTCATCAAATCCCATCTCCATCAGGGCAATGACAGCCTGTAAGATTTGCACGGCTTCATAAATACAATATTTAAAACAATCACATCCTCCACCTTCTGTCCAGATTTTTTTGGGGGGTAAAAAAAAACATGGTTTCCATTTGCAGACTACTAAGCAATCTTAGCTACAGAGTTTTCAAATACTGTCTATCCAAAGATTTATTCCTTTTCCATAATAAAGACACTTAAGAGTGAGACTGAAGGTAGTTCCTGTTGTCATTACTGAAAGCTGAATGCAAGGCAAAGAGCAAGTAGCTGGTGTGGGAAGGAGAACAGGATGGAAACACCTCATTTTAAAACTTCTCTTGTGTCACAAGGCTTTGATTGATCTCTCACTGACAAATCAAGCTCCACAAGCTCCAAGATCTCGTGCATTTGTAGTTCTATTCACTGGATTTAAGTTTTACTTCTGGGATTTATTATATTGCTAGTGAGCATTGCATATTTAGACAAATGTACCTAGATATTGTTATGAGAAAAAATGTTATTTAGAAATCATACCCGGGTCATCAAATCCTACTTTTGCAGCTTGCAACTAAAATCACAAAAAACATTTACTGTAAAAGTGAAGTGATAGATTCTAAAGAGCACCTCCTGGTGAATTTACAGTGTGATAACAGCACATATTTTCACTTCAGCTAGTATTGTGCTCTGAAAAAATGATAACTTCTGCCTTTGATGCAAGACTTAAAGACTTAACTGCTGGTGATACTTTTCCTTATCCCCTAAATACAACAATGCTCTTCTGTCCTTTTCTACAGCAAAAAGGACAATACTGTCCTGCAACCCTTCCTTGATGCCAGACAGTGCTTTTTATGACTGTCATATCAGTAGCATCGACTAATTTTCAGGTGTAAAGTGTCAGTAATTTAGATGCTGTTAACCGAGACAGCAGTGGTAATATCCCTTTCAGCAACCTGAATTCAAGCAGCCCCTGAAGACTTCCGCTAAAATACTGTCACACCAGCATAACATACATCTGCACGCTTGTCCCATTCCATTTATTAAACGAGCATTTGTTTGGATTCTGTGATGCCAACCCAGTCCCTTTCAGTTCTAACAGTTAACAAATAGCAAGATAGACACCACGTACTCGTGGGTCTGGACGAAACTCTCTTTTCCTCCGGATCTTCTTGAATATTTCTGTCAGCTCATCCTTGGCCTCTTCCCCACCTGCTTCTGAACTAGGACCTGCAGTTGCTTCAGCAGAGGATGCACCAGCTTCAGCCGGGGCTTCTGACGGAGTCTGGCCTGGCAGCGGAGCATCTACTGCAGGGTCATCCGCATGTTCTATCAACCACTCCATGGCCTGTGTCACCGACATACTGAAAAGAAAATTAAAACAAAGGGATGAGGAACACTCCAGAGGTGGTGTTACACATACATTTTCCTTTGCATTTATTCCTGGTGGTATCTTGACTTAATGATTAATTAGTATCTGAATTGTCATAAATACAGTTTTGGAGCAAACCTCGGAGCACCTTAATTCTACATGCACTCAGGGCCCCAGAGTCATCACTCCTCTGTCATCCTGGCTTCAGAGAAGTCCAGTTTGGGCAGCTGCATCCCAGACTTTAAAAAGCATTTCTAAGGCAGTCACCTTATTCTCCAAATCATCTGCTTTATTTCACAACAGACAAACACTGGCTATTCGCAACTGCTGACAAAACTGCGAAGCGTGTTCCAAATTTACATGGAACCACAGCTCAGACAGAAGCTGCTTTGTTGCTTCTTACAGAGATCTCTCAGACATCTAGTGATAAAGGAATGCCATTAACAACAGAAGAAGGTGGGAGAACATGTGCACAATATATCTCAAGCGAGAGCAAAATTCAATGCAGGCAATTGCACCAGGATGTGTACCACTCATCTCTTCCTCTACTGACTCAAGAAGGAATCGGCGATCCCTCAAAGGAGCGGCCACCTCCAGGGAGGCCAACAGAACGCCACGATCACAACCCAGTCAACTGCTGGACTGCAAGTACCCAAGCTAAGGGATCTTGAGAGAGACCCGGCACATGCCTTCCCAATGAATACACAGGAAGCAAAGATAACGACAGCGTACCTGAACGTGCAATTTCATTTGACTGCATGGTAATTACATGTTCTAAGAAAGGGAAGCCTTTGACTACTTGGCTTTTCACTTACGACATGAAAGATGGAGGACATCGGGAGAAAGTCCTCCTAAGCCCAAAGGGAGAGAGGCTGGAAAAGAATGACTGGAATATTTTGTTGATTCTCTATCATTAGAAATTTTTTACGAATGGCCTAAGAAACCCCCTCTCAGAAACGAGGCAGCACAGCTGTTTCATCTTAGAGCATGAGAAGAACTGCGTTACCTCCTCTTTTCCTACAGTTGCTATCTGGACTTTATAATATTCTTGGAATGTTTTTAAAAGATCAGCAGAAAGTATTTTTGCTACAGCTGAAAGACCAATCTGGATGGGCTAGGCTTGCTTTTTTCCCCTCTAAAATTTTAAAGCAGAAAATGTGACTTTAATACTCAGAAACAGTGCCAGCCTGACAGCCTTGTGAACTGCAGACAAGCTATTCTTTCCAGAACAAGTACAACGCTGTTCCCCCTTTCCTGGGCCATTTGCACCTGCACGTTGCCTGAGACAGAAGTCTTCTTTGAACTACTGCTTTGTTCAAACCTAGTTTTAGGCGACCCACATAAGGAGGCTTCTGAAAAAAATGCTTTTTTTTAAAAAAACGTATCAAATAATTTACAGGCAGTGTGCTCAGTACACTTACTGATTTAATCGAAGGGCTTTGACAGCTCTGCTCTCTGGAAACCCCATTTCTGTAAGCTGCCGCAGAGCTATCTCATCCACTCTGTCTTCCTCATCCTCATCCAGCATGGCTAGATATACACAAACAAAACAACGTTCAGACTGACTTCGAGCTAAAATACAACCCTTTCTCAGTGGAGTGGCATGTGTTAAGTTCAAACCCCGTTCTTCTCTTCCATCCCTGCTTTTGTTTCTGCCCCGAATTTGCTATCTCACCATTTAGTTTGCTGCACTCAGCTCGATCAGGCTCAGATAGAGTCTTCCAGGACAAAGACTTTGTCCAGATTTGTTCAAGATTTCTACTAACAGACAAACTTTTGCATGACTATATGCTCACATAATTAAATATATGGGAGACTCACTGAAGATTTGCTTATCAATCATCTAGAAAGTTGGATCCAGTCCTAGCAAATCTCAAGGGCATTTCCCATGCTGAACCTACAGCTAAAATTTCTCCCCACTTTACCATCTCCTTGTGCATTTTCAACTATTTTTTTACCAAGTCTTGCAAAGTTTTCCAACTGTTTCTCTGCTACTGGTTTAGTTTTAAATGAAACTTCTCATCTATCCCAAAGGGACCTTATAAATTCCTTCGTTTTATAAAACTGGTACCACAAGTTGAGATCTTTGCCACAAAGTTATTATTAGCTCTATTACATTAATGTCTGGAATTAACTCTGCAAGGCTACTCTTTTGCTACATAAGAAAACAAATTCCTAGGATAAAACTAATAACTATAAAGATATGTTCATACCATTTGCCTTCTTAAATAGTTCAACCGCATCTGGATTCAGTGCTAGCAATTTCTGTGCAACTTCTATGAGAGAAACTAAGATTTTCCGGAGCTCTGTCTGGAACTGCAAGAAAAGAAGCTGTGAAAACACTCGGACAGGAAAAAAACAGGCATCATTAAGTGTTAACATGGCTGTTGTTAGTATCTCTGCTATAGTCTGGCCCCTTGTACAGAGTGCTGTTCACTGCATCGTGCGCCTACTAGTACAGAAGTGTAAAAGGAGTCTCCACACTGCTGAAGACACAGCTAGAAGTACTACAGACAGCACTCAACTACTGAAGTCAACATTTATGACTCTTCAAAACCGTGGAAGAGGAAAAAAATTGCAAACACCCGAACTATAGAAGACTGAAACCTAACTGCACATCTGCCAGATCTCGAGAAGTATTTACTGAGGCTTTCCCATGGACAAATAAAACATTTAAAACCATAATTCAGAACAGAGTGGCTTTTAATCACTAAATGACTTAAGATTTACACGCAGGTTGTACTATCTACTTTCATATACATTTATACACACCTGAATTTCTCTTACAGAGAAAGGCTAATCACATTCATATGGAAGAGAAGAGGTTATACGAGATAAAAGCCTACTTGGATATTAGTGTAGGAGTTAAAAGGTCTAATACTTACATCCCTCATGTTGTGATGGGCCACAGTGCGATCTACATTGCGAGAGGGCAGATTTGCAGTTGCTTTGAGAATAGCATCCTTATCAGGAGCTTTCTGCTCTTGTTTCCTCTGAAGGATGGGAAACAGGATCAGGTTTCATAACCCATTATCCACAGAACAAAGAACATAGCATAGCTGAGAGCAGTTTCATATTCTTCACCAAGGCATCAAGCAGTGCTCTGTAACTTGCAACTACGAGAAACTGCAGTCTAGCAATACAACGGATTAATAGCGCTAACGTTTTGCGATTATAGAGCAGAACTGGACCTGTTGGGTTGCCCCACTTCCAGTCCTTTTTAAAAATCTATTTCTGTTATCTAAACAAGTGGGGAAATTCCAGCACAAAGAGGGAAAGCGATGCACCAAACATGGAGAGAAACTGGAAGCCTCAATTCCCAGGACCATACACTACTCCACACGGCCTGCTCAGAGCACACTCTCTTCCAACCCATGGTTTGTTGGGAGATGTACCAACGCTGTGAACAGGCTAACACTTAACTGCTTCACAGGGGAAGTGCTTTACTGCTTGCAAGTATCATGCAGAGATATATGGTGCCTTGGATTTTCAGTACATGCTTATAGACCAGGAGAAAACGTAGCAGGGTACGAACTATAAATATTTCCCAGTCTTGTATTTTAGGTTCTTATGGTGACGTTCTGCACAGCAAGACCGTAATGGAGACGGAGACATACACCAATACCTACAGGAAGGGATACAGAGACAAACACCAATACCTACAGAAAGCAAGAAAAAACAAAGCTTTGCAAGGAGGGGGTGGAGAGACCTAGGAATTCACAGTGTCAAGCACAAGCATTGCTCAAGTGTTTATGCACTAATGTCAACTGCAGTGCCACTCACGTCTAGGTGTCACCCTGGATATCACTGACCCTCAGTAACAATTATGTTGTGAGAAAAAAACAAAACAAGAGTAGCAGGGGGCCAACACTTCAGCTCTAGGGACCCGGTTAGAGGGTGATAAGCCACTCATTGCTAAAGACATACGACAGCCAGAAAGCCAATCAATAGATTTCTGTGGAGTTTTCAAAAGAGAAAAGGCAGTTGCTGAAGTATGCTTATACAGTTACCGGACATTTTTTTTCCAGAGATAAGTCTATCCCACTTCCACAGAACGCACCTGCATGTCTTATTCTGAGGCAAATGTTCTCACAATCCAAGTTAAAAATGTAAAATCAGTTTCCCCAAAGTTTGGAAGAAAGACAAAATAATTTCCCTAGAGTTTAGCTGGCTGTATTTGCCAGTTAAAGAGTAAAATAAAACAAAAAGAGTAGACCACAACAATCTTTCTGTAGCTCATTAATAAAGTAGTTAATCAAAATGTCCAAACCAAGAAACCATTTCAAACTCACTTTCTCCTCTGCTGACACATCTGCCATCTTGGGGAGCGGAGGTGGTGCACGCTTCTTGATTAAGAGCAAGACATCTGGAAAGAGAATGATACCAAAATACATTAGAAAGCAATGTGAAAACAGCCCTTGTACGATACCTCACAAATTCAAGTTTTCCTAGAGATTAATTCTGTATTAATTCCGCTGTAGCATCAGACCTTTTTCTCACTTAAAAACTGTATGGCTTTACACATCCACCTTGGGTGTTTGCTATTCCATAGCGTGTGCTGAATGCAAAACATGCTCCATCGTTAGTTACACTTTGTTACTGGCTTCTCCTCCTCACACAATACCCTTAAAGAAAGGGTATGAAAAGCTCCAGGTGTTTTGTATGATTACGTTAATAGTAGAGTAATTAGCCCATCATAATAACAACTCATCAGCACCTCCACTGAGGAGGAAACAGTAGAGACGGGCCATGTTATGGCTTTTGGTCCAGCCTAGGGCCTTCCTTCAACTGCAGGGAGTCAAGCGCCAAGCTTTGAAGACAATTTCAGTATCAGGATGAAGCTTTGCATGTGGAGCAATTCACTGCCTACCACGGGGCTGCATCACCGAGCCAACTGAGGCAAGCCTCAAGGGCAAACAAGTCTTCAGTCCCAGATAACCCACATCACGTGGCATGAGCTTGCTTAAGGCTTTTGGACCAATGCTTTCCCCTTTCAAGGCACACTTTTTCTAGAAATCATATGATGGTTTAGAAGTTTCTAGCACCTGAATTATTACCCCATACATAAAGATGTCTGTATCACTGCACCACTCTGAGCCCAGAGCAGGCCTGCACGGCATCTGCAGTCCTTCAGCCAGACAGAGCAGTTTTTAGCCCATCACATTAAGCAGGTAAAAAGCAAACAAATCATGCTTTGTGCAACAAGTTTCCTGGGTCTGGCTCAGCACAGAACAGCCAGGAGCAACAGCTGGTGAGGGCTGTTAACCCTCACTCACCCAGCTGACGAGAACATGAAAGGACCCACGTGCTGCCTTTTGGCTGTCCTGTGCAGCGGCAAGCGGAGCCAGCCAGCAGCAGTCAGCTGTCGGCTGCGATCTCGCCTCCCTGACAGCAGCAGGGCACTTAAAAGGCAGAGCACATTGCAGGGGAAGGAGGCACAGAGAGGCATTCGCATGACAGCTCAGTACCGCTTAGCTGCCGTACGCTGCAATTCAACTCCGGAGGAGCTGGTGCCTTGCCTAGAAATAACCCCCCCGCCGAGCAGCAAAAAAGCTGCCCCTCGCCTCTGCCTAAGATGGCAGCTCTCAACTCCTGTTCGGCTCTGGAGGTGATAGGTGACGCTGCCTTGGAAGAGAAAGAGACCAAACTGCTGCTCACGATCACAGGAACAGCTCTCCAACCTGTGTGAACTCCGGCAAAACCAGAACACTACTGCTGTGGAGCTCCTGGCTCAGACAATGGTCCATTCTACAGCAGTCCTGCTTCCCACACCTCCTGGAACACGGCCTGTCATCTCCAGAAGGGACCAGGAGCTTAAGCTGTCCTGTAAAAACTGACTCCAGCGATCCCGACAGCTCTTACCTTTAGATCTTTTGTTTCCTCCACACCTTTAAAGTTCAGGAGCAAATACACACCTCACGTACGCTACTGTGGTCAGTGATGCTACAGTGTGAGGAATTGTGCCCCACACTTGCAGAGGACTGAATAAGATGCAAACTGTGGACACTCAGACATGCTTCAGCAAACATCCTTCTGCTTGACCTGGAGACCTCAAGAAAATCCCCAAGAAGTTTTTGGGTTGTTTTGTAACTCGAAAGGAACAGTTAAGGAAAGCAAACTGCTCATCGTACATTATCGGGGGAAGGTATTTTTTCCCCTCTTCTTTTTCCTGCCACTTAATTAGCTTCCTAGGCTGAAGCAGAGTGTAGATATTAAAAAGAAAATTGGAATTCAAGTAGTTAAACAGTCTTCCATGTCCAGGCTGGTAGGATAAAAAAGACAATCTTACCTCTATCTTGAATGTTTTCCTCCAACACTGTTTTTGTGTCTGTCAGCACCTTCTCAGAAGTAGCGTGTATCAACTTATGATGTGTCACAGTTTTTGGATCCTCCAAGCTCCCAGGTACACACTGCAGAAGACAAATACTGAAGATCAGAGACAGAAATAAGCCTTCTACATGAATCACGGCGCTTCGCACTTAGGATTCTGCGCATACAAACGGTGCCATCAGTTACGAGCTTCTTAACGCCTTAAGAAATGGCACGCTGTGCTAGAGGCCAGCGCACAGGACGTGTGTTATTAAAGAAACCAAGGCTCGAATCGTGCTGTGACGATGCTCTGCGGTAGGTTCCTGCCTGCATATCCAAGCTGCTGGCTGGGATGAATAATCAACAAAAGGAAGGATTCCAGCCTGCCTTCCTCGATGCTGTTAATAGCTGCCGTTAAGTTCAACAGATTGTGATGCTCTAAAAAACTTCCTTACAACAGTCAAAGACTTAATGTTACATCCACGTCACCCCAAACAAATCTTTCAAGGGCACCGAGCCCGTCTATACAGGTGGATTTATACTTTTGCAGCACAGTACATCTGCACCACACTCAATTTTGCGTGCCTGGTCCTATGCTCAGGCCCGTGCAGACTCAGAACAAACACGGACACCCCAGGACCCACAGCTCCGTCAGTTCTTCACCAGATCGCCACGGTCGCGCCAAGTCTGGGGGTAGCAACGAGCACGACACCAGAGTGGAAATCTCCCGTGAGCATCCCGTGCTTCTGCAGAAGGGGAAGCTGTAATAATGCAGCAGGTTTCTCATTCGTAACTAGTGTCGAAAGAGAAGAGAGATTCTCTGCTTCATCTTGTAATTACTATTTACAGGCACTGTCAGAGCACACAAGCCACTGCCAGCAGTGAATTCGGTACACTTGACCTCAAGCTGGGAAGGAGGCAGCTTCTGCACCTTGTTTCGAGGTGCAAAACGAAACCAACAGACTGGGCTCCTGGAGCCCTAACCTTGGCTCTTGCTGGAACTGCTGAACCCAAGCTACATTCCCAACTTTTCTCCCAGCCATAAACTACCAACATACGCTAATTTTTTTCCACATACGAACGTTTTGTTCTATATTTTGTTACAATTCTAAATGGCACGTCAATTAATTCACTACAAGAATCAAGCTCAAATCCCAAAAGCTTACAATACAAGCACTGTCAGAGG
This sequence comes from Cygnus olor, assembly GCF_009769625.2. Taxonomy (NCBI): domain Eukaryota; kingdom Metazoa; phylum Chordata; class Aves; order Anseriformes; family Anatidae; genus Cygnus; species Cygnus olor. Next base: position 9,345,643 of record NC_049187.1, on the reverse strand, counting down.
TTTGTTCTGTGACTGCACCAGGTATATCCACACACGTAGGCACAAACGACGCCCTACCTCTTTCCTGGCACAAAGATTCGAGTACACAGAACTGCTCCCCAGTGCCAGACACACGTTCTGCCTACAGCTCTGAAGTTCTGCTGTCACTGAGCCTGACGGACCTGTGCTACCCCAGCAGCAAGGCAAAGGACCACCCTTTTTCACCTGGGCTTCTAAGACAGCTCCAAGCTGAAATGCCACGCTACTTACCTAAATAAGCATCAGCCTCCCAGTGCCTGTGCCCCCGCAGAGCTTTACAAAGTTTGGGTTAGCGTTTAAACTTCCTGGCATTTTGGTGCTGCAGCAGGAAATGAAGCAGGGAGCGCGCACAGACCTTGAACTGACTCATCTTCACACACGAGTGGCTCACGGATCCACAGCGAGAGACTTAAAGAGCATTACATCAGCGCATCGAGAGACTTCTAATTTGTCTGAGTGGAAAAAGCAAGCGTAATGGCCGCAATTCCAGCAAGGCAGAATTAAAAATAACCGCCTACCAACCCACGAAATTGAGGCTGTTGTTCTCACCACAAAATAGGCCACTTAATGCTGACCTCACCTCTTCTGCTCACGGGAAACGGCTCTCAGTGACACTTCTTTCAAAGCACATTGCTACGGAGCCACTTCTGCCCCGTCTGCAGAGCACCGCGTTCGCCCCTCAGGTGACAGAGCCATTCCAGAAACCCCGCTGACATCGGTGCTTCACTTCAAACGTGGCGCTTAGTCCTGGTAATCACACCGCGTGCCGCCAGCCTCCTTCAAAGGAATCTTTAGAGGCCGTCATCGCTTTTCCTGGTGTGCCTGCAGCTGCTGGAGAACTCAGGTTCTTGTTCTTTTTCCAAAGATAACACACTTGTTTTCAGCGTGGCTCTTCAGTTCCTCATCTGAGCTTGGGTTCAGTTCTGATGCCTCAGCAGGATGGAGGTGAGGGCGTTCGAGCCCTGCTTTGTCTAACAGTAGCTCCTTACTAATCCCTCAGCATATTAACTGCTGAACGAACGCCAAAGAATGCATTAAGGCTTAGAAGGGACTGGGAGCAGCTACTGAAATTGATCTGAGAAGTTACCCAAAAGGCGTAAAAGCACACCAGCGGCACATCTCTCCGAACAAACTCAACATAGTATTTTTACACATTCTTAGGGTCGGACTCCAAAAGGAAGAACTTGAAAACGGGAGCTGCGAGGCACCCTGATGGGGGCAGGAGGACACGACACGTACCCACTATTTATTTTCTCCCTGGCACACACAGCTGCGCATGCAATCATGGTATTTGCTAATAACTTCTAAGCGCATGCGAAAAACTAGAGGTTGCAGGTAATCACTCAGTCACCCCTAACACCCCAGGAATTCATAAGGAAGCTCTTTTAAAAGAGAAGTCCTGGGGACACCTATTCCTATTTCCCGTTCCCCTGACCGGTGCGTGACAACCGCAGAGACCGGTAAGGCATACACAAACAGAACCTCTAGCAAAGGGAACGCTGAGTGAAATATTTAGCATATCTTAGCCTATTTTAGCATGCCCTGGAAACAGGAAGGCCTCCTCGGAAGGCAGTGCCTCTGCTAGCTCTCAGCAAACCACCACGAACCTCCACCAGTAACGATGAGACCTCGCTGGGGAGCCTTGCTTCATGAGAACATCTGAGAAAACGCAGGATTTTTGTATCAAATACAATGCTTTAAAGCGTAACTGAAGACATCTTCCTGCCCAGAACAGGAGCAGTAACCACAGGAAGGGCAGGGAGGGGGAAGAGGAAGCCCCCAGGGCTCACCCCACAGGCGCTGCTCCACCAGCAGAGGTGAGCATGCTCTGGAAGGTGAGCTCTCCTGCTTCTTCTTGTACAAAAGGAGTTTTAAGGAAGGGATCTGCTGTTTCATGGTTTTTCTTCCAGCATAAATATTTGCATTTCCTTTTAGTGCTGGAATTTACAGCAGGCTGCTGTGCCAGGCAGGTGAGAAACCTTTGTTCACAGATGCCTGAGCAACGGCTGAGCTTGCAAGCCCTGGTGCTGCTAAGTGCTCTCTGCAGAGCTTGGAATCCTGCTAAACCACAAGACTTTCTCTTTGCTTATTTTTTTTTTCTTTTATTAACAGAAACATTCAAAAATAGTACGGCCCCTCCCTACTACTAAGCTTGGGTGGCTTAAACCATCCGCATCCCTCAAAACACGCAGAGGAGGCCCCGGGGCACGAACCCACCGTGTCTTTGCACTCCGAGCACCTCGCACCTCTGTTCCACGGAGACTCCTCAGCACACCCCGACAGCCAGGCGAGCAGCGCTGAGGCAGCTTCAGGAGACGGGGAGCAGAAGCACGGGAGCACGAGAAGCTCGCCCCACGACGCCACAAGAATTACAGCTGGGGCTTACGCATACAGACAGCTCGCATCCGTGCGCCCGGGTGCGCTTTTGAAGGAAGCCGCAGAGCGTGGGGCCTGATCCTGCCTGCTGCACTGCACACGGACCTCGGCCTGGGACCTCGCGCTGAGAAAAGTCACCGCTCCAAGAAACTCGAGTTCAAAAAATAGCTAGGAAGGGAAGCAATTTGCTGTCAGGTGTTTATTTATTCACAGACGAGGCAGTGCCACTGAAGGCAGCAGTCCAACGGCACGTAATCGCCATTACGTTGTTACAGGTCAACAGACAAGGCAACAAAAATCCCTCCCACTGGTTTTTATCCGTAGCAAAAATACCCATCAAATTCAGCAAACTATACATCAAAAGTGACACTTCAGAGCTCAGTAAGCATTTGAACGTTGGAGGGACAGAGCGTCCACCTTCCTAATTGAGAAGTGGGCACCCTTACGGATATTATCTTCCTCTGCCTCCTGCGGGGAGGATTTCAAGGACTTTAGAGAATATATTAATCAGCATCTTGCGAGAGATGGCTGCATAAATTATCTCAAGGTGCTATCAAGATTCACTGCAACACACCCGTGATCAGGAGACATGATTTTTCCATTTCTATTTTTCCCCTCCATAAAACTCCATATTATCCATAATGGTTATGCAAATCCATACCATTAGCACGGAGCAGCTGAGAAAATGAAATCAAACGTCTTGCCAAGTTATCAATTGTCTTCTGCCCTGACTTGCACTGCAATGCAAGCATCTATTCAATTATGTTTGCTGATAATTAAAGGCCTTTCAGCTCTGCACATATGCATGTAATCATTACCCCACCCTATTTTGGCAGCCTTTGTTTAATCCCTCAGCTGCATGGAAGAGGGGACAAGACAGGAGCAGGAGACTTCTTCCAGGAACATAACAGCGGGGGGAGCCCCGCGCTCAGCTCTTTTCAGCAGGGCACCCTCATTTTGCCTAACGGAGGATCCCACCTACCTCAACCGAAGCAAATCCATTTGCAGCCGCTCTCCCCTCCAAATCAAAAAGCACTTAAAAAGGCTCGGGCTCCAGAAAAACAAAGCGTACCGTGACCTGGAGTTTCCCGGGGTTGTAGCTGAAAGCAAACAGCCAGAGGGCACGATGCAGAGGGCACCTGGGCTGCCGGCCACCTTCACTTCACAGCACGCTCCTTCCAAAAATAAAACCTGCTAGTCTCCAAACAGCCAAGTCACTACACATTACGGGCACGTTCTCGTATCGTAGCGTTGTTTTACTACAACAAAGAACATTTCTTAACATCTTTGTAACGGTCTGAAGACAAAAATCACTACTGAATGCAACTGATAAAGCTCCACTCCCGGGGACTGGATTTGCTTTTTGAAATGAGAAGCCAAGGGGCTCTCGGCGGCTGCCCACCCAGGCTGCCGGACACGGCTGCAGAAGGGAGGCCTGAGGTCAGGCCCGGTCACTGGACCAGCTTGACGTTTTCGCTTTAAAATAAAAGTCACGGCGGATCTTTGAAATTCGGCCTAACAGTCCTGCAACCGCTGGTTTTAACATTTAGTGCCCACGAACAGAAGCGGGAGTTGAGCAACCGAGCACAAAGAGCCTGTGTCTTCCAGCTCAACTTTCACAGACCGTATTTTTATGCATTTTTATGCATTTTCTCTTCCAGACAGCGACTGGTAATTTACCCTTTGGACACGTCCATTAAGCCTTACTGCTTAGAGCACAGGAAGAGCATTAGAGAAGCCCGTTATCTCCCCGCAGAGAACCCCACCAGCTCCTGTGCCAACCCAGGGGCAGGCTGTGCTAAGCATCGTGTCAGAAAAGGGAAGTTCCCACCGCAGTTACCATTTTAACTGCTTGTTAAATACGAAGAAGAAACAAGGCAGGGGGGCTCGGAGGGGAAGCCCTCAGAAGCCAGACACACCTGCGCCTTACGGCGTGTGCTCAGCGGTCCATAAATCGCACAGAGAGGAGCTGCTGGGGCAGGCACGCTGCAGCCGGGAACCGCAGGTTGTAAAGGTCTCCCCCACACCAAGCCGTCCTTCGGCACCGCACGGAGCCCTCAGATCGGCGATTTCTTTCTGCAGGGACCTTTCTCACAATTCATGGGGTGGGGGCAGAGATGACAAAAGGACCCCCCCCACACACACACACCAAACCAAGCTGCCCCTTGTCGTTGCAGAGAGCTCTGGGAATTGGCGATTTCTTTCCGCAGGGACCTCTCTCACAATTCAGGGGCTGAGAACTCTGCCGGAGACGGCCAACGAGGGCAGCGGTGTACAAAAACCCCGGCCTAGTCCAGCTTTGCGTTACTTTAAAGGCACTCAGAGGGCGCTGGAGGAACCCCCTCCCCTCTCCCAGCCCCCCCCAAGCCCCCGCTCCGTGCCGGGGGACCCCCCACTTCTCCTCGTCCCCCACCCCCCCCCCCAGCGGGGCGGCTCCTTACGTGCTTGAGGCAGCGCTCCTTCAGCTTCTCCACCGTCGTGTCCTCGGGGACCTCCTCCAGCCACTCGGCGCCCTCCATGGTGCACACGCGGAGCCTCAGCACCTTCCCGGCGAAGATCTTCTCCTCCTGCACGAACATGGCGCCGGGCGGCCCATGCAGGGCCCGGGGGCGCCTCAGGGAGCTCGGAGGCCCCGCTCCGCCCGGCCCGGCCCGGGGAGGGGGGGGGGGGGAGGGGGGGGACGGGACGGCGGGGGCGCAACGGAGGCGGCGGGCGGAAGCGGAAGGAGAAGTGGAGGCGGCGCGGGGCGTGCTGGGAGTTGTAGTTTTTTTTTTTTTTTTTTTTTTTTTCCTCTCATGAAGTGGGAGCCGCGGATGCTGGGAGCCGCCAGGGGGTGTCTCTGCTGTTTCGCTGTGGTTTTAAAAGTAATAATAATGTCTCGTTTTCCCAGTGGGAATCGCGGAGCCTCCTCCCCGCCCCCGAAGCGCTGTGGGAAGTGTAGTCCTCCCGCCGCGGTGCGCGCTGGGAGTTGTAGTCCGGCCGCTCCGGCGCCCCCCCGCGGCCCTCGGCGGGGCCGGGCCCGGGGCTGGGTGCCCGTGGTCGGGCGTGGGCTCGGTGCCCAGCTACTGCCTGCACCCCGGCAGGCTGATTTTTTTTATTATTATTATTATTATTATTATTATTATTATTATTATTATTATTATTATTATTATTATTATTATTATTATTATTTCTTTTAAATACCCTGCTAAAAGGAGCTGGGAGCGGACACGGCGCCCCGGCTACCGCTGCGGTTTATTTGTGTGTCACACGATCATTAATGTTGGAAAACACCTCCAGGATAACCTGGTCCAACCGTCCCCTACCACCAATGTCACCACTAAACCCTGTCCCCAAGCACCACACCCAGCCTCTCCTTGAACACCCCCAGGGACGGTGACTCCACCACCTCCTGGCTGAACGAACACACTGAGCATTACTGGGCCGGCATGGATGGGGTCGTGTCGGCGGCACGCTGCTCGGCCTGGAGCCGGCTGAGGGGCAGCGAGAGCCCGGTGGGAGAAATAAACCCAGGCACAAACAGAACTGGGGCAATAATGGGGCTAGGGGAGAGAATCAGGGGCAATAACGGAGCTAGGCGAGAGGATCAGGGGCAATAATGGGGCTAGCTGAGAGGATCAGGGGCAATAACGGGGCTAGGTGAAAGATCCGGGGCTCCCGACCGCCCAGAGATGGTCTCCGAGAGACCACGACAAGGAGAAAATCCCTGAATGGCTCCGCTTGTGGTGAACGGCGTCGTTTGCTCGCTGGAACTTGCACTGCTTCACCAGCGGAGCTGGGAGTCTGGGAGCCGATTTGGGAAGGTGACACGGTGACACCGGCACGGCTGCCCCTGTGGCTCGCCAGTCACCGCGCAGTTTTGTCAGGAGGTGCTTCGAAACGGCAAAGAAACGGCCGGTGATTTCCAGGCAGGTCAAATTCAGCTGTGAGCTCGTAGTGCAGGGAGGAGGCATGAATGTTACACGGCCATCAGGGGGGCTCTTAGCCGTCCTTACTGCAAGTCGAAGCAATATTTGGAGATGAAACTGGAGCTGCTGCAGAAAGAAAATAAAAAAAAAAAAAAAAAAAAAAAAGATTTCTGCTGGCCATCCATATCTTGCATCAAAACAGTACTTGCCTAACACAAGTGGAATACTTTATTTTCTTGCTTTGAATGCAGCTCCTGTGTGCTTGATAAAATGTAGCCATAAAATTGCAAATACAAGGCAATTTGACTACTGATGGCTAATGCATCATAATGGCTAAGGAAATGCGAGCATTTAAAAATATCCCATTTAAACGTGGGGCATTACCTCCTTTACTTGCACCATAGCAGAATAAATAAACAATATATGTTTATTATGTTAATATTGTCCAAAGCCAAAAGAATGAGTGCACAATGTGTTGCTTGCCGCCTATGACTGATACATTATGCCCAGAGACGAGCGCGGGAATGCGAAAAGGTGGAAATCAACATCTCTTTTCCTTTGAGAAATGGCTTTTTTTGTTTTATGTCTCTGGATGAATTATTTTACGTGATTGCAGCTAGCAGCAGGAATCTCCTGCAGTACCGAGGGCAATACCAGCCACACGAAGACAGCGGCAAAACTCCCATGGATTCGGTGATTGCGGGCATTGGCCCGGGGGTTCCTGCATTACAGCGGGGACAGTGACCCAGGCTAGGGGGGGACCGAGCCCACCACAGCCAAAAGAAGCCCCGCAGTGCCCGGGTCTGGCTGGGCTACAGCCGGGGAGCAGCCTAATGCCAGTGCCAGCTCCTGCAGGAACCAAAGGGGAGGGTGGTGGAGCTGGTGACACTGCCGAGGCTCTCCTTTGGTGCGAATCAGAGCAGTTTTGGGGCTGCTGCCCTACCTGAAAATGGTCCTCTGGGGGGGGTGACATGTCCAAGGACTCCTCCACATGCACTGGGTTCAGCCCTGGGCTGATTTCTGCTGGAGGGCCCCCAAGGAGCTGGTTCCAGACCCCCCAGTGCTGGAGGAGCAGGGAAGTCTCCACCAGGGACCTTTCAGCAAGCTTGTAATCTTTTCTGAATTGTCTGAATGTGGGAGGAATAAACGAGAGTGAAAATTACCACCATCCCCCCTGCCCCCCTCCAGCATTTCTGGGCACTCTCCGAATTTATTGAGACAAGTCCTGTGGGATGCTCCATCATGTCATCCAAGACTTCCGTATTGACTCTCTTTTCCTGCTGCTGCTGAGTGAAGAAATATGATAGCGGGAGGGATAATGAAGCAGACGTTTTCTTCAAATCAAACCGATTTTCTCCTAAGATGGGATAAAAGGGTAAAGAACTTTCCCTTCGCAATATTTTTCCCGGTAATGTGTTTTGACAATTTAATTTAGAAGTCATAGAGTAGCGAAGACAAAGTCACCCAGTGGGTGGACATCGGAGAGTTCAGTTGCCTTTGTGATGAATTGGTGATAGTACGGAGATGACAAAACAACACAGGGGGACAAGAAGGAGGCTGGCAGCACTGTCGGTAACATGCACAGGATAAATTGAACACTACACTTCATCCAGGATCTTCAATAGTCCCAGGAGTCCCAATATAATTTATGAATTGCAATTAGCATTTTGTTAGGCTCGTGTCCGAGCTACGTACCTAGCATGGCTTGGGCTCGGGTCTGCCAAAAGTTGCAGAGTTAAGTTTTTGTAAGTTTAAAGTAGCTGTTTATTTAAATGAAAGCAATAAATGTGCTCGAGTTGCTGCTTTCCTGTTCCTAATCTGCAGAGGATAAGAGTGCGGGTTCCTTGCAGGGCTCCCATGGGCGCAGAGGAGCGCTGGCTCCCGCGTCTCTTCCTCACCCTGACTCCGGCTTTGTGCCCGCATCTCCTGCTGGCCTCGGGCAACCTGCTTGGGGAAAGCCGTGGGACCCAGACCGGGAACGCCAGGAAGAAGCTGTGGGAAGCAGTGGGATCTGTCCCTAGAACGGGATCTGCATCACGGGCTCCCCATCCCGCCGCGCAGGTCCTGAGCCGCATCCTGGTGCCTCGAAACCGATGGGTCCTGGGTTTCTCCTTTCCTGAGACACAGAAACTTCTGCCTCTTGCCCCTTGGCAACTTCCCTGGGGCAGAGAGAGGAGCAAGAGCTCCTCCTGGGTGCCCCCAGGGCTGCCCCACGGCACCAGCCCTGCTCCCCCCCCCCCGCACCCCGCAGCTCCTGCCCCATCGCGCTCCCCCTGCAGCGGCTGCGGCTGGCACCCCCGCTCGGAGAAACATCCCCGAGTACAATTCAGCTCCCGAATCACTCTGAGAGGCCCCTGACTGTGCTCCGAACGACTCGGTAGGTTGTCATAAATATACAAAGCTTTTTTGTGGGGATATTCATGAAATTCTATCACCACTTACCCTGGCTGGTAATGGCCTTGTTTATGTATGGTCTCCATACCTGGCTTTGCAGCCTCTCCAAACACAATTCCATTACCGCGTGTAACTGCTCCATCAGCGCCGTGCTTAGCGCTCGCTGCTCCCCAGCACCGCTCCTTAATGGCCAGGGAAGGTATTAAGGCACTGCTGCTTGGGAGTGCTCAGAAGAAAGTTCAAATCTCACAATGTCTTTATTTTAAAATTCATGGAATTTGTAAGTACCGACTTTTAAGCCATGACCAAATAGTCGTTTCTTCCTTAAACAACCTTTTATTTCCCTCTGCTTCCCCCCACCAGTTACCTGTGGCTTCCCCTCCCAGCCCATCGCAAGCCTCTCCCACTTTCCTCGCAGGCTTTGGCAGAATGTCACAATTTAATTGTTGAAAACAAGAGCAGGAAATATTAGCAGCACCAGCACAATAGGATTTTAATTTAGCTTCGGGATAGAAATGGGTCTCTAGCAGAGTGCCAGGCTCCGGGATTGCCTTCAAGTGCGAGGAGCCTGGAGTTTGGCTAATAGTTTGCACAATTGGGGTAATTCTGTAGGGATGCGAGGGACTTAATTGGGCTCGTGCTTAAACACCCTCATAATGCGAGGCACACTGCATGCTCTGAGCATTATTATTAAACAGCCCATTTCCCTTTTTAATGATCATCTTGGATCACCGTAACAGTGATCATCAAATAATCCCGGGCAAATAAACATCTGTCTTTGGCATCTGTACGGCGGGGCTGCCACCGGGCATGGGAACGGCCGTGTCCCAGCCCCACGGCGGCCCCACAGCAGCCCCACACACCCAGCACCCCTCATGGGACCGGGATGTTCAAGGGCCACAGTTTGTCCTCGTCCCCGTTGTCCCCTTGGGTTGTCACCCCAGCCCCAAACACCGCCGGGCTGCACGGGAGGGCGTCGCCGCCCGCCTTGATGTGGAGGTAAAATATGGGGCACCGCTGAATTATTCAGCTGGCGAGAGGGGCTCTCAGGATGGTGTGTTGCTCTTCTGCAGTGTAATTAATAGTCTTTAGATTAAATATGAAATCATTCCTCGTCATTAATAATTTAGCCGCAGCGTGGCGATCTTTAGAGAGCGGCGCACTTCATATTCTTCTCAAGTACGTTGCCTGAAACGCTTTGGGGGAAGCCGGACGCCTTTTCATCCATCTCAATTACAAGCACCGGCTGCTCATTTCCTTATCGAGCATTGTTGTGCAAAGGTGCAAAACTCTTCTGCTTCCTCCTGTCGGGGTTTAACAGCCCGGGCATGTCCTGGAAGCGAGGCGCGGCGCTGTACATCGATGACAATTTGCCATAAAGCACCGAGCCTCACCTGGGACACCCAGCGCTTCCACAGCTGTGCCCGTGCCCGACCCCAGCAGGTGCCCAGGAGGCTTTGGGCAGGATTGAGCCGGGTCCAGCTCCAGCGCCCTGCCCACGGGACCAGGAGTGGGGTGAGAGCCCTGCGCTGCCCAGCCCGGCCGTGCTGCGGGGTCTCCCCTCTCCCACCTCCTTACTGGACCCGGATGAAGCCATTCGGGACCCGGGCTGATTGGGGTGGCTCCGATGCTGCTGGTGAACCTCTGGGAACCATCAGTCCCAGTGCGCTGCCACGGGCAGCCCCACGCCATGCAGGAAACCTCTCCTGTGCCCTCACCCAGCGCAATCAATGGGGAAGGGGGGAAAAAACAGCGCCTGCATCTCCCTACAACGCTTATCAGCTCCAGTCGGAGGGCAGGAGGGGGCTGTGGGAGGGGGGCTCGGCCCTTCGCAGCTCCCCAGGGCCAGCAGACACCATGGGGATGCTCTGGGCCACGGGGCTGGGAGGGATGCAGCGTTTCGCCCCGCTCCGGGACTCCCGTTTCCAAACAGCACGCAGCTGCCAGGCAGCTGCCGCATGGAAATGTCAAAGCCACGCCAAGTCCCCAGGGTGCGAGGGGCAGGATGAGGCCGGCCCCGGGGCAGCGGCTTCGCGGGGTCCCAGCGGGGACTCGTGGGCTCCCCGGGGGGGATCGGCCTCGGCACAGGCAGGCACCAAATGTCACGTCTCCCCGGGAGCCCTAAATAACGCCGTAACCTTTCCGCAGCGCCCGTGATTCATGCGCTCGCTGCTACAATAGAATAAACTTGTTTGCACACCTGGCAGTGTTTTAAATAGGTCGAATCCCTCGGTGCCTCCCGCAGCCTCCTCCGACGGCTGCTGGCTCGGCAGCCGCTGGGGCTGAACGCTGCCGATGAAACGTGGTCCTGGGCCTGCCGGGGGGGTCCTGAGCCTCAGTCCCCTGAATTGTGGCTGGTGATGGGCGGAGGATCTGGCCCCAGCCCCATGCGGGTGCCCACGTACCAGGGGAGAACGGCCTCGGTGCAGAAATCCCTTCTGGCACCGGGCACACCGCGGGCAGGGCAGCCCCGCTTCACCTGGGGGAGCTGCTGGCCCCTTAGGGGCAGCCTTGGCGCGGTGCAGAGGGGTGTAAAAATAGGAACATAAGGGAGCACATTAATGAATATGGAAACCTTCTTTTCTGGTATTGCGCGCTCATAAATGAATCCACTTTATAGAGCCATAGCAGAGAGGAAATGACTATTCGGAGCCTGATTTATCTGCTCAAATGCTTTGTAGTACTTCAGATTAATAAAAATATTTAATAAAGAATCAAGATGGTTTATCTGTAATGCAAAGAGAATCACATCCCCTGTATTTTTACTACTGAAAAATTGGAAGCGGGAAGAAATAATGATATAAGCTACTGTATAAATGACAAAAATACCCATTCTAGTTATATGCATTGCTGTACAATCTTTTTCTATCCTATAAACATAATATATTCTTATGCCTATTTCAACTGATTCAGTAGTCATATGCTGCATTGTGTGGTTTAATACCATCCCATCCTCAACAGCTCTGGCAAGTGATTAAATAAGAAATAAATTTTGCTGTCATTGCATTTAAAATCAAATCAAGGATCATTTGTTACCCCAAACGAACCAGTTATCCTTCTCTGCTCGTAAGTAGGCTGCTGTTTGCTGAAGCATTTAGAAATGTATATATAGTAAACTCTTTGCATAATGGCTTGTACTGTAATATGATCTTTATGAGCCTGCCGCTCCAGAGACACTTGCAGGAACCAATAAACAGTACATTGCTTTTTTAATTTAAAGTTATAGGTAGGAGACATTTCCTATCCCCCTTGTATCCATCTGAGTCTTGTTGGCCGTGCCATGGAGTTGGGGCCAAAACTTTGCTCCTCGCTCGCGCCCCACACACCGGTTTGGCACCAGTGGCCCCCCCAGCCTCGTGCCAACACCAAGGAGCCCCCGGCCCCGCACACCCCCAGCCCCACACGCCCCCGGTCCCACAGCAGTGCCCAGCCCCAGAGCAGGGCTGGGATGCAGAGACAAACGCCTCGACCACCAAGCACATCGCACTTCACGTCACCGCCTTGTTAATGGCCCCTCGCGTTGTAACGTGTGATATAAACTTAAAAATTAATTGCGGCACCTTCTACAGCTTCTTTAACTGCCTGCGGAATGAAACCTGGCTAATAACCATAATTTTAAAGGCTGTTCTTGTTCAGAGATGGTGTCTGACCGAATCCCTTCGGTTGGCTTTGGTTTTTGCTTTAATTGCTTTGCTCCCCGTTGCTGTTTTTGGACTCCCTTGTGCAACCCCATTTCGGACACTGCTGAAGAGCAGCCAGTATTTATTGGGACCCCCACCGATGGTCAGCCATGCACAGCTTGGCCTGATGGACTGATGCTAACATAGGAAAAAGCCTGCTATGGGGATCTTTTTTCTTAGAAAGGCTAAGAAATGACCACTGTAAGAGCCACAAGGTGTCCCGGGGCCCTGCACGGCCCTGCCGCCCACCCCGCGCCTGCCACGAGCCCCGCCGAACCCAGTGGGGAAATTGTTTGTTGCAAATTATTTGCTCAGCTTTAATTATCAAGTTTTGGCACCCATTAGTTAAACCGGTTAATTTTATTACAGAGAAAACAACAAATCACAAGGCTGACAATAATGAGGATGAACAGGCATTTAATTATCCTTGTTCTAGACAGAACAATTATTAATTTTAAATTGCAAAAACTCATTTGAAAAGTTTGGAGTCTGGAGAATTATCACGGGGAACGCGGTATTGCTGCGGGAGATCTACGGTCAGATGTTTCATTAATACCAGTAAATCAAGCAAATCAATTCCTTCACCAGCCTCTTCCTCCCCATTGCAGAATGCAGAAATAAATAAACCATGGCGTGGGGTCGGGTTGCAGAATGGGGAACATGGGCTTGAGAGAGGCTCTGGAGGGACGTGGTGCCAGGGGAGGAAGGGGAGAAAATTTCTGGTGGCCTGAGAACAGGACGGGGCAGCGGGGTGGACACCGACCCCGGCCAATTTTGGGAGCCCCTGGACTGAGCAGCACCCGTGGGTGTCCCTTGAGGTGAGCGCTGTCCCCTCTGCAGCAATCGCTGCCTGTCCCGGGGGTGAGGCAGATGGGATGTCCCCATGTGCAGTGTCCCAGGGGACAAAGGGAGTTGAGATGTCCCCATGTGCAGTGTCCCCCTGCCCATGGGGTGGGAGCAGGGTGCTGCCTGTCCCGACCGCTTTGGGACCCTTCAGTTCCCTTCCCAGGCTTAAAAGCCCCGCAGCCCCCAGGATTGTGGCCATGAACCCAATGTGCAAGGTGCCACCACCACCACCAGGGTGACGCGTGGCCCTGGGTGTCACATCGAGGGTCCCTTTTGGGGTCCCCCAAAGCCCTTCCCCTCTACTCCCGCAGGCGTTCAGCCGCCGGCAGCTCCTCGCCCGGCCAAGCCAGGGGCAAGCGGCAGGAACAACAATCAGAGAGAAAAGTTGGCAAAAAGAATCTCAAGCTCGGAGAAACAAATGAAACCTCATCATTTATCCCCAGTGGTCAGTGGCACAGATAACATTTTTCAAAGTGTAATTGCAGTCAATTGTACTTTCCCCCCAGTGCCCGTCAGCTCATCTTAGCCGGTGTGATAAATGCTAGCTTTTAAGCAAGAATGGATTGATTATTAATAGCTTAGATACCAGTTACAGGAACTGCAATAAAACTAGATTTTAATTTCCCTCTCTATTAAGGAATCTCATGTTTCATTCAACGTAGAGAGAAAATAGGGTTTTTTGCACAGATATTAGATTTACTGCCGCTATAAAAGATCATTGATGCACCTAACTCCGGTTTATGTCTGAGCAGCTTTTAAACAAAAGCCGGGCTGCTGGGACACCCCGAGAGGGGATGGGGGGACACGCAGCTCCCCGGGGTGCTGGGAACCCCTGGGGGGGTCCCGAACCACCTGGCACCCCCCAGACAGAGCTTTCCACCCTCAGGTGCCTCTGATGGTGGCAGAGCCCAGAGCCTGCTCCTGCTCCCCCACCTCCCTCCCGTGTGCTCCTGTTTGCCATTAGAAAAAAAAATCCCTGCAGAAAATCACTTAATCAGGGCAGGGATGTTTCGGCTGTGATTTGTGTCTAAGTCAGGAGAAAAAGCATAAAAGCTGCCTCGACTGAAGAACGTAGTTGTGCATTTTAATCTCTTATAACTTACTTTTATGATGTAATTCTGAATTATGTTATTGCATTTGTATTTAGAGAGCACACCAGATGGTGCATGCAGTAACACTTTAAATTAGGGTTTCCCAAATACACATTAAATTTAGATTTAATAAGACAGTTATCACATGGGAATTAAATACCAATTGATTATTTATAAAATATCCCGGCTCAGCAAAGTGTGCGGCTCAGCCATCCCGGCGCGCAGCAGCTGGCATGGACAAAAGGCACCTTTACCCACTAAATGGGGTCTCACCGCCAGCCCTGCTGGCCGTGTGGGTGCCACCAGCCTCCCGCGTCCTTGCTGGCCTCCCTGGCACCCTTTTGGGCATCCCCTGAGGCCACGGACACCCGAGGCCATGGCCCTCCATTTCCCCCCATTAAAGCTCCGTCCAATTTCATGAAATCATTTCTGGCCCTGCGCTGCCACTGATTTATTATTATTATTATTATTATTATTATTATTATTATTTATTATTCAGCCCCACAATATGCTGCTCAAACGCTCCAGGCAGTTTACTTTTCTAATCAAATCGATTTCCATTCAGATGAATTCTCTTGTCCATCTCTGTTCCAGTAATGTTATTTTAAGCGTAAGCCGTGCCTTGGTACAAACGTGTACTCAGGCGGCGCGATGCAGAGGGCATGGCGGTGCTTTATGGCGAATCAAACAGAAGTGAAATTATAGAAGCTTTTAGGAGCCGTAATTTATGTATTGTAACTTCAGCTTGGGCCCAGTGAGTGAGATTACATTCCCCTCCTAGATTTATCTGTCCTCTTGGTTTGTGGCTTGGCATTTCTTCCTTTTTTATGTAACTTTTGTCCCTGCATTGCACTGAGCGGATCCGATTGCTGCCCGGGGGAGCGAACCTCAAACCCCGTCAGCCTCGGGCTCACCCCGCAGCCTCCACCCCACGTCCCCCACCGTGGGACAGGCACTGTGGGAGCAGCCTCACGTTAATTACCTGCGTTAATTACCTGCCTGCTGGCAGCGGCTTCGCTCCAGGAGCCTGCTAATTGCCGCAGCGATACTGCCTGTCGCTGCCCCGGCGCAACCCCGAGGGCATCAAATCAATCGCGGCCCCGCCACGGCCACCACCAGCCGTCACCCACGGCCAGGGCATTATCATCACCGCTTTATTATCGCTCCTAAGGTACCCTGCAATAACGCTCCAAAGACAGCGCCCGCTGCCCCTGCTCGGGGGCTGATTTATGGGCCCAGGGGCGAGCTTAATTCAGTGCCGCTGCACCTGAGTCAGCGCCGCCGAGCAGCACGGGCACGGCGGTGCGCGCTGGGAATGATGCAGTTCCTACCCTTCACCCTTTATTTGTATTTTCTGTCCTGCACGATATATATCAGCCATCGCCGGCGCTGGAGTGCTGCTTCACAGTCTATTATAAAATG
The DNA here is from genome assembly GCF_009769625.2 of Cygnus olor. Lineage (NCBI taxonomy): Eukaryota > Metazoa > Chordata > Aves > Anseriformes > Anatidae > Cygnus > Cygnus olor. The sequence continues at coordinate 9,329,908 of NC_049187.1, read as the reverse complement.
GCTCGGTGCAAAAGATGCATATAAATAAGAGAAGCCGTGAAGTGTTCCTCAGCCGCTGATGCAGGCAGCGATCGCGGCCGTGATTTATGGCAGCTGCTCGGTGCTGCTCTCTGACATAAATCTCGCCCTTCCTTCATATGTGTGAGGCTGCGGAGAGGCAGCGGGGGCACCCCCAGCACCCATGGGTGCGCACCCCGGGGCAGCAGCCTTGGGGCCGGGCCTGTCCCGAGCGGTTTGGCCCCGGCTGATCTCGCTGCCAGGCCTGGGTGAGTTGGAAATTCAGGGCCATATCCGAAACCATCCCCACGCAGCCGGGGCAGGCTCGCTTCTTCGGGGTTTGTTTCGGGCTAGGTGTCGCAGTCGGGGTCGTATGCTACTTACAGCGTCCTGTGAAGCTGATAAAGGCAGGACTTTAACAGCTCTAGTGCTGCTGGGCCTTGCTGTGGCCAGGCTCAGCTCCTCCTCGCTCCTCTTTCCCTGGCAGCTGAGGGCAGCGATGGCAAAGCCAACGCCGTGTGCCATGGCCTGCGCTGCCTGCCGTGGTCGGGGCCGTCTGCCCCGAGTGCCGCACACCGTCAGGAGCCGGGGCAGCTGGAGAAGAGAAGCTTAACTCCAAAAAAACAAGAAGCAGCCCAAATCGTCAGCCCAGCGGGGCCTGCTGCAAGCAGAGCAGCTTTCTCTCGGTTTGTTCTCCGGGTGGAGGGGTAGCAGCCGAGAGCAGAGCCGCGGGTTTCTTCTCCCGCTGCCCCCAGCTCTGGGAACCAGCCACGGACCCCCCCCCCAGCTCCCCGTGCCACCCCACTTTGGTCCCTCTGTGGCACCCAAGGCTGTCTGGGTGCTCCCATAGCCCCACGGCACTACCAACGGGGTGCACCCGGCACTGCCAAAACCCCATCCTGGGGCAGGAGGAGGGTGTGGGGCACCTCACAACCGCAGCAAGTGCCATTAGTGCCAACAGATCTCCCCCCTCTTGCCCCGGCTCTGCCCCAGCTGGAGCTGCCAGGGGATGTGAGCTGCCTGGCTTCAGGGCCAGCCCTCCCCCCGCACGTTCTCCCTCTGCACATTTCTACAGCAACGTCGTTTACTTGGTTAAATAACTCATTTATCTTTTTATACTCTCTGCAGATCATAATACACCCACTCTGACAATACCGCACACCAAAGACCTAATTTTAGAAATGGTGTTTATAAGTAATCAGTTTGAAATATTGGAGCAGTCGTATGATGGTTTTTTTCTGAAATACTGACGTTTGCAAGAAAGCTGCTCATAAGGAAAATTCTGATTATAACAACTCATTTAGAATAAATCAGTTTGAAATGGTTTATATAACGCGGCGGTATGTGCTGCGCACAAGCATCCAAGTTTCTGTGTTTTTCCTTTCAGTAAGATGAGATTAAATGAAACCCCAAATGCAAGTGGTTTGGGGCACCTTTTTTTTTCTTTTTTTTTTTTTTCCTCAAAGCAGAGGAAATGCAGCTTCTCAGCAATTTTATGGCCAATTTGGTTGGGGAAAAAAAAAAAAAAAAAGACAAAAACGACAGCGAGCAGAATTACCTCCCCGTCAACCCACTCCGCTGCTGCTCATCCCACTGCCTCGGTCACCTCGCTGGCGTGGGGGTCTCAGCTCGCCCCCAGCTGCACTTTCCTTGCCCGTCCCGATGCTCAGGCCGCTGTGCCGAAGCATCCTCCGTGCCCACGCTGGGTACCACGGCACCCAGACACCCCAGCACCCTGCTCAGCAGGGACCCCGTGCACCAGGGTGTTTTGTGCATTGCCCCCACCCTGTGCCACCCCATTTTACCTCGAGCCTGCCGAATGTCTTCTTCCTTTACGAGCAGGCACCAAGTGCTCAGCAGATGAAAGGGGCCTCGTGTTCTGGCTGACACTGCATCCTTCTCGACCCCAGCCCTTGAGCCTGACAAAGGGCCGGATCCGGCTGCGGGGCTGTGGGTGGGATTTAAAGCACAACAACCAAAGAGAGAGCGGCCGAGGGGGAGTGTGTGATGTGTGTTGGGGGGGTGTCAAACCCAAAGCCAGAAGACCCGCCAGCCCAGCCAGGTGAAGTGCGGGGAGGACCCTCTGAAACCCCAAATGCTGGGAGAACCGCTCGAGTGACAGAGGTGGCATCGCGTGGTGCTCTTCCACATCCACACCCCAAAGCCGAGCCTGGTCCCTTCTCCCCCCGTCACACCCAGCTGGGGGTCCTGCAGCTCGTGGGGAGCCCGTGCTGCCCCTGAGTCCCCAGAAACCTGTTGCATCGTGCCCCAGGGACCCGTCCCAGGGCCATGGGATGCTCTGCCAGCACCCTCCTCATCGGTACAAGGCATTTAGGGCATCGCCCCTGCACCGGGCATCCCCTACCTGCAGCACTGGTAACATCCGTCGCCGATTAGTGACCTCCAGAAAAGAGAGAAAACAGAGCGAAGAAAGGCTTTTAATTGTAATTTACTTTATTATTTTGTAAATGTGAATTTTACAAAGCGTTTTACAATTAATGATCACGTTTTTGTTGTTTGTTTTTTTTTTTTTTAATGGATTTTTCATCATATGAAAACAGCTATGAGCACAGTTTCAACTGGGGGGGGGTCCTTAATCCTTTTTCTTTTTTTTAGTTACTGATATATCGTGTCAGCCATGGCTACAAAATAACAGTCTTAACTATACAGAGTAAGAGCACATAAATACTAGTGAATAATGCACGATAAAAAAAAAAAGCTAGCATCTTTCGTGGCTGAGACAGTTGAGAAACATAATTCAGTGGTACTGTGAGATTTTTCTTACAGCACAGAAAGTATTTTTAACAGTCATGAATTACAGTACTACTTAATACCCTATGAAGACGCTTTAAAAACAACCTTGTACTTTTAAGTCCTTTTTCCCAAACATCCTGTCCAAAGGATTAATGTTCTATTTGAATCAAGTGCCATCCAAATGTTCAAGTCAAAAATATTTTATACATTTATACTTAGTTGTTTATTTATTTATTTATTTATTTTTTTGTCTGCTAAAAATAGTATTGCAAGTTTTGGCTTTTATTTTGACATAAAAATCACAATGGTGTGCAAAACGCTTACAGTGGAAGAAACTCGTCAGAACACTTGAAGGTTTTTCCAATTCGAGCGCGCTCGACTTCGCGGATCCAGTTTGTCGGCTGTTGGGGCACTTTCTGCTTGTTTTCTACAAAACTCCCTCATTTTGAGAGCCACCTTACAGCAAGCCCCGGCTGTCTCGGGCAGGGTAATACGCACGTTTGCAGCTTGCTCGCTGACAAAATGACAAATTTATACAGCAGGAACACTTTGAAACAGCAGTTGGAGCCCAAGACAGCTATGAACTCTCAATTTTGTGTTTAGGATTTACTGCCGGCAGAGGCAAACAGGGCTTGTCTCTTAGTTTTCAGTTGGTTAATGGGCCATACACCCTTCTCCACTCGCAGCGAGTTATTTCCATAAAAATAAGCAATCGAACAAAACCTTAGCAGTAAAGCGGCCGAGGACAGGCGCCGCCAGTCCTTCGCAGAGCACCACGCCCGCGATGCGGCGCTCGGAGGCGTGAAGCGGTGCGCGGCGAGCCCCACGACCACGGGACCCCCATCCCAGGCACCCCACGAGCCGGCCCTGCCCCGCCGTCATCGCCCCCGTGCCCACCAGCACCGGAGCCACCGCCACCGCGGGCACCGTCCCCAAGCATCAGCCGAAGCATGAGGAGCGTGGCGGCGAGGCCGAAGGCCATGCAGCCCTTCAGCAAGCGGCGGCACAGGGACGGCACGGGGAGACCCGGTGCCACGGGGGGGACGGGGGCCGGCGGCCACGCGCCACGGCGGCTGCGCGGAGCTCGTACGCTCACGCTGCAATTTCTTTAAAGGTGCTTGGTATAACTTTAGATATATAATATACATGTAATATTGCTAATAGTCAAGCATAGGAATAAAGGTGCAGACATACCATAAATACTGATGCTTCGATTTTACACTATCAGACCTAGATGAATGCAGTTTCCTATTCACATTATAAAGCAGCCCCAAGTTCTATAATTTAATATAGTGTCGTAAACAAAGAGGAGGAAGGAGTCGGTTATGATCTGATTTTCTTAATTTGTTTTCCTTGGAAAAAAATGATCAAAAAATTCTAAGGCACTCAGGAAAGCCGCATACAATCGATGGACTGCTCTGTTCTCATGTTACATTCAGTATTTTAAAGGGGTTACTTTTTTTGTTTTGTTTTTCGGAAGAATACAATCATTATCCATATAACATTTTCAAACATATCATTAATCCTCCACACACAGGAAACATTAGTGCAAAATGCTTGCCCTCATCTACCAGATAAGGAAAAACCCAACGCCCTTCACATTTTAGAAGTTTGCCTTCCTAATAATAATAATTAATAAAACAAACAAACCCAAATCAAAAAAAAAAAAAAAAGGAAAAAAAAAAGAAAGAAAGAAAAAATGAAAGAAAGAACCCCAAAAATATACAGGAAGTTGTGCTAGGTATAAAAATATATATTTTCACTGTGCAACTCGACTCTCTTCAGATTCTCTGTCCTAAGCCATTCAAGTACTGCTGCCGCTGTCCCCCGGGGACGCCCGTCTGGGAGCTGGTTTGGTCCAGGACACCTTGAGCCGCCCGGGAGCCCCAAAGTGCCGAAGGGGAGGAGAACCCTTCCCGCTGCCCACCCGCTGCCCACGGCCGCGGGCGTTTCGTTTGACGTGGGTAAAGTGCAAACAAGGCCCGGGCTGTGCCGGTCCCGTGGCCCTGCGGCATCGCGCCCGGCTCCGCACGCGGGGCCGGGGGCACCGGCTGCCCCCCGAGCCCGGCCACACCGCGGGGCGAGGGGGAGGCAGAGAGGAGCCCGGCGTTCATTTGTCTGAGGGCAAAGAGCAGTGGAACGCACGAAGTGCCGGACAGCTTCGTTATCACGATGCAAAAAAACAGCTTCAAGTATCGAAGAAAACAAAACACGCGGCCAAAGGCTGGGTCAGCCTCTCACCCCTCCCCTTCCCTAACTCAAACACAAAGACGGAAGAAAACCCTGAGCAAAGCGCTGTCTGGATTCAGGAACCAAAGCAGGAAAGAAAAGAAGAACACAGCCACAGGAGCCTTCAAAAGTGACTATTTGTGCACTTGTTCAGAGATCCACACTTATTACAGGACAAACTGTAAATACCTTTAAAGCAGGCCTGTTAGTCACAGTAAAAAAAAAAAAATAATAATAAAAAAAAAAGCCATACTTGGCTTTCACATGGCTGCCCCCATCCTCAGCATCATCACGCACGAGCCTGGTGCCCACAGGCACCCCGTATTTCCCCATCCCAAGCTGGGGTGTATGGGGCCGGGCAGCAAGGCTGCACCGAGCCGTGGCTTTGGGGACGATGGAACGAGAGCCCTCGGGGGATGCCCCGCAGCATGGCTGGGTGCTCTCGTGGATCTGTCCTCGCCCAGCTGGGTATCCGCAGGCAGCCCAGCCCGGGGACAGCAGCTCTGAACCACAAGCAGGCGGATAAATCACACAGGGCTTCTTCCCAGGAGGGCCTGTCTGGAGGACGAGCCAGAGGCGAAACGCCTCCTCCTCCCAGTGACCACTTCATGGAGGGGCACAAAGCTAATTAAAAAAAAAAAAAATACACAAAACGACCCTTTTTGTACCCAATACACTGCGGCTAAAGACGGAAGAGCAGACTGCTGGCCCCAGCAAGGTCCCAGCCTACGGCAGCCACCAAAGGACGCGGCTTTGGCAGCCCCCCCATGGGGCGCCGAGCAAGGAGAAGCAGACAAGAAGCCGCTCGGGGCGGGAGAGCGAGAGGAACGAAACCCAGAACCCAGCCGCATCGAGAAACAACACCAAAGGAAAAAGGGCAGGGCTCAGCCTGCAGCCCACGCATCCTCCCTGCACGCACGCCTGGACGCGGGGGCAGCCCCCGCTCCCTGCGCCGGGTCCTTCGCCGACCTTCCACCGACAGAAGCGTTGAACAATTTCCCCCACCCTGTGCCACTTGGCTAGAGCCGTTCCGCGAGAGAAAATCCTTGCCAGTCAAACCACTCGTACCCTAACACATCTTGCTTTCCTGTGAAGCGACGGTGAAACTCTCTTTTCAAGGAAAAGGTTAACGATGGCTTTACTTCTGAGCTGAGTAATGGATGGGGTGGTGATGGCGGGGGTGGTTGGGGGGGTGTCTAGCTTTTCTCCTCCCCTTCTTAAAAAAAAAAAAAAAAAGGAAAAAAAAAAGGAAAAAGCTACAATCTTATAGACTAACCTCAGGAATATCAAAAAAGGAGCCCAATAGTTTTTTCTTTTTTTAAGTAGGTCGCCACAGACCTAGTCGTTTACAGTATAACGAATGCGATTATTTCCTTCATAAATTTTAAATACAAGCAGAATAAAAATCACATTTTTTTCAGGCAACAGTAGCAGTTCAGTAGGTAAGTGGCTTGATCACATTTTTGTTTTGTATTAGTAATGCATGCAAGCAGCTTTAGTATTACAGATCCCTTATAGGTCACAAAACGTTTGCTCTCTTTATAAAGTCCCTCCGTAAGTACCATCTTGTCTTCTCACCGGAGTTTCGGGCCGGCTGGAGGAGCCAGAACCTTGTTCAAAAGGTTGCGGAGTGCTTTGGGTATCCGATGCCATAGCATCTGTGGCAGCTGCCTCTTGTATAACAGAGCCAGCCCCTTCGGCATCCTCGCTCTGTTCAAAGGACTGGCTGGATCCATTGCTTAGATCTACGTTCACCGTGTTAGTTCTCAGAGCTACTATAGTTCCTGAATCGCTCCTCCTTTCTGCATAGATTCGCTGCTCAAAGACCTGAGCAGAGTTGGGCTGGAATTCGGGATCCAGGGGGACACTGTTTGTGGTGGAGCCCATGACCGTGCGGTACATCTCCATCCCCTCCGGCAGCATGGACTTAATCTTCGGGAGCCAGCGCTTGCGGACCCGGCGGGCGTTGGTGCACATATCGGCCGCTATAACATTCATCTCGCTTTCCTTAAAGCTCGGGGCAAAATTCTGACAATACACTGCAAAGACAGGGATACACAGAGCTGAGGAGTCAGAGAAGCAACACCATGAGGCCGAGCGACTGCAGCCTCGCCCGACCTGGACACGCACCGATCGCCGGCGGGTGCTCCCGGGCGGAGGAGCTCGGACCCGCAGAAAAGGACTCCTCAGCTCCAGGGACAGCTGGGACGGGATGCAGTGGGAAGGCACAGAAACCCCAAAGGGACTGGAGGAGGTGGGGTGGAGAAAGACCAAGCGCTCCCTGGGGACCTGGAGAGCCCTGGCATCACAAAGCTCCTGACCACCGGCCCCAGCCGCCAGCAGGGAAAGGCCAGAGGAGAATTGGGTGCACAAGAGGGCAATGGAGGCTCTTAAAAACTCATCGATGGCTCTGAGGACCACAGCAGTGCATGGCTAATGGGAAGGGGTGAGCTTCAGCATGCCACCATGTGCGTGGGGACAGGACAGGACTTTCCCTAGCCAAGCCCTGCAGCACCTCGGGCAGCCCTGCTCTCCGTGTGGGTCAGGCTCCTGACACTGTGGAGCAAGATCCAAGCGCTGCCTTCACAAACAGCCACCAGCTGCAGCTTGTGCACTGGCTACTTCTAAAACTCAAGAAATCATCTTACGCCCTGCACACAACAGCGTGCTGCAGGCGCTGTCACTGGACAACGAAGCCTTTTCCAACCTCCAAAATGACCTGCGAGCCTCAACAGGGAGCACAGCTTGGCTGAAACGCTGCCTGCCCGGGCTGCCGGGGGGCTCTCGGAGAGCTCCACGCACAGGCTATGGGCAAGCGCCAACAGCACTGCCTAGTGATTTTCTCTCCATGTAGTGAACATCTGCTGGTTTATCCCTTTCCTCCACGTGCAGCAGGTCTCAGAGGGTGGCTGGAAGGCCCCTGGAGTTCAGCAGCACAGCAACAATCAGGGAGAGAAAAAGATTTATCTTCCAAATCTCTCTCTCAAAAAAAAAAAAAGCTTAGAGTTTCATTTTCCAGCACAATATTTACATAAAGATTTACTATCCAGAATCCAGCGAGGGTGAGAGAACATTTGCTTTCCACCATATATCAAGCACACGCTGGATGGGCTCCGCTGTGCCGACCGTCAGCGCTGCCCGCAGCACCGCGCTGCTCCGGCTCCAGCTGGCGCCGTGTCGGCAGCGCCCCGGCACGCAGGGGGAGCTCAGTGGTCACCTTTAACCACGGGTTTCTGCCGCAGATAACGGAACCACCCTGGTGCAAGTAACCCAACTTTCTTTTATCAGCACTGGCTGCTGGGCACAAGCTCGCCAAGTGAAGGGCAATCCGTCAGGTACCCCACACTGGCTCCAAAGTCAGAGTGCGGTGTAAGCCGTGAAACACGGGGACCTTACCTGCAGGACAGGGAAAGGGGTGCTCGTTTTGAACAGCTGAACCTTTCGGGCCCCAGCTCTAAGGCAGCCCAGCTGCTCTACGGACAGACCTGCTGAGCCACGCGGCACGATGCAGGGCTTTGTTTGGGGTTCAAATGTTAAAAACAAAAGCTACTGCTGCTTTACGCAATCTTTTAAAGAGGAAATTAATTGCAGCAGGGCTCCCTTCAATCATTTAAAAAAAAGTCTATAAAGCATATTCAAGAAAAAAAAATGTAAAACCAAAGAAACATTGCCAGTCAGATGGTGAGAGCAGCTTATCCCATGCTACATTGGCCAGAGCAGCCAGAGGACGCCTCCAGCCAGGGACCCCTTTATTGCTCAAGACCAACAGCAGCAGAAGCTCAGGGCACTGAAGCATGGCCGGGGCACAGCTGGGCCAGGAGCAGCACCCAGGGCTGCACCGAGGGCAGGTTGGGGCTGGATTCAAGCTGCACACTCTGCTCCTGCAAATCAGCATGCTGGGCAGATCCCCGCACTCGGATGAACTTGAATGTGAGCCTGAGCCCCAGGGCAATAAAAGCCAGGGCACGGAGACCTGGTCCTGCAGTATCAAGCTCCGCTTGATGCCAAAAGCTTGATTTTGATTTCCTTCCTAGAGCACCCAATAATTAACTGGGAAATTTTGGTCTTGAAACGTAGCAAAACAGTTAAGTAGCAATAATGCTTTCTGTTCAGATACTGCCAAACAACAAAAAAAAATCAGACCCAAAAAATGACATGAAAAATTAATTTCCCTGTAACCTAATTTCACCATATAAGTTCGCCCTATAACGCAACAAAGAGGGCCTTCCCTGCTGAGGTTTCGGCTTTGCTCCCGGCATGCTGTTCCAACACAGCAGCAGTAAACCTCTCTCCTTACATTTCACTGCATTAAGGACCCTGCTGTCCAGGGGCTTCCTGCTAGGGTCGCTGGTGGAGGACCGGATTCCAGTTCCGCAGCTATTGGCAAGGGTGTTCCTGCAAGAAAGGCAAAGGAAGATCCTTACACTGGGGACTCCGGGCCCAGCAGCCGTCCGAAGCCCCGCACAAAGACACCGGCCTCTTCTACTTAGATTGTGCAGGGGGCACCAAGCTACAAGATTTTAAGGCACAGAATTGGAAAACCTGGTGTCGAGGCTCAGGCATTGCTGAGAAACAGCAGAGAAATGAGCGTGGCATGCACAGAGGATGGCGTGCTCACACATCATCTGCTAACGTAGTTAAACCACCAGAAAATAAACTGAATCCCTCGAGGGAGCACGGGCTGCGAGAGGACATACCGATCAAAGAACGTGGCCAGAAGACGTCTCAGGAGGACCTTGTGTTTGACACCGGCACATAAGTGGCAATTCATCAGCTGCCCCCGCGTGATGTAAACACCTGAGCCTGGAAGAGAGGGAGAATTCAAAGTTAAGTCCTCGTGCTGCTGACAGGGGCTGCCTTCGACCTGGGATTTCTGCTTTGCTGCTCGGTCACAGTCCTGACACAGCCCAGAAGGGAGCGTGCAGCCAGCAGGGGCCTGGGCAAGCCTGGCGGGGTCGCTACCACAGCCCCTCGGGGTCTTCGCAAGAGCCAGGTAGTGGCATTCCCAGTTTCAGCCATGCAGGAAGGAGGTCTGTGGAAGTCAAATGAGTGGAATTTTTCTCTCTCTCTCTCTTTTTTTTTTTTTTCCAAAGGCACACAGGACAAGGCTTTATCCTGTGATTCTATATATACAACCAGATTATCTATTCTTTCTGAAGGAAGAAAACCCCAAACCGTTTGGCATTTTCTTTTCTCCAGTGAAAGATCGAAGAACACAACTAAACTGAAAACAAAAAAACCCACCGAGCACAGAAAGCAGCGCTCATTAAGCTACAGATCTAACCGTTTCCAAAAACCCCAGCCCGTAACCTCTTGATACTTCTGGTGAGCTGGGAATTTTTGCTTCTAATGCACAGAACTGCTGACTTTGAAACACACGGGCTTTAAGGATGTTCTCCGGCAGCTGGAGGAGCCCTGCCAAAGCGGCTTTACCCGTGCAGAGGTTTGGCAGCAGACCCTGCAGCTTCCTTCCCCTTCCCTACCGAGTGCCCAGGAGCACACCGCCCCGCGGGCAGGGGGGAACTGGGGCTTGGGGCTGGGGCTTGCTTTTAATTAGGGTTAAATAACGGGCGATAGCAGGATCCAGTACACCCTATGCTCTCGAGATATAAAAACTTCTACCGGAGGAATAAAATTACCTCCTGGATTTCCAGCACAGCCTTCAGATTATTGTCCTTAATCTCCGGGATGAAGGCAGAGCCGTGGGGGGGGGGGGGTGGCTGTGCTGGGGGAAGGCAGCACCCCCGGCTGGGGGGCCCCGGTTCTGCTGCTGCATGGGGCAGTGTGCCCGCTGAGCCCGGGGGTGCTGGAGCCCGACCTTCGTGGAAAAAAGCTTGCAGAAGGCAAGCGAGCACCAGTGCGGGTTACAGAGCAGCTCCGCACACTGCATCTGCCCGTCGGATTTACCGTGATCATTGCAAGGCTGGTTTAAGACCCTCTCAGAGAAAGCTGCTGAAGCTTGCAGAATCAGTTATGGCACGAAAAATCCGAGACAAAGGAAAATGCTCAGAACGGAGAGTTTACACGAGCCCTGGGTCCGGCCCCCCCGGAGTGGGGACAGCACTTAGCCGCGGCGCCTTTCTGCCCCCAGTAGCAGTATTTTAACACGTGAGCCAGAGAGAATGCCAGACCCTACCAAGGGTAACTTCACTTTAATAAATAAAAAATAACCCAGGCAGCCACTATCAGTTAGAGATATTAATCTACTTTTTTCCAGATTGAAAAATGTAAATCAAGCAGAGCTGCCTCGAGCCAATTTGCAGCTCGCACTGTGAAAATAACCTGCACCACTTGATGTTTTTAAGAAGTCTCACACAAAATGTAAATGGGTACAAAATGAATATTCCAGATACAAAATAAATACTGGTGGCTTTGTGCTGCGTTATGGTGAGTGCTTTTCACTCCTGCCTGCCCCTGCAAACCCACCGTTGATCAGACAGGAGCCGTTCTGGGCAATCCCTGAAATTAAGATTCCCTCTGCAAACCGAAGACAAAACCCTGCTACTCACCCAGAGAGAAGAGGCCAGAGGGAAAGGACTGCTGGTTTGGATTGATTGCGCTGCCGTACCTCCTTTTTACAGCAAGTGCTTTGCAGGTGTAAATGAGGCTGCAGGTGAGGGAGTGGCACACGGGTCACCTCACCCACACAGCTACACTGGGGGAAAACAGGCAACTGCCATGCTGTGGGGGCAGCAAAAAGGATCTGGGGGTGCTTCCCGAAGGGGACTGTAGCTCTTCAGACCAGATTGAATCCGGACACTGCAGCACGGCCGCTCTGCCCTGCCCTGTGTCCAGCCCTGCGGCACCGGGACCCCCGCAAGCCACCTCCCACCCCAACTCCCCTACGACCCTCACAGAGCAGCCCTGAATTCTCCAGGGACTGTAAATTGCCCCCAAACCCGAAAATAAAGATGCGTGAAAGGACCAAGCAAAATTGATTCCTTCTCCTCCTTCCAACCGCAGCAGATGACAGCTTAAAACATCCCCCATTTTAAAAAGAAACTTCGACAGGTTTTTCAAAGCTTGTTCACTGACACAGATTTAATTTCTATTGCTTTGTAAATCTTATAGTGTGATGATTTTTTTTTTTAAGATCTGTGCATCTAAATCAAAATACAATTGCAATGCAGCCCACACCAATCAGGAAGAACACAAGCTGCAGAATTCAATTAAAATGCTAAATTAATTCAATTGAATAAATCCTGTTAATGACACGTTTTTCTATCAGCAAATTAAAGGAAACTTAGAACTTTTTTTTAAAAAAAAGATGATTGGTGATGAATAATCCAGAAAGACACTGCAAGGGCACACAAAGCACAGGGCTCCAGCAATGGCGCAAGATGAAGAACGCATTTCAAGAAGAAAAGTATCAGTGATCTCCAGCAATTGCCAAGCCAAGAAAAGTTCCCCCCTTATTACCTGCAACGAGCTCGAGTTTCTCTCCAGGATCTCCCTCTGAGTAGAGTTTTGGGTGGCAGCGGTATCCAATTTGACTGATAAGACTGGCTGGGAGAGCAACTAAATCCCGGCGTATGAGGACACAGGAGCGGTTCTCCAGCGGGATCTGCTCTGGCTTTTCTTGAGCAACTTCAAAATTAAAAGGGAAAGACATTAACACGGATTATTAGGCAGGCACGACGTTAAGAGAAGGTCAGGTTTCAGCTTTTCACAGAGCTCCTGGAGTCACCCCTCCCTCCAGCAGCCGCTGCCTCGGGTCCGCAGCCCCATGTGGAGGCTCACCGGGCTCTCCACGGGCAGCAGCAGCCTCGCGGTTGTGCCTGGATGCTGCGAGAGGGACTCCTGGAGCCTAATTACACTTTAGCTGGTTCTAGGTTAATCATTTATGAAAGCGGGCAGCTCTACACATCTGCCGTCAGTCTGGAAATGAAGCATGCAGCGCCGGCTTCCCCGAGCACTCGCAGAAGAACAGGATGGCAATCCAACAGCGGTCTCTAACACAGGCACTAAACTGCCCGGATTTAATAAATATCTACCTCAGTACCGTAACCGCTTCTCCAGATGTTTTCCCCGCTGAAGTTACGGTCAGGCTTCGCAGGCACACACCGCCCCAGGGACAGTCACCAGCTCACCTCCCTCGCCACGACAAGCGTGACCCCAACCAAGAGACCAAAAAGTGGTGTTGAGCTGCGGCTGCAGGACCCAGTTACACGGCTGCCATTTCCCTGCTGCCACCCCTGCAGCATCTCCAGAGCCCACCACTGCCCATCAGCAAACACCGGTGCTGGAAAGCCTACGCAAATGCTTGAAAGTACAAATCCCAGCAGAACAGGGCTGACACGGGCGTACAGGGACTGCAGATGCACCGGGACAGCCTGGGAGCAGCTACAGCTCCTGGGTTTCATCCCAGCAGTACAGCGATCTGTCCTTTCCCCCCAGGAAGGGCTGATAATGTGGCAAGTGCCATGCACGAAGTCAAGTCCAGCTCTATGCTGCGTTGCCCGTGAATACCGATAAAAGAAAGACCAGCAATTAGAGTTTCTGAACTCGAGACGTTCCCTCCTCAGGAGGCGACGTGCTCCGCAGCTGCGATGCCCTGTGGGCCGT